>NC_133401.1:49368860-49678756 GCF_047511655.1 Castor canadensis | reverse complement strand
GTCATCCAACCAAAGACCCACTCATGTTTACCATCCAAGTATACTTGCTATCACACAGATTACTTTTATTCACAAGTATCTTTAATTCTTTCTATATTTCTGGTATATTTCCCAATTTGAAATACTTGCTGACTTCATGTTTACCCCAGGACAGCCAGGTAATGTGATCCTTAGATTTATAAGTATTGTCTCTGAGCGTAGGGTGTCTTGTTTGGTAATAATAAGAAATATTTATGACCTTTTCTGTCAAATGTGGCACATTATTACCTGTAAACTGCCAGATGCCTGGTTTAAAGTTTCCAGATGGATCAGTGTTCAAGCTTCTGTTACTATAATTTCATGGTATGTGCTGTCCTATTGTTCTTGAGAAATACTATCTTCAAGGTGGCAATTTTCTTTTTTATTCCCAAATTACAGAAACATTTCAAGCAAGCCAATGAAAGACTGATAGCAAGAATACCAATGTGAAACTAAAGCACCAAGAGGTGAGGAAAAATGCCCCCTCCACCTTTGTCATTGGACTCATTTTTGCCCTAAGAACTGAATGCGCTAGGTTAAAAGTTGAGGTTAAAAGCCATTGTCCTCTGAATCCTCTCCACTGTGAAGCTACACAGATTTGGACACTGCAGTTGAATGTCATTACTTTTGGGTGGTCCTTCTCACCTGCAGGTCTCAGTCAAGTATTAGCACATCAGAGATACAGTTCCCGAACACACTGTAATGTAGCCCCTCTCATTTCATCTCTGAAAATAGACATCACCGTTGAATTTCCAATATAAAATTAATTCTAGTTCTGTGCTCATTTATTTGGCTAAATTGTGTGTCACTTCCTAAAATATCTTAAGCCTTATAAAAGACATGGGCTAGGGTGAGAGGGGATGGTTTGGGACCCAATTTATTTAGTTTGTGAAATACAGTAGAAAATCAGTAATATGTGTGTATGAATAACTAAGTGATTGAATAGCAGAAAATATGAATGTTTTCAAATGTCTAAGGACATTCTTGTTTGAGATATTTCACTTTGCAGTGTATGGGGTTGTATGAAAACATTTACAGATTTTTTTTCAATAGTAGAGATTGAACCTGGGGCCTCACACTTGCTAGGCAATTACTCTACCACTTGAGCTACACTCCCACCCTTTTAAAAATTCTGTTTGAGATAGGATCTTATTAACTTTGCCAGGGTTGTTCTTAAACTCTTGATTCTCTTTCCTCCACTTATTTTCCCCCCTTTTGATTATGTCTTTCTTGTTTTTCCATTAAACAGAGAGCTTAGATATTAAGGTTCTGAAAGGTGGGGAAAATCAGAGCTATAAACGAAGTCTCTTCTCAAATATTTGTTGACTACAGAGTCAAACATTAAAATCATAACCATCCCAGTTGTCCACGTGGAAGGGCACCTGCTTCCACTATTGACATGGCCTCCTGACCACAGCTTCCTGGGTAGGACTGACATACAGCTCATGAAGAAATTCAAGTATAGGCTTGTCAGTGTCCTTTGTGGTGGTTCAATGTCAAATCTCTGCTTAAATAAGGAAGATGAATGGTCAAATGCAAAATCAGATTATGGAAATGAATGACAGTGGGATGGAAGAGAGCACCAGTGGATTGGTGTGGGCAGAAGCAGACAAAAAGCAATAAAACTCTGCTTCTGAGCAGTCAATTAAATAATCGATTCACCAGAACTACCCAACATCCTGGGAACCCATTATAAGGCATGGTTATCCTGAGCTCCTGTTTTTCCTGGGAGGTTCAGACATTTATCTTTCACTAGGCTTCTCTGAAACTTATTCCATGTCTTCCTGATGTTTCCTATAATAAACTTTCTATCATTGAAATAACCTGGGTGAATGTGTTTCTTGTGAACAGAAGAACCTTGTATAACCCTAAGTAATATAAAATCCCCCCAAGCTATATTTTATTTAAAAATTATTTCTATAATTTATATGTGAAAAGTGTCATAAATTATGAGAAATCACATTTAAACTAGATGTTAAGGTCTTATCAGGAAAGTTATCATCCAACCCTGATTTGATAGTGAGGAAGGAGAAAGGTAAATGCCATTTCTCAGATTCAGGCAGGAACCACGAGCAGCAGCTCCCATTGACCTTCTGTTTCTTCTTCTTTTCCTCCTCTTTTCCTGTTCTTTCTATTCCTCTTGTGATCATCTTCTTCTCTTCTTCTTTCTTCCTGTCTTTCACATTTCACTTATCAGAACACTGCTATCATGTGCCCAGTCAATAGTATAAATGTTATGGTGTTAGGAACTTTTACTATTCATAGCAATATTTTGCTTAGAAAGTGATGTTAAGAGCAAAACATTACACATAAGATTTGCTCCAGGAAGGCTAATTGTGGGTAATGCGAGGGGAATAGAATATGGTGAAAGTACCTTATGTATGACAATGTCATAGTGAAAACTGTTACTTTGTACAATATGATATTAAAATTAAATAGTTTGTGCCTAGATAAAAAGTTTAAAAATAAAATTTGGTGTATGACATTTCATACTCACTGTGTATAATGCATATCTACATATTTCATGTATGACTTTAAACATATTCACAATACATAATTGCTAAATATGTGTGCCTTTCAAAGATTAGAGTATCCCTGGTTGTGCTTTAGTGATATGACAACTTAAACAGAAGCATGTAATTCCACCATAGTTTCCACTGAAACAGAGAGGGAGAAGTGATCTCCCTGTAATTACATAAACTAGGTAATAGCAAGGTCAAATTTCCCATACAGTGGTATGGGAAATAGGTGGTTATAAAACCTCTGCTGGAGCTATCTAATAATGATGACTGTGGGCATCCTTATCTTGGAATGGATCTTAGAGGAAAACTTTTCAGCTTTTACCCATTGGATATATTGGTAGCATTGCCTTATTATTAATGGCCTTTATTATGTTGAGGCATATTCCTTCTGTTCCTGATTTGTTCAGCATTGTTATCGTGACAGGATGTCAAAGCTTATCTAGCACTTTTCCTGTACTTATTGAGATGGTTTTGTGCTGCTTCTTTTTGACTTTTGTTCTCTTGATGTGTTTTGTCATGTTTACTTATTTGCTTACATTGAACCATCCTTGCATCCCTGGATGAATCCCACTTGGTCGTGATGAATTATATTTTAATGTGATGTTGGTGGATGTTTTTGTAATGTTAGATTTGGTTTGCTAGTGCTTTGATGAGGACTTTCATATCTATATTCCTCATGAGTATTGTTGACATCTAGTTTATTTCTTTTTCTTAATTTTTTTGTTTTCTTCTTCCTCCTTTTTCCTTCCCTTCCCTCCCCTTCCTTCTTTTCCTTTCCTTTTTCCTATCCTTTCTCCTTTCCTTTCCTCTTCTATCACTCTTTCAGTTTCCTTGTCTAGTTTTAGTATCAAGATAATGTTTGCCTCATAGAATTTGTTTGGAATAATTCCTTCCTTTGTATTTTCTAGAACAAAGTAAGGAATACTAGTTTTACTTCTTTTTTTAAATGTTTTATGAAATTATAGCTAAGGATTTGTCTATTTGCTTATCTCTACAAGATTCCATTTATTTTTGAGTAGACTATTAGCAATGCCACAGTGCTAATAAAGGTGGAAGTCAATCTTATTAGGGTAATTGGAATGTAAAGATGCCTTTAACCTAGCAATCTCTTTCTTATAATAAGAGCAGACAAAGTAAGTATGTTCACCTCCTTGTACTGTGGTCTGGGTAAATTTACACTTGTGTTCTACCTTGCAAAAATTTTTGCTGATAAGGTCTGGACATTTCCAGAGGACCCAGGTTGTACTTACATAGGAGGGAAAGACTAAAAGAAGATATAGGGAAAATGCTGTAACATCCTCAGCCCAAATAGGGATTTTGACCTTAATACTATTCAAACTGTTAGAGGATTCTTGAACAGAGACACAGGATACTGAGGCAGATCTGCAGAAAGCAACATTTTATTTTGCTGACACAGACTTAGTGGACTTGAGTCCAAAGGCTGAGCCCCAAGAACAAAGGGGGTCTCACCTTATATACCCTTGTAAGCAGATTACAGAAGCAAAAAGCAAGGTTTAATCCATATGGTGTTGCATGTAACTCTGTTGGCTACTTCACACCCCCACCCCAGTGCTATGTAACCTTCTTCACGTTTAGATTCTTTAAGTTTTATCTCCCTTCTATGCCATCTCCTCCCCCCCTACTACATTATCAGAACACAGACTTGTCTTCTTCTTTTCTGGTCCTCCTCCATGCCACAAAACCACTCTTTTTACATTCAAGCCATGTGGACGGGTGACCAAGCAATTGCAGAACAAAAAGTGATGCTTTAGGAATTCCAGGAATAATACAGCATGGAATTTTGTACACTCTGGTTAACATTTTCCTTTAGAATTCTTAAAGATATTGTTTGTAAAAAAGATTCTCTTACCTTACCAGTGTGTGGATAATTTTTCTTCTACTTTAACTCAAAATGCAAAATTGAGTGTAAAAATTGTAATATTTAATATTACAAAGAACACAAAGGAATTTTTACAAGAATGCACTTTCTTTTTTACTATAAAATTTTATTAGGATATATTTGTTATACAGGGGTATTCATAGTGACAATTTTTATTAGGCTTACATGATGAATTGGTTAGAACATCCCAATTGTCTCTTCCCCTCAACCCCCTCCCCTTCCCACTTAAAGCAATTGTAAGAGGTTTCTTTGTTCTATCATATAAGTACATGAAGTCCACCTACCATATACCTTCACCTTAATCTCCTTCATTCACTCTCCCTCCCAACTAATACCCCCCACACACTGTACCCATTTTATAGTCCTGTCTTTCATTATTAATATTTAAGTTAAGGTTCAAAGGTGTTTCTCCATGTATCCCTGTTGTGGGTATACTTTATTTTGGTCCATTTAACCCCTTCTATTACTCTCCCTAACCCTCTACCTCACACCCCACCCCCATTTTCAACAGCTTTCAATACACATCCTTATACCCTCTACCTTCACAGATGTTATGTTTTATGATATTACTGATTCTCTTTTCCTTTTCCTTTTTCCCTGCCCACTTTTCTTCTTAACTGAAAACTAAACTTCTCTCTCTGAATCTGAGCTATAGATTTAGCAGGTTGTCAAGCTTTAAAGAATTACAACTATGTTTTTAAAGCTATTTGGTTGACTTACTTCTAAGGGTTTAGTTTTCTGCCTTTTACCCATGTTTGCATATCTTTGGAATAAAGTCAAAGACAAGTAATTCTTAAAGTGCTCTGTCATCATTTCACACCTAAGACTTTTCAGTAGATTGTCTGTGGAAATAGGATACATACAGTAGTCCCATTACCCACAGTTTGACTTTCTGTGGTTTCAGTTAACAGCAGTCAACCAAAATCTGCAATTATTAAGTTGAAAATTCCAGAAATAAGCAATTTTTATGTTTGAAATTGCATGCAGTTTTAAGTTGGCTGGTGAAATCTCACACCATTTCATCCCACTCTGTCCTACCTGGGACATTAAACATCCCTTTGTCCAGCCTTTCCATGCTATATGAGTCATTTAGTCTTGTTCTCTGTGAGTATGCCAATTGTGCCAGGAGTGCAGCACTTAATCCTTGTTGTTCTTAATAATGGTCTGAAAGTACAAAAGTTGAGATGCTGGCAGTTCACAAATGCCAAAGCCAAGCCGGTAAGTACTTTTAAGTGAAAATGTAAAGACACAGTAAGATATTTTTGAGAGAGAGAGCAAGATAGACAAACATCACATTCATATAACATTTATAGCATATTAACATGTGTCCTATTTTATTATTAGTTATTGTTATTATTTTAATGTGCCTAGCTTATAAGTTAAACTTTATTATAGGTATGGATGTGTAGGTAAAACCATTGTGTGTGTGGGTTTGGTGCTGTCTTTAGTTTCAAGCATTGATGAAGGTCTTAGAAATTGTCTGTCATGGATAAGATGGGGGAGGCTAATGTGGTTCAGTTTTCAATAATTAGTCTAAATTGCCAAAGGTGAACTTACAGAGCTCAGTGTTTGCAGGGGTATCTCAGATAAAAGCACATCTAAATTATTTAGGTATGTCTTAAATATGCTGAAAGAGACAGACATAGTTACCTTGGGAGTGATTTCACCTATTGTGCCAGTAACACCCTTACTAGAAATCCCTAATCTTTTGACAGTTGTTCTTAGGTCCAAAAATAATTCCATGTAGGTTAGAAGTTAATCCCTCCTGAAATATACCACACCCTCATTTTTGAAATGTGCTATGTAACTTCAAAGATATTTGAACCCCAGCATGTACCACAAAATAATTTTACTATATACAAGCTACTGAATGACAGAGATGAGCTTGAAATAGCATTCTTACCTCCTGTGTGAGCCTCAGCTATCTCAAAAGAAAATGCATTAAGATTCTACTCAGGACATTATAAAAAGAGTAAGAAATCTGTATGAGGAAGTCTTTAGTCCATATTACATTTCCTTCCCTCCTGTTCGCAACCTCATTCCTTCTTCTCACTTCAACATTGATTTATTTAGCTCTTGCGAAAAGTAAACAAAAACTATGAAGAATGACAGGAATTCAATCCATAATTGAGGCTTGGGATTTAGCAGAGGGTGGAGATCAGCCACCTGTCACATCCTGGATTCAGAACAGACCAGAAATTGATTCCTCTGCATTACATTATGGAGACACAAGCTTCTGAGCCAAAAAATAATTTAAAATTTCTTACTTTGCATTTCTTGCCCATTTTCTCACTTGTTTTGTACATTTACTATATATACCTTCTGCTTTCTCTCCCCGACCCTCCCATCTCTCTCTCATACCTTATATTTCTCTCACCCTTATGCTCACTTCCTTTATGCACAGCGACCCTGTTTAATTATTAATATGACTACAAAGTTGATAAGCCACAGGAAGAGCAAGCAAAGTTCAACCAATCCAGAAATGTCATATCTTAGATTTTACTCTAAGAACTCTTAAATGCTACATAATTTGAAAATATTATATTTAAAAAGAGATGAATCTTAATAAGGTCATTTATAGATCTCAAGAATTTATGAACACCATGCATGTATTCTATATGCACATTTTTATCAACTTCTAAAATTTGATTCAAAAATAAAAAATATAACTCAAAGCTTATAATATAAATACAAACAACATTAATGGGAGAAACAAGACATATGAATATACCAAGGCTTGCTTTAACCTGTTGTGTAAATACTTTTAATAAAACTCTTTACCTCTTAAATATGGTAATGGTATGGACATGCCTCATGATGGTTTAAAGAGAGAATATAACCCTGTACCAGATGGGATGTGATATGATCCAAGGATTCTGCTTAAGGTCCAGAGCATATTTGGACAATTTCATCACTCATCTTATGGTATGGTGATCCAAGCACACAGACCATCCAGGTCCATGCATTGGGAACAGCTATTTTTAAATCAGTGCAATTTTTTTTAAAAAGTGCCATTTTGAAATGTTTATTTTTGGTGGTACTAAGGAGTTGAACTTGGGGCTTTATGCTTGCCAGGCAAGAGCTCTAGTGCTTGAGCCACTCTGCTAATACATTTTGTGCTGGTTATTTTTCAGATAGGGTCTCACTCTATGCTCTGGCTGACTGGGATTGTGATCCTCCTATTTGTGCTTTCCTGAATAACTGTGATGACAGGCATGTGCCACTATTCCCAGCCACTAGTTGACATGAAATCTCATGAACATTGTTTTTTGCTCAGGCTGGCCTTGAACCAAGAACCTCTGCCTCCTGCATATAAGGACATGAGCCACTGCACATGGTGGAAATGTTTTTTTCTTTAGGAATAATTCATCATTCCATAATTTTTGGATTGTCTTCTTGACTTTCTGTCTGCTAGAATAGGTAAGACCTTGCTCCCTTCTACTATGTTTTAGGTTGTTTCTCTTTCTTCACATCCTTTGGTGTGACTGACTCCAATCTATATACACAATGATGTCATTACAACTTTTTGTTGCTGGGTCTGAGAATTCATCAAAACTAAAAGAAAACATGTTGTTTTGAAACAATGAGAAAAACCAATATGGGTTGAATTCTTAGCTAACAATGTTAATTTAAAATACAGTATTTAGTAGCTGTCAAAAAGTTGTTTATATTAACACAGCAAGATGGAATTTAATCATGAGATTTTATTGATCATATGTTCATTAACAAAGCTGTAGAGAAAGTTAAGACTACTGTGGAAGTTTCACTAAATGATATGTTACTTGTTTAGTTATATTTGCTGTTTTTAAGAAGTCAATTCATCATAACAATCAAATAACATGTACAATAAGAGAAAGAGGCTCTGATGCTCCTCTTTGATCACAAAGGACTAGGTATGTGAGTTTTGTTGAAAGATTTCCTCAGTATTCCTTGTTGGGATCCTCTTTACCTGAAAATGGAGTCACCATTATCTCCAACTTCCAGCCAAGCCTAAACTTTCTTACCCTACTGTAATGATTCTCAGCAGATAAGCAGAGCCTCTTGGGAGAATGTGTTGTTTACTCAAAAGAGGTAGAAATCTCATGATAAGTCATTTTAGTAGATCATACACGTTATTGAAGTCACTGATAGTGAAGTGTTGACCAGACTGAGTCTAAAATAAGCAACTTACTTGTGGAACAATCCAGTGCCCATCCGTTTATATCTGCAGCCTCATAACCCCTACCTCATGAGCTCTTTGGCCTGAATCCCAAGTCCTGCTTTAACTGTGTTCCTCTCTCTGAGTGCCTTTGAAAATGATGTCTTCCTTTCTTGTTTAAAAAAGGACAACAATAACAAAACTTCTTTGTTATATGTCTGTGAAATATCATAGATCTCCCCTATACTCTGTTTTATTTCTAGGACCTTCATCTACTCCTCTTTGTGCATCTTGAATACAGTTCTGTGGTCAATGCAGGTCTTCTATGAATGATAGCTATGGAAAATTGTGAAACTTGACCCTGACACTGAACCATAGACTAGTGGAGTCTAATTTTCACTTCTAACTATTACAGTTCCCCCTGGTACAATTTTGTTCTCAACGTTTTCTAAGCTTTAGTGGGTCATTCTAAGGCCAGGCTACTACATCATTTTACAAAGTAGAGCAATAATCAACTATTTCCTCCATCCCCTTTGCTGAAGAATCTCTTGCCTTCTAACTCAGTCAGAATGAGTGCTTCTAGACCCTCCAAGGACTTGTTCATTAAGCTTTTCAATCCCTACCTCTTCCAAGGTTTGTTTTGTTTGGCTGTGTTTCCATTTTCTTCTCTAAGGGAATGTTAATTTAATTATCTTCCCACTTATTTAAACACCACTTTTTAAGAGAACCAAGTATTAGAACATGCTTTCTCAAGTCTATTTTATTACAGTATATTGTTTCTATTTCTGTGTTTGCCCACCTTGCTTCATCTTCTAGTAACTGATATCAGTCACATTATTCTCAGCACTACTACAAAGCTATGAGCTATGTCTCTTTCACCATGTTTTACTTTTTTAAGGATTTCTTTTCTATTTTTGTTACTCAACCAAAATTGTTCTTCTGTTGATAATGTACCATCCCAGATCTCCAAATATTTTAGCTTTGATCTTCACCCCAAATCTGAGACAGACATAAAACCATTCAATTTGTAATCTTATATTTATTTGCTCTCTTTCTTATCCCATTGTTAGTAATTCCTAGGTTTGTCCAAGTAAGGCTTTTCAGAATTATCATGACACTTTTGTAACATTATCCTTTCTTGTTATGCTCATGTTTCCTCCTTTTATACACATAGTCTGACCCAAGCACATACAGATGTGTAAGTCTATATGCAAGAAGTGGTAGGTTCTGCTGCTTGTTTTATGTTTTAGTGACAATCCATGAAAATAGAGGGAAACTGGAAAAGAACAGAATCAGAAACATTAAAGACCAGAACTAGAAACTAAGTCTTAAAGAGATGACAGAAATGGAAAGTGGACAGAGAACCAACAGAGCAAAAGTAGGTACTTGTTTTAGAGCAACTTAAGTAGTAAGAGGTAAAGTTATGAAAAAATACAATGCAATTTTTAATGTACTAGTACCAATAGGCTGTCATGGTTTGGTCTCACTCTGTGGGCACACTGACACAGAGGTTCTATCACTCCATACCTGCAAGTATGTTGTTTCTTTATATCCTACAAGTCTTCATTTTCTTCGTGACCAGTTTATCTTCCATTTCTCAATGTTTATCTTTTCACAAGCCCTACTTTCTGAGATAGAATCTATTATGTTATTTAAGTGAAAATGACCACCTATCAATGTTGAAGGAAATCTGAATGATGCAACATTATTGGTTTGAACTTTTTAATCTGTTGGATGCTCCCTGAAATTGAGAGTGGGAGTTCTATGTGATTTAGTGATTTCTTTTTCTCTCTTCTCATATTTTTTTCTCCTCTGGAGGTGATCATTTTAAAAGTTACAAATATGCAGCGTTAAAACACCTAACAAATACAAATATGGTTGAGTTAGAAAAAGATATGTTCTATCAACAGTGAGAATATGGATTTCACCAAGACACATTATTGCTTATTCTCTCTTCAACAAAATTAGAAATAAGGGCAAAATAGTTTCTGTCCAGTATTGAGGGGGTGGGGGGGAGAGGAAGGGGGTGGAGTGGGTGGTAAGGGAGGGGGTGGGGGCAGGGGGGGGAGAAATGACCCAAGCATTGTATGCACATATGAATAATAAAACAATAAAAAAAAGAAAAAAACAAACAAAAAAAAAAGAAGTGAAAGTTTCAAAGGTAATTTTAAATCAGCTGTTTAGGGAAGGCCTTTGAAAGGAATAAAAATCTGAAGGAAGTGAAGAAGCAAGTCATCTAAACATGTAGAAAATCCATATAGTAAACAAAAGAAAAGTGTTTGTAATCAAGGATCTATCTTCTCACCAAAGACATCAGAAAAAAAGAGCAAATTAAAAATAAGGATACATTGTATCAAAATCCATGAAACAAACAAAAAGCAATGTATAATATTAATAAAGCTAAAATCTAATGCTTTGAAATGATAAAATTGGTTAATAAAAACCCTCATAAGACTTTTAAGATGAAAAAGAAAACATCCGTAGGCTGGGTTGTGGCTGCAGCTCAGGCTACATGTCTGCCTAGCATGCCTAAGGCTCTGGGTTTGATCCCCAGCACTACAAAAGCAAAGCAAAACACCAAAATACGAATAGCCAATCAATATCAAGAATTAAAGAATGGGGTCTTGTACATTTGAACAGCAAGGAAATGAGAATAGTGAAACTGTTGAGAAATGTTAAAGTTTTTGTGTCTATATTCACTGCTTTTATCTTAACAAAAATGTGAGGATTTAGATCAAAGAAAATGAAGATTCTTTACGTAGAAAGCATGTATGCAGAAGTCAAATTCACAAGATAGGAACTCAAAAAGATGAATTTTCATCTTTATATCTGCTACCACATCTGTTTGCTTTCCTTCTGGAGAGGCAGAATGACCATTGCTCTGCACGTTAAACAAATCCAAGGAGCGGGAGAAAGTCCCTAGGTTCTTTACTTTGAATATAAACAAATGGCTGTAAGGGAAATCAACCCATGCTTCTCTTAACTTGTAAAGGCTGTTTGCCCTAAATTCATCCCATGACCCAGGTTGAACATAGTTTTTGCTCAGAAATCCCAGATCACGCCAAACAGGAAAAGACTATAAATTTGACAGCTTAGACAAAATCCACAAATCTGAAAACTGCAACTTAACAGAACTTACATAGACAAGAAGTAGAAACCTGAATAGATCTACAATTAAAAATTAATTCTTCTGGCTTTTTGAGATGTATAGCATATTACAATTGTCTGTAGTCACTGTACTGTGCAACACCACACAAGGCTTTCTCACTACTCTCTGTTAAGGGCCTATTTTTGACCCTCTTTACTTGCCATTTGTTATTGATTCATCTGGCTTTGGTTAATAATTATGTTTAAATTTTAAAAGAACCATCTTATGATTTCTCAACTTTCTGTTTTCTATCGTGTTTATTTTTCCTACCTTTATCACCTTTTTAAAAATTTATTTACTTTTTTGAGGTACTGGGGCCTACACTTTGAGCCACTTCACCAGCCCTTTTTTTGTGATAGGTTTTTTTCAAGATAAGGTCTCAAATTATTTTCCCAGGCTGGCTTCAAACCGCAATTCTCCTGTTCTCTGCCTCCTGAGTAGCTGGGATTATAGGCGTGAGCCACCAGTGCCCAGCTTCACCTTTTCTTTCTAATCACTTTGAGAGTTGATACTTCTCCTAGTCATGACCACTTCCTCCTCCTCATAGTCAGCAAACTGACACATCTTCGTATGTAAACCTAATGAAATCCTCCTCCCAATTCTGAACTTCCATAGAGATGTGATGCTGAAATGTTTAGGAGAAAGGGAACCGATGCTTGCCGTTTATTTTAGATGTACAAGAGGACTAATACCTGAATAGACATATGATAAAATGAGCCTAATTAAAGGTAAGTAGCAGCACATTGATGGTATGTTATGAGAGTCTACTACATGATTATTTCAATCTGGATGTATATATTTTTTAATTTTACAGTAAATTTTTTTAAATACATAGAAGATACTGTAAATACAAATAAAATACATAATACATAAAAATAATCATATGTGTAATAGAGTCCACTACTGTTTGCCAAATATTCTGTTGCCACTCCTTATCACGAGGGTTGCTCCCTGAAAGAAAATTACCTTTCTTGCTCTGTTGTAGCGAGGTGGGACCACTTAATTCTTACATCAAAGTGGCAAGTTCTATTTCTTAGCAAAAAGATAAAGAACCAGAATATGGTTTGCTATTGCTTCTTTCCCTCTGCTATAAGTCTGGGGATGCTCCAGACAGACTCTTCTGTGAGAACATGGGCACGCCAGTCAAGATAAGGAGGCAGAGGTGTTGGAAACACAAAAAAAAATCAAGACAAAAGTTCATATGGAAGCATGAAAGACCTTGAATAGCCAAAGCAATCCTCAGCAAAATAAGCAATGCTGGAGGTATCACAATACCTGACTTCAAGTTATACTTCAGAGACATAATAACAAAAACAGCATGGTACTGGCACAAAATAGACATGTAGACTAATGGAAATGAAGATCCAGAAATCCACATAGTCTTAGCCATCTGAGGAACCAAAAATATATGTTGGAGAAAAGATAGCCTCTTCAAAAAATGGTGTTGGGAAAATTGGAAATCTACATGTGCAAGACTAAAACTAGACCCTTCTACCCCTGCACAAAAAACAATTCCAAATGGATCAAAGATCTCAATATAAGACCTGAAATTTGAAACTGCTACAGGGAAATATAGAGAAAACACTTGAAGATGTTGTCATAGGTAACAGCTTTCAGATAGCTCAGGAAAATGATATCAATAATTGACAGATTGCATCAAATTAAAAAACTTTTGCCCATCAAAGGAACAATCACCAGAATGAAGAAAGAACTCTCATAATGGAGAAAATCTTTGCCACCTATTCATCAGACAAAGGATTAATATCCAGAATATACAAAGAGTTCAAAAAATGAAACATTAGAAGAATAATTCAATTAATAAGTGGGGCATTAATTGAACACAGAGTTCTCAAAAGATGTACAAATGACAATAAACACATGAAGAAATGTTCAATATCCTTATGCATAGAAGAAATGCAAATCAAAATTACACTGAAATTCCATCTCACCCCAGTAAGATTGGTAATCATCAAGAAAAACAAATGCTGGTCAATATGTGGTGGGTGGGGAGGAGGAACCCTACACACTGTTGGTGGGAATGTAAATTAGTGTAGCCACTATGGAAAGCAGTATGAAGGTTCATCAAAGAAATTAATGACGGTTCTGCTTTTACACTCAGGCATATATCCAAAGCAAGTAAGTCAACATACAGTAGAGATAACTGCACACCCATGTTCCTTGTAACACTATTCACAATAGCCAAACAACTGTGAACCAGCCTCCGTGCCCAACGAAGAATGAAATTATGTCATTTGCAGGAAAATGGATGGAACTTGAGATAGTAAGATTGAATGAGATAAACTGAGCTCAGAAAGACAAATACCATGTTTTTGCTCATTTGTGGAATCTAGACCCTCCCCATCCAAAAATCATAATATGACATGATGTGAAAGGGTAACTGTTTGGGATGGTGACCAATGGGTGGGGATTGTGGAAAGAGGGGGAGATAGGGGTGAACTTGATTGCATTACATTTTATATGTATGTAATTTTATATTATATTTTATATGAAAATAGCATAATGAAACACACAAAAACTGTTTAATGGGGGGCAGTGGGTGGGGAGTGGATTTAGTCAAGGTACATTACATGCATGTATATAAATATTACAATGAAACCTCTTACAAAAAATCAAAACAAGAAAAAGCATGAGGAAAGACAAAAATACATTTCTTGGAAACTCTGAGATGACAAAAGGAGTGTGCCTATTCTGATGTTTTGAGGATGAGGACAGAGTAAAGTGCATGGATAGACAGACATACAGACAGAATTTTCTTTTAATGTAATAACTAGTAGGTTTGACAATCTCTTTTCCAGTCAGTTAACATCAACAACATGAGAAAACACGTTAAGATTTCTAGTCTTCGGGTACTCCCAAAGTAGCTTGAAGTTGAACCATAGTCAGAAGAGCTATGCATTTGACAGGAACTGTGCCTTTTCTTATCTCTTCAGTTGCTGATTTCTGGTAGACGTTCTTTCAGAAATTGTGTTTGGATTCTTGGTGATTTACACTAAGGACTGGGGCTGAAGATGGTGAAATTCTTGGATGCAAAAACAAGCCAAAGATGAAGTGAAAACATATTGACTCAACTTAAACCCTTTCGGAATTGTCCTTATTCTTTTGTTAGAATCTGAAACATTGATGATTTCATGATCTTTTTTAAAATTCTGCTCTAAAGTTTCTTATGCTATATATGATATGCAAAAAAGAATAAATAATTGCAACATAGTCCTTTCATAAAATTACATATGTATGTCTATACATATGTATACATATATAGATAGATAGATAGATAGATAGATAGAGAGACAGATAACCTAGACTGAGATAAGGGAAGATGAATGTGAGGAAGATTGTATGAAGAATCAGTACTTAAATTGAGTTCACAACTTGATTAAGAAAAATGCAAGGGCAATAACAACAAAGAGAATTTAAGTGAACAAAAAAAATAAAGATGAATCAAGTGATGTGCATGCAAAGACCTTCCTATGGTTTAGTTCCATTGAGGCATAAAGTGTGTGGGGTGGAGGGTTGGGAAGATGGCGAATAAGAAGCCCATGAAATAGGCAGACATTTGGAAATGTAGGAAAATACGTTTTTCTTGTAGAAAACAGGGATAATTTTTCACAGGTGTCTGTCATGATCAAACATGTCCTTGATAATAATCATTTCTTTGGAGGATATGAATGGATGGTAATATGAGGATTTTAACAAGGTTGGAAAGAGGGGAGCCTATTAAAAACACTTTATAGAAATGAAGATAGATGGCAAGATTATGATCAAGGGCTATGGCTCTGGGGATGGAAAAGGTGAGAGGTTAGAAAGATTTTTATAAATTAATATAGTATATTATAGCTATAAAATCTGAACTTTGAATATTGATACAGATTCAGTCCCCAGTTCAGGCACTAATTACCAACATGATCTAAGCAAATTAATGAAATTGGATGAACCTCAGGCAGAGAAAATCTTATCTACCTAAAACTTGATTCATGATATAAGCAATATCATAGTTCAAGAAATCTTTATAGTTTATGACTGTGGACTCTCAGTAAATGATAGCTATTTGAATGACTCATATAGAAAACTGAATCTGGCCATGGATTAAATACCAGGGAGTATAAAAAAGTAGTAATTTAAAATGAGTATGAATTTTCTAATCTGTCACATTTACTAAAATAGACAATGAGAAATAGAAAAAGAAATTTTGGTGAGGAAAAAGTTATGAGTATTTCAAATTCCTCTAAAGCAGTTTTAGCATGAAAAATATACCTAATCTTCGTGAGTTTTCTTCATAACCACCTTTTACAACCTTGGATGTATTTTTTGGGTAACAGTATGATATAGCAACTCCAAATATGGAGATAGGATATCTAGGTTTAGATCTCAGCTCCTTTGGTTTCCTAGCTGTGTGATCGTGGGCAAGTGTCTACATTTCTCTGTAACCCTACTTCCTCACTTGTAAAGTGGGAATAATACTAGTATTCATGTCAGAGAGTGATTGAGGAAGTAGAATATCACTTGTAAAGAGCTCTAAACAGAGCTGTTTCTGAGTTGCAGAAGTATAAGGTATTTTCTCTTTGTTTTTCGTTAGTCAGTTCTTATTCCCATAAGCAATGTTTCTTTAGCCCCCTTCCTCCTTCTACAATGTTCCCTAGCCCATGTGATAAAAGAAGCAAAAGTTTAGTCAAGAACTCAGAAGTCTCTTACAGTTAATATAACAAGTCAATAGACAACACCATTTTCTGAAGCAAGTTAGACGTGATGCAGGCAGAGCATCAAGCATTTATGGTGGGGGTATTATAGCTTCTCCACTTGACAAATGAAATTTCGTATACATAGAAGATTTACAAGGGAAATGCGGCTGAGATTTATGGCTGTTAGAAGCCTCAAAATGAAACTTTCTCCTCCAAGAAGTTTTTTTTAATACTTCATTAGAAATATCTAATAAAAGGAATTTCTTATATGTCTAAATCAAAATGTCAGCACTTTAACATGGGTCTGAGAGTGAGATGGTCTTTTGGCCCATAAGTATCTATATAAATTTTTCAACACCTAAATATATAATATTTTAACTTTGGGTAAGTACAGTTATATTAGTGAAGAGAGTTTTATGTTTTAAAAAATATGATGGCTGGTAGTTTTAGGAACCCTATAATTTATTGTTTCACAGAATGTAACTTTTCAAGAATACCACCTACTATGGTTCATGTGGAAAAATAACAGATTTGGAGGTCAATTCTATAATATACAGTAAATCTTACCATCATGATTCCCCCTGTTAATTCTAAGCATACAAGCTCACAACACCAGGGGACAGAATTATAGTGGAGAGGGAGTCGTGCATAACTACAGCTGTCCTTCCCACATTTTGGGCAATACAATGACCTGTAATTTGTTCCAAGTCCCAGATTCTGCATTCTTGATGCCACAACTTCCCCAAATGTGTCCATTAAACCTTACCAGGTCCTCTGGAAAAACTTCATAACAGGAAGTTTAATGTTTTAATTCTATTATCAAAATCACCATCAATAGAGCAGTTTGAAATGAGAGTACTCGTAAATGATAGTTTCTGGTTTGGAATATTAAAAAATAATAGGTACACCTATACACTGCACTCAGAATGTAAGAATTTGATTTTCAAGAATAAATTGTAATGGATAAGGTTGCTGTTTCCCCTTCAGTCCACCCCTTTCTCTTTCACTCACTCTGAGAGGCAGCCATAACAACAAATTGTAAACGAAGACTTGCAGATATTTTTACAATTTATAGACCCATGCTCACACACATGATGTAGCTTGCTTGTTTCAAAATATTATGTGATTTCTATTACAATATGTATATTTTTCCATTATGGGATTTTTTTTTTCATGTCTGCACTGTAGTTTGGAGAAGTATCCACACTAGTATATTTATAGAATTACTTTTACTCATTTAAACTTCTACAATGTTAAAACATGTCTGTGGATTGCCCATGAGGGTCAATGAGTGAAGCAACAGCAGATTTCACATTGTAAATCATGGAGGTCAAGAGTATACAACTTAAGGTTTTTCAAGTTCTATCAACCCTGCCATTTGTAATGGTTACTTTTCTGTTCCATGATACTCTTATATCCCATGCATTATCCACCTGGCTAACTTCTGAAGTCTCCATACCATTGACCTACTTGTCTTTTTTTCTGTTTTAGCAGAACACAATATTATAAAAAGAGTTACATAAGAGTTGATACCTAGAAATAACTACCTCTTCTTTGTTTTTAACATATTCTTGGGTATTTGAGGCATATTTATACTTTCATATGAATTTTCTAACAAATTTGTTAGCTTCTTCAAATGCTTATTTGAACTTTTACTGAAGCAGTGACGTCTTTAAGACAATGTGTTTACCCATCCATGGGAACACCATATCTTCCCTTTAACTTAGGAAATATTTTACGTGTTTCTATAACATCCTTGTTTTCATGCTTGTCTCTTTAAATTGATTACTAGATATCAAAAATCTTTTACTTCCCCAATGAGCTTGTTTATAATTCCTTTTATTATGTGAGAATCTTTAACATATTGAATATGATTTTAATAGTATGATTCATATATTTTGCCCTAAATGTAAGAAAAAAAAAAAAAAGCTAGGTCACCCATTGCTCTATCAAAGCAGCAGGGTTTTCTCCCAATCCTGAGGCAAAAGTGAGAGTACTTGAATTACTGAGAAAGTGCATCAGTGGAAAATGCAGCACTTGCATTAGGAGCACCTTATTCGGATTATACCAATGGCTTTATTCTTAGGAATATGACCTCATCTAAAATGTGCCTCCTTGTGTTTAATACAAGCTTGGATATTTTTTTTTCTTTTTGGCAGTACTGCGGTTTGAACTCAGGGCTTTGCACTAGCTGGACAGGTGCTCCAACACTTGAGCCACGTCTCCAGCCCATTTGCTTTGACACTTTTGGAGATTGGGTCTTGCTTTATGCCCAGCTTGCCTAGACAGATATCCTTCTGTCTTACGCTTCCTGCTATTGTTGTGGTGATAGGCGTGTACCACCACTCCCAAATTTTTCAACTGAAATGGGGCCTCAGGAATTGTTCTTTCTTTTTTTGTTTGTTTGTTTTTGTTTTTTGGCCTGGCTGACTAGGAACCATGAGCCTCTGGATCTCAGCCTCCCAAGTAGCTGCGATTACAAGCATGAGACACTGGCACCTAGATAAATAGAGGTTTAATATATTTTTTCAGGATTTTATTTATTAACAGAAAAATGCCTAAATTAAAAGTTAACAATTTAAAATTAAAATTTATAAATTAAAAATTGCCTAAGTCAAAAATGGTAACATTTCTAATGTGACCCATGAATGAATTAGAGTACTTACTGTAACCATACTTCAACTCTCCAGATGTAGGCATGTAGAATACTTGCCTCAAATACAGCAAATAGAAGACAGCTTTATCATTTGGAAACGTGGTAAAAATATTTCTAGCTTTTCCAAAGAATAATCCCATTCATTTTAGGCAACCAATTAATATTTCTTAATTTAGTAATAGAGAAAGAAACAATTGTGATAATACCCAGGCGTTTTTCCTCCCTTTGAAAGTTGTGACTGTTAATAAGAGAAAGGTAAGACTTCCTTTCCTAAACCCATGCACTTTGACTAAAAAGTCAATGTACTCCTTGCAAGTGGGTTTATGTTGTTATTTATCCCAGATTTCTTGGCATTGTTTTCATGAAAAACTATGCTACACCAGTATTATCTATATTGTGTAGAGATATTTACATGGCCTGGGCTTTTCTCTAAATTCAATAGGATTACAATCTGGTGTAGATGAAGTTTTGAGTTTATTTTACAATTTTTAAAAACTAAAGAAAGTTAACATTTAGATTGAGTGATCAATTTGACTTCTAAAATTATTCCTTTTTAAGAAAAATAAGCATCATAGATTATATATCCTTCCATATTTTTCCACATGGTTGCTGATATCTCTTATATTGGCCATGAGTCCATTTTTGATTTATGTTTTGTCCTCTTGGTAACAGCTTCTGAGGAAATAAAGACACTGGAGAGAGTAGTGCAAAGGAATACAGAAAAACAGAAAAAATGAGGGGCAAGGTGTTGGGAGCATCTATTCCGTGCTTTGTAATATCATCAATTGTTTCAGCAACTGAGTAGTGTTGTTCCTTATTTATAAAAAGCAACTGGTGTCCTGAATTAACTTTCACAAATGCACAGAACCAATGAGGGATAGAATAAGGAACTAAAACCAAGTCTTTCTAACTCAACAATCTATTTTCCATTTTAATAGTGTTTTTTTATAACCCTGCTAAAAATGGTTCTTGGGGTCTTATGGAAATCTGTGGAGGCATTTTTGGTTGTCAAAATGTTTGAGAGACACTGCTGAAATTTAATGGGGAGTATCCTGGGACAGTGTCTAGACTTCTAATATGAAGGCAATCTTGCACAATATAGAAATGACTTGTTGCTGTGTGACTTTGGAAGTTTTCCCTAGAGACTGTCATAGAAAACAACCTGTTTTAATTTTACAAGCCTCAAGCCTAACTGTGCATTGCATATAGAGAGAAAGGTTTTCTGTACATTTTAATAGATATTGAATATTTCAGAAATACAACTTCTGTGAAAATCAGGGACAGATTATAAGCTTGTTGCATTTGGAAATTTCCCAAGAGCTATTTACCACTTTAAAATTCTCTGTGCTCATGGCATTGCTGCACACACTGTTCATCTTCCCAGAATCACTTCTGTCACCTGTGTCAATCTGCAGCTGTAGTTGCTGTGGTCACGTGCTCATTTGCTCCTCATATTAAAACAATAAACATAAATATGTCAGAGGACTCTCCATTACTATTTTCTTTCTCCTAAATAGAACCTTATGTGTTACAAAATGTTTGCAAGCATCCAGATATGTTATGTCAACTTTTGTAGTTATTCCAACATATTTTAGTAATGAAACATTAATTTAACATAGATTATTTTTATTTGCATGACTAGTTGAATATTATATTGAGATTTTAAACTGATATGTGAAGGTTGGGTAAAAGTATTGTGAAATGCATTCAGGACATTGAGGGAATCATTGATTCTAACTGGGATGAGAATCAGTATGTTACATTATGCTGTAAATTTTGTTGTAATGTATGCTGAGAATTTCCCAAATCTACGAAGTGTGGAACACAGGTAACAATGTGCCCACCAGGGAGCTTGGGTGTGAGGGGTGACGCTATTTTATCCTCTCTGCTGGTATGTAACCTAAGGATTGGAGATTTCTCCAGGAAGACCTCTTCCTTGAACTTGAGCTAAGGAAGCATTTCCTTAACAGTGACTCACTCAAAAAGAAGCATTTATAGACCATTTCTAATCAATGATATTCAAGGGTAAAATTGCTAGAGACATAGGAAAGTCGTTTCCAGTTCTAAAGAGAGCTTGAGAAATCTCTCCTATGCTGATGGTTTTTAGGGGAACTATTTGGGGATTTATCTTATTCTTATTTAACAGTGTATTGGGATATGATCCACATAAAGTTGTATACAATTTGATGGTGGTTTTTTGTTTGTTTGTTTTTTAGGTGGTGCTGTGGTTTGAATTCAGGGCTTTGTACTTGGAAAGCAGGCTACCACTTGAGCCACACCTCCAGTGTATTTTACTATGATTATTTTGGAGATGGGGTCTCGTGAACTATTTGCCCAGGTTGACCTCAAACTAAAATCCTCACAATCTCAGTATCCCAAGTAGTTACTGTCTATAATAGTCTTTGTGATTATTTTCATTTTAAATATACTCTCTTAGTCTAGCTAAAGGGCTTGTGATATAATCTTTTCAAAAAATTACTTTTGTATTGATTTTTTTCTATTGCTTTCTATTCTCTAAGTCTCATCTAATTGTTAATATTTCCTTATTTAATTTTTTCTTTTTGTAGTTCTTTTTTTTAAATTATAATCATTGTCCTTTTATTACAGTCATAAGGTTCCCCTTTCCCTCTTTTCTCCTCTGTGCTGCTTCTGCTGCATCCTGTATACTTTGGTAAGTTGTAATTTATTTTCATTTGTGTCAATAATATTTTTCAATCATCTCTTTTAGGTTCTTCTTTACCCAATGGTTGATCAAGAGTGTGTTGCTGCCGGTGCTGGTGGCTCACACTTGTAATCCTAGCTAATCGGGAGGCAGAGATCAGGAAGATCGTGGTTTGAAGCCAGCTGGGCAAATAGTTCTTGAGACCCTATCTTGAAACATCCTTCACAAAAATGGGGCTGGTGGAGTGGTTCAAGGTGAAGGCCCCGAGTCCAAGCCCCAGTACTGAAAAAAAAAAAAAAAAAAAGAGTATGTTGCTTAGCTTTTGTGTATTTGTGATTTTTTTTCTGTCTGCCTGCTCTTAGTGCTCTGAGAAGATATTTTGGATTTCAGTCTTCTTAAGTGTGGTAAGACTTATTTTGTGATACATCCTTGAGAATGGTCATGTGTGCTTGTGAGGTATGTGCAGATTGCTGCTGCTGGGCAGAAAGCTCAGTGTGTACTTGTTAGAGCCATCTGGTCTAGAATGTGGTGTAATTCAGCTTTTTCCTTATTGATTTCCTGCCCAGAAGTTCCGCCCATTATTGAATTTGGGATATTGAAGTCTCCTATTATTGTTGTATTATAAATCTGTACCTTCAGATCTGTCAATATTTGTATTATATATTTAGATGCTTCTTTGTTGATTGCATATATATTTACAATTATTTTATGTCTGTGTGTTTCTCCTCTCAGTTACTATCCTCACAAAAGTAATCACTTTCTTCTAAAAGCTTAGATTAGTTTTTGATATTTGTATTAATATTTTGTGTGCATTTATATGACAGGTTTCCTTAAGTTTAATTTTGTAAAGTTATCCTGTGATTTGTGTGTGGCCTTTTTGCTATTACATTTATTGATCTAGGATCCTATTGATGGATATTTATTTTGTTTTTAATTTTGAACTATTATAATTGGTGCTGTTATAAGCATTTTATGATAAAATTATATAAATATTCTTGGGGAGTATATGCTAGGAAGTAAACCAATAAATTATAGAGTATTCACAGACTCAACTTTATAAAATATTACCACATGTTTTTTCAATATGTTCATACAAATTTGTAATTTTATCAGCAGAATATAAAAGTTCCACATGAAACTAAAAAGGGGACCACTGGGAACCTGAAAGGAGCAAAGGAGGAGAAGAGAGAGGGAGTAAGAAAGGATAATAGAGGGGTGACTATGATCATAGCACATTATGTATAGTGTGGAAATGTCATAATAAAACTTTGAACAATTTGTATGTGCTAATAAAAAACAGAGAAATGTTCCAATGTGGCCACACAGTCAGCAGCATTTGAACTTGTCAATCTTTTGATTTTAGTCACTTTGGGGCATTTATATTGCATCTCACTATAGTTTTCATTGTGTATTTCCCTAGTGAACAATGAGGCAAAACATTTTTGTATGCTTTCTGCTCTCTTATATTTCCACTTTTGTAAATTTCAGAGCTTCTGCCTATTTTTCTACTCTGGTATATATTTCTCATGAGTTTAGAGATATTTTTATATATTTATTGTATCAATAATTTTTCTGTTATATATAACAAACATCTTTGCTTTTTTTTTTTTGGCAGTACTAGGGTTTGAACTCAGGGCCTCACACTTGCTAGTGAGGTACTCTAGTACTTGAGCCACTCCACCAGCTCACAAATAACTTCTATCATTGATGTCATTATTGAGACACTGTGTTTAGTGATTTTATGCTGCAAATGTTTACCAATGGTCTCCTGATGGGTAAAGGAAGCCCTAATTTATAATGTCTGCTGATTTTTGTGTTGTAAATGCTTCCATTATGGATAACTCAAGGTAACAAAAACTGTCAGTAAACAGTTGGGAAGCAATGTGGAATTGCTCAACATTGTGTAATATTTCCACTAAAAAAATAGGAAAAAACATAAATAACTTCAAGAGCATATATAATAGCGAAAAATAGGAAATCATAAGTTGTATTTACTATTCTTTTCAAAGTATATGTTACTGAATTGCCAGTTTATATAATTTGACTAGCAATTTATATTATTTGATCAACAGCCAGATCACAGAGTTCCAGAAAGTGAATTGTTGCCTCACATTAGCCAGGACAAGTCACCTCCAGCATCTACCGAACCCCAGCATCCACTGAACCCCAGCATCCACTGGACCCCAGTATCCCACTGGATTCCAGCATTTCACTGGAAAATTGCCAGAAAGCCAACCATCCTTTGAATCTCCTCTCAAGTACTCAAGTGCAACTTTTTATGATCGTATTGAGAACTAGTCCATGGAAGCAAACCACACAACATAAATATGCACATATATATGGCTTATGTGTTTTCACAAAGTAAACATACTCTTGTATCTGACTACCACCCAGGTCCAGATATCAAATATCACCAGCCCCCAAAGCCTCCGCTGATTCACTTTTATGGTGACCACAATGGTAACCATTAATTTACTTCCTGGCACTAATGATTAAAGTGTTTTTGAAGTTCACACATGCAAATTTTATTTAATTTTACTGTATAAAAATTTGTTTTCTATACATCATATTGTATACTTTATAGATGACTGCATGAGCACAAGGCACAGTATCCCCAAATGTGTGACCTGACACACTCATTGTATATATGACTGTTTTTGTGAGCTGGGATATTAGTGAGCTATTTAATTAATTTATGATAATTATGAAAGAAAGATGAGAAAGTAACTCCATTTTAATTCTTATTCTTTGTAAGAATTATTTTTCACAGTTTCAAATTCTTTTTATAATCACTCTTCTCACATCAGAGGTAAGTCTCAGCTTGGTACTGTTAAGTAATTAACATCTCTCTAATACTTGCCTGAAATGTCTTTTTTTTGATATTGGGAAATCAGGCCCTAACTGGCTTTAGCAGGTAAATGTCTCAAGCTAAAATTTAACTATGTTGTTCTGTTTTTATTGATTTACCTTTAGATTTAATTTTTACTTAGGAAAATACTAATTTCACTTACTATAATAGCAGTAAAACTGTATCTTTTCCAATAAATACCTTGTAGTATTAAAAGGAGTCAGTTTCTTGAAGTTTCATAACTTTTAGTACCATTGATATTTGTATACAGCAAGCATTTTGTTAACAGTGTGCTATTGAGTGAAGTTTGAGAAACTTAGACTGTTTGCAACAAGAACAATGGCACAGAATAATTATTTTATGAAAAACCAAATGAGTCAGTGAGAGGTTTTGACTGGGTACATGCATTCAGAGGGTCTGTGAGAACAGAAGATTGGTGGGATTTCCATGTCAGGGGGCTCCAGAATCACTCTCTAATTAGTTGAGAGAAGTTTCCTGGAGGGATTAGGTTTCAAGACAGGTCTGACAGATTTGGTGGCCATGCTAAGTTCTGGAAAGATTTACAAATAGAATGCCACCTGCCCACTGTTACTGTGATTTGAAATACTTAACTAGGCTGTATTTCCAATACCATGTATGAAAGAAACTGTCTCATATTTTAAATATATGTGCAGTATGTTTTATTGAGCTTATCTAACAAGCATGTAGAAAATATATTAGATTCATTTCCCAGAAGAGCAGAAAACACCAACTTTTCTCCATCTATACCATAA
Source organism: Castor canadensis (assembly GCF_047511655.1). Taxonomy (NCBI): domain Eukaryota; kingdom Metazoa; phylum Chordata; class Mammalia; order Rodentia; family Castoridae; genus Castor; species Castor canadensis. Next base: position 49,653,394 of record NC_133401.1, on the reverse strand, counting down.
TGATGGAACAAGGACAGGATTGTGACTGTGGGGGATGTGTTAACTGCCTGCATTTATACACAAATTCCTCTTAGAATGAAATCCTCTGGAGTATCTGTTGTGTATTTAGATTTTTTTTTTAATGTAGCTTAGTGTGGACCAAGCAGGTGTGCATTTCTCTCACCCATGAGATCACATAAAATGAAAAGTTCATGACTGTCCACAGGCTCAGAACAACAGGATCAAGGAAAGGTACAGCCCTCCACTCACGCCAACTGAGCTCACAATCCTCTGCTCTCATGGGGAATTCATAAGTGTACAAGTGAACTTGAAACAAGAGTGCACAATTTGACAAAGCAATTCTTTCTGCTTTATTTCAACTATTTTGATATGGAACCACAGATTGAACAATGATTTTGTCTCTTCATAGTGAAATAGTGTAAAAAAGTGAATGACTTTGCCTCATTGGGTATAGTGTGTGTGTGTGTGTGTGTGTGTGGTTCCCATGTGTGGGCTCATCCCAGCTTTGATTAATGGAATAATGTTATAGCTTCATTCTCCCAAATACTGGCATTTCTCTTCACTTTTCCATCACTCTTTCCATACTAAATATCATATGGTGCAGTTTTACATGGATTGTGTCTTTTTCTGTTTCTCCTATCCTGACTCTGTCCATTCTCACATGTATACCTCAGCTAATGGCTTATGAATTAGTCACTTGAATCACCATGTACTTGTCTGCCTGAAGATCATTGGATTTTGAAACCATTGCAATAGGAAGAAATGGCCCCCAAATTTTGAAAATTCGTGTTGCCCTCTTTCTGTACTTTTCTTTTACTATTCTCATCCCAGGAGTGAAGTTTTCCAGGAAAAGAGAATAATTAGAAAAAGATATATGTCTGCTTTCACAAGTGCATGTATATAAGGAAAATACATCTCAAAGTACAGGAGTTCAATAGCCAGTCCTCATTGTCCCTCATCATGGGTATGATAATAACCAACATGACCAGGGGAAATGCTGCTGAAGGCCCTGGGCACTCCAGTGGCAGCATGGAGGAAACAGAGGGTCAGCACTTCCTCATACCTTGTACAACTCTCTTTCATTTAGACTTTCTTCTAAGTTTTTATCTGTGTAACAAGTCCTTTGAATGAGACTGTCTGGTTTGTGCTTATAAAGAAGCGCTATATCTGAATTATTTTAATCTATAACAGCTGTGAGATTCAGCACTGCTTTGCAACCTCTTAAGTGCTAACCTCAATTGTTAAGGCAATGGTGGGAAATGGCAAAATTGGTTATTCTGCTGTCTTGCTCAGTGTAATCTACAGCTGGTTCCCCTTCTCTCCGATTGGCATGTGTGGAGGAAGAATGCACGACTTGCTTTTATTCTGCAGTCGCTATTGATGTGTTAGATTTTCTGAATATGGAATAGCGGTCTCTGATTGACTGAGGCAGCATATAAGATAATTAACACCTCCTATTATACCCACTCCCAGAGCACTTTCCAAATATTTGAAAAAGAGTTCCTAAACCAGTGATTCATACTTCAAGGTTTAATAGTACATAATGATTGCAGGACTAAGTGACTTGGAAACTGAGGTAGAAACTAGACAGAATATTACATTTCCTATCTTATAGAAAATGTATAGAAATTAAAACATATTCTATTTAAAATCAGAGTTAGTCACCATATTTCCTAAGTAATCAAGAATTTGATCTCTATATCTGGAAGAAGATCTGATCTGATGATGAGAACAACGCTTGCTAGTGACTGGGAGGACAAGAGTAACTTGTTATGAAGGATTGTGCAGGCAGTACCCTCACTGTCATTGTCCTTGTAATTCTGACCTCAGAGTTAGAATTTTAAAGTTATAGACAGACTCATATGTCATTTTTAAAGGTACATCATAAGAAAAACTATGGAGATAATTCTCTTCTTTGCTTCTCATTATGCTGAGTAATTGTTACCATAAAATGAAAATAGTAATAAAGGCAGTTAACATTTGCTGACATTTTGATCACCACAGAAACATACCTTTAGCATCTATGTGGTACAATGTTTTCTACCCAATGATATAAACACAGTTCCTCCTCTTTAAGGAATTGACAGCAAAGACATGGAGAGACATTCAAAAAATTCAAAAGTGATGGAAATCAAGAGTAGAAAGTTTAAATATGATTCTTAATCTTTACTTGAAGGTTTAGGTTAATGAGTACCTTTAAAAGGAATTTTTGGATTGTTTCTTTTTTGAGATGGAGTTATAATATGATCTTGAATTCCTGAGCTTAAGTGCTGGGACTACAGGTGTGTGTCACCACACCCAGTGAAAAAGTAATTAAAATGCCAAATAGTTTAGACATCAAAATCCATAGCCTAATGTTAGGTTGAATTCACATTTTTATATTTTATATTTTACCTTATCTTATTCCTCATTCTTAAATAGAGATGGTAAGATTGACCTCCAAGCAATAACAAAGTCATCTATCTATCTACCTGTTTATCTATCTATTTATCTAGACTTTTAAACTAAGCTAAGAATAGGAGTCAGAGAAAATGAGACTGGGAGGGAGTGAGAAAAGGAGAGAAAAATAGAGACTGGGGTAGGTAGGGAAGGAGCCAGGATGTTGGTAAAACAGACAAGTGAAAATATCTAGATTAAGACAGGGAGAAACAGAGTGGGGAAAGGAGGTGCATTGTATCTTAGACAGCACTTGGATATTGAAAGTAGCTCTTAGAACAAGTTTCTGTGAGAATGCCTGAGTATGGAAGACAAAGTACTCTTTGAAATGTGCCTGTTTGCCATGACTATGCATTACTTTGGAAGAAAAATATCATGTTAGTTTACTAAATAAATAAAGCTTCAGCAACGTGTTTCACTTGTGTTGAAAACCAAGGCACTTTGGGATGCTGAGTAGTATTAAATCAATAAAGTGAACTTTTCTACACATAAATATATTCCATTCACTTCGTTCATTACCCATACTTCACAATGATATTCTGATTAATAGAGCGTGGAGTATGTCGCCCAGATGCCAGCCAGATGTTCCAAAGAACTAATGTTGTTTGACTTAAGGAGAAAAGTATAAATCATATATATTCTGACATATATAATGAAGCAAATGCAAAGCATTGCATGTGAATTCCATATTTATTTCATAATTCTATTTAGATTAAAAATGAAGGAGAAAATGGTGTGCAAGTTCTGGTCCCACATGGAAAATAAGGGAGGGAAAAGACCACTTAAATAGAGTGAGCGGTGAAATATGTCTGTTACAATTTAACAATATTTTTAATCATTGACATTGTACATCCTTCTACTGTTTAAAGAAATCTTGAACAACTTAACAGGTAGGAAAATAGGAAGATATCCCAGATTAAACAAACCTACAGACTCAGACAGGAAAAAAGGTTTTATAAATTTTGAATTATTGACATTTTGTGAGGCTCGCCAGACATTTGAGTATAGAAACAGGTACCAAAATACATACTTGCAGTAAGTATTAATGGTAGCATTTTTTTATTGTTTGCAGTTTCATTTTCTTACAGTGCAATTTTTTAGAAATTATATCTCTTTTCCAAAAAATCTATAAATCTGTATTTTAGTAGACTTGTCTGATGCTATAATCAGTTAGCATTATAAAGTTTTTCTCAATAGAAATGGAAAAAGATAAAAACATACTATTCTTTTAGGAAAGAGAAAGGAAAGCCACAGGTAGGTTGGTCAGTTTTTAATAACTGGCCACCAGGAACAAAATGGTCTAATTCCTAGTGTTTTCTCATTTCCATGGTGTAAATATTCCCACCATGGTCAAATTCATGCAGACAGAATAATGAAAATAGAGATTTGGAAAGAGATGTCCAAAATTGTCTCTTGTGAGCACTGGCTCTAGCACAGAACTGAAAATCATCTAATTGGCTAATGGAATAGAGACAGTCATATTAGTTGAGAGCCAAGGCTTCCTCTGAACCAGGCTGCACTTAGGAGGATGGGAAGGGCTCTGGAACACAGGACATGGTAGAGTGTGTTGTGGTTTCATTCATAATATGCCAGTGATGTCAAGAGTACCACTATTGTGCTTGGAAAACCACTTGTACTGTGCTAAAAAAAATGAAAGTCTGAATAAAGACTGGTCTTTATGATGCTATTTTTTTTATCATCATGGAATTTAGCAGACTCTTGTTAGGTTTGTATCTTTGTAGAGCAGATTCAGCAAGTCATGGTTGTGGACCTAAATCTCCTTTGCTTTTCATTTCTGTTTTTTTCTTTCTAAGTCACAAACAATAATGTAAAGTTCTTTATTTTTCTTCTATCACAGGTAGACAGATTTCACTGACAGTGTTGAAGAAATAAGACATTCTCTACTATCCTGTGCTATGCATATTATACATATGTTGTACATATATGTGCTATTTTGTACATATGTGCATGTGTGTGTATATATATAGTTATGTGCCAAGTTATGTCCAGAACAGAGAAGAAACAGAAAAATGAATTACTGTCCTTCTAAAAACTTCTAGTCTTAAATATTACCTCATACACCCTGTCAAGAAACAGATCAAGTAGTCTGGGCACAGTGGCTCACACCTATAAGCCCTGCTACTTGGGAGGTAGAAATTGGGAGGGCTGCAGTTCAAGGCCAACTCAGGCAAAAACTTGGTGAGACCCATCTCAACACGTAAGTGGGGCATGATGGTACAGGATGCCCAGACAAGAGAACTGTGGTCCAAGGCCAGTCTCAGGCAAAAGTAAGACTCTTACCTGAGAAACAAGTAAAGCAAAGCGGGGTAGGAGTAGAGCTCAGGTGGTAGAACACCTGCCTAGCAAGTGCCTTGCCCTGAGTTCAAACCCCAGTACCAAACACACATATACACATATACACACACAAGGAAAGAAAAGAGACTGACCAGGTACTTGCTAAAATTTAGAATAAGGCTTCAAGAAGAGAATGAATGAATATTTTATGTTCTTATTCTTAAAGTATAAAATAAAACTTTTGTACAGTAGGTTATAGAAACTAGAGTCATCCTTAGGAGTTATATGAAATAATTTTTATTTAAGTTAAAAACTTCATTATACTGTACTTAGTGTATTAAATGAAACTTTTCCTCTTTTCTTCATGATGATCAACAGATGGAACATAAATTCCAATGTCACATTAAAGAATTTGGGTACTTTTAAGTAACTGTAAAACAAATATACCCACCTACTTATATTCTTTGAGTTATCAAATATAAACTTTTTTTAGTTCTATGTAACTTGCAAGTTAGATGTTCAGTAACTGAGAAACACATATGGCTGGACCATCACTGATCTTTGACAGGTATCATGGTTTTTTACCGTAATGTTAGACTCACTAGGTAAGAGAGAAGGAAACAAGAGGAAAATCTGGTATAGTCATCATTTTGCTCTAATTTTAGCTTCTCCTGCATGAACTTCTCAGGCTAAGAACCCTTTTCTTCCTTGAGATTTATAACATTTCATAACACTGTATGAATTACAAATCAAGATGTACTATAGAGACGGCACAGTATTGATTTCCTAAGACTATAAACATCAATCTCTCACAACGACTTTCAAGAATAACCTGATTCTTTTTCTCCTACCCTGTTTAAAAGTGAATGAACTTGTGTCATGACCTCCCCTGTGTATATTTTTTCCTCACAGTACAATAGCATTCTTTGCTTTAGCTTATCTCACCATAACATACTATGTTACTAGCATATTTCTTTTAGTTATTGGTGAAGTTCTAATTGGTTCATCATCTGCTAGAAAGTCCAGTACATTTTGTAATGAGAGTGAGCAGCTATGTGTGATACACACAATTGACATAAAATGACTTGTGAAATCAGATGCCTGTGACTTGTGTCTGTAACCCCAGGTACTAAGCAGGCTAAGATTGGGAAGATTTGAGTTTCAAGGGCAGACCAGGCAGATGGTTCTCAAGATCCCATCTCCAAAATAACCAGAGAAAAATGGACTGGTTCATGGTGTGGATCAAGTGGTACAGTGCCTGCCTTTCAAGCATGAAGTCTTGAATTCGAACCCCAGTCCTACCAAAAAAAATGACTTGTATATTTTATTCTCATGATAATTAATTTGCAATGTGAAATGAGGGAGACACATGTCAATAGTGAATTAGGACAGTAGGTCAAGATCTCATTGGAGAATGCTTCCTGTAGCTAAAATATAATGCCTTCTGAATAGCAAGGTGATAAGGCCATAATTAAAAATCTGGAGAAGACCTTGGATACAACTGTTTCCAGCCATCACTTTATGCGGTAGATTTGGGGATTTGTGCCTCAGTCATATAGTCGGAGTGGAGACCTCCAGACTGCCTCTTCCAGATGCTGCTCTCTGGGCCACAGTGACTCCCTAATTAATACTCTCCATGTAATGTGAGACTAGCTAGTGGGTTTGATCTTTACATAGATACCCTCAAGGGTCTGAGGGCCTCTCTGCTCACTTCTTCCAGAAACCTTATGACTGTAGAGTTCAGCAGGCCAATCTAGTGCTTCTTAAAATGGAAAACAGGAATACAAGTGGGACTTCCTACTCCTCTGGTCTCAACCTCTGTTCCTTTTAGATTTGTTTAAGACACCATGTTAACTTTGGGACTGTGATGTGCAAGGTTTGAGTGTTCTTTGGTATGGATAAGAGAGAAGTGGGACAACTCATTCCTTCTGTGATCTCCAGATGAGGAAAAGTCTATCACAGTGCACATGCCACCAATTGAAATTAAACAAAAAACCTCTTCTAATTGAAGTAATTGTAAACCATGAATGTTTCATATATTTAGAGAAAATGTCTTTCATTTGACTACCAAACTGGTTTCCTGTTCACATAAAAGAATTAAGATGTTCCAGGGCATTGGGGACCTCTGAAAATGGGACCACAATTTCCTACTTTATTTAGATTTGAAACTGTCAGTGGCTATTTATTAGATACTGAAATCAAATTCATATAATGTATGAACTATTGGTGCGAACATCGACTTGTTATTTAAATTTTCTAAGCCTTGTTGTTTCTTACTCATAAAAGGTGGCCATACACCACATCCGATCCCTGGCCATGGTTTTATCTGCCCCCTGAGCATCTCAAGCTCTCCACAGACATCCGTCAGGGAGTAAACTCACCTTCCAGGGGAGGCTCCAAGCTGTGAGGAGCCCTTTGAGCAGGAAATGCAGTACAGGTGGAAAGCAATGACAGATTTTCTTTTCCAGAATTCTTTACTGCCTTGACTGAGGCTGATTAATTTATCCAAACAGGAATGGACCCTGTTGTTTTAGGACTGTTTTAATTCATGCTAATTAAGTCAGAATAATGGTCTTTTGAAAAGATGGGGGCCCATCATGTATTTAGGCAGCTTTTCTTTGCTAGTTAAAATTATATTACTTAACTCATTTTTCCTACTGTTTATGGGTTTGAACATTATTTTTAACTCAAACAGAAATGCAAGTCATTTGGGGGAAAAAAAGGTAGCCACAAAAAGTAGTCACTTTATAAGGTTATCAAGAATATTAAATGAGGCCAATAATGATGGCTCAACCTATAATCCCAGTTACTCAGGAAGCAGTAGTTAGGAGGATCATGGTCTAAAACCCAGTCCCAGGCAAAATTCAAGACCCAATCTGAAAAATAAAACAGAAAAGGGTTAGGGATATGAGTACCTGTGTAATAAGTGCAAGGTCTTGAGTTCAAACCACAGTACTGCCAATAAAAATTATAAAGCCTATTAAGTGAGATAAAGTGCATTCATTAAGAATTTAGAATATTTTCTAGAACACACACATTCATAAACACCTCTGGGAGTGATGAGGGGGAGGAGGACAGTGACGATGATTGGTACATCACCACCAGGGTAAAGTATGCATGATGAATCTGTCACAGCATGCACACAGAGTCATGTGTCTCAATAAATTTCATGATGGAGTTTCCTGTTAGAAAACACCTAATGTATACAGAATTCAACTAGGCTAACTGTAAAACCCTAAATTGCAAGTGTAAATGTTTATGTGAATCAATCCTTCTGTAATAACTATACTAATAAAAGTATAAAAATGTTTATTTGTAGGTATTACGAAGAAACAATTACATGTTTACACCAATGTATAAATCACTTATTTAATGTTTTGAAAGCAGAATTTCCCCCACTATGGACAACGAGAATTCTTCTCCCAAACCCTCACACACACTGAATTCCAAATGCATTGGGGAAACATGTCAGACACAGCTGCCACCCATCCAGTTCTTTATGCTTTTGCCCCACAGAAACCTGGCCCTGACCCTGTGAAAAATTTAATGAAGCAACTCAGAATTGTTAGCCAAATGAGGATCGGAACTAAATTCATGCTCCCCATAGGAAACTAAGATTTTGAAAAGGCCACAGGTGAATTATTTCCCTCTCAATTTCTCTAAGATTCTGAAAACATATTTATCATTTCCAGTAGCAATAACCATGGCCAGAACGTTAAACGTTTCTTGGGGGATTTGGATGACCATATGCAAACATTTCAAGCGGACCAACACTCTTACTTTTATTCTGAAAGACCCAAATGATACCCCATGAGACAGAGCTAACTGCTTAGCCAAAAGCATAGTTCTTATGCCTAGAGAAAGGAGCTATTTCTTCCCATTATAACACTTCCTGCTCAAAGGGACACTATCAAGGTTGTTAGCTTTAAAAATGGACTTGCCATACAGAATGGCCTTTGTGGTCTTAAGGTCCTGATTTTAGGCAGTGTGTTTTATCTTAAAACTATTCTTCATCTGAAAGAGAGACAACAACATATCCCAGAAGAAATTCTCAAATCAGATAAACAGGTTCTTGTGAAGACTTACTAAGAGCAATGCCCAGAGTCACTGTCTGCAGAGAGACAAAGCCACCAGCCTGCCCCATCTGCAGGAAACTTCAGGGCTAGGATTTGCTGCAATTGTAATGAGATGTAAACTTGTATCAAAGAAACAGATAATTGGGTTACTTACCCATTTTAATGTTTTTATTTTAAAGTACTGTTCATCTTTTTTTTTGCTTTTTTACCATTTCTACCACATATTATCTATCTCAGGTGCTTTCCTAAGCAGTGTACTTAGCTACTCTCTCCTCTTAAGCATTTCCATTATCTAATTTTCTTAATGAAAATAATAATTATATAGAATTATCTTGTTTAATTATTTTTATTTTGCTTCTTCTTTCCTCCATAACCCCCATCCTCCTTCTCTTCCCCATGGGGACAGGGATGTGATCTGCTGAAGAATGAGTAAAAGTGCTAAATATTTACATTGCATTGTAATAACTAGTGTTCTCATATACTTCTTTCCTAAATTCAGCCTCCCAAGATTGCTTTTAATTTTTTATTGAAATACAAACTGATGTAAAATTTTAAAAGAAAAAGAGTTTAATATCCTAATAAAACTGAAAGTTTTGTTCTGATGCACAAAATATTGATAATTCAAATGAGTTTATTTATATTCAGGTTCACTGCAGTAGTCTATTTAAAACAACCAAAATAAGAAGTAATAGCAAATTTCACAATCATGAGATTTCCTCACAAAAGAGAAAAGATTGTGTCATGTATTTCAAGCATATGTGAGGAGTTAGAAAATAAACAAGAGAAATGGCTTTAAAACGCAGAGAACTTAAAAAAGTTTTGATTATGTGATAAATATCTGTTGTGGTCTTAAATGTAACAGAATTAGAAGCAACTGATCTACCACTTCTGGTCTACTCCTTTTAGTGTTATTAATATCCTACACCCACTCTGCTAAGTTTTGGAGCCACAGAGACAGCCACTGCTCTTGCACTGAAAGAATAAGCTGTTTGAGTGAATATGGTAACTGTCATGAAAAAAGTCCAAGAAATTTTCTTTGAAAGCATAAAGGGGAACAACTCTGTTTCTCATGAAGAAAAGATCATTTGTTCATATATGGATGTATTGGTAGATATTTATTGTGGCACTACTGTATATTTGAAACTGTAGTATCTGGTATCTGGGAGTCTGTCTTCAAGAAGTTGTGAAGAAATTACAGTGTAGAGAGGAACTGTGAATTTGTCTCTATAGTGACAGTAAAACTAACATGTAGAAAAGCAGGCGAGCACTTGAGAGAAACTCTTCACCCATGGTGGAAAATTAGAAAAACTTCTGAAAAAAGTACAATTTCTAACCTGAATGCTGAAGGATCAGTTCATATTACAAACTAGTGATGACGTGAGGGTGAGATGTGGAGGGAAAAGCAAGGCAGTGCCGAGAGAAGAAATGGCATGCTTAAATATCTAGAAAGGGGATTTTAACATTTTGTGGGAACTTATGAAAGTTCCATGTATACGGCACACTTACACAACTGGGGCAATGATGAGAATTGAGCACTTGGAGAGTCCTGTTTAAGGTGACACTGAAGGATGAGTCTAAGCTTCCCAAGGAAATGAAAGAAGAGTAGCCTTTCCTTTGAAAAGCAGAGTGCATGGTATGCACACACACACAGAATGTGAAAGGCTGATTTCATAGGCTCATGGACTAGAGTTTAGTGGCTGATAAGTATGGAGGGGCCAAGAGATATAAGCATAATTTTACCAACTACTCAGGTCTAAATGAACTCTCTTTCCTTTGAATGTTATCATTTCCTGTCTTGAATATTCATTGTATATTAAAACCATGCTTCCTTTCTTTGTTTACATGAAGTTTTATCATTTCTTTCAAGATGTACAATCCTTAAAGACAGGGTAGCATTGGAGCCTGACACCCAGTAGATATTTATGGATTTGTTGTTATAGTAGATAGTGAAATTCTAATGCTGGAAATAATATGCTTTTTTTATATAAATTTTCCACTTGCTGGTATTTCTTAAAGACAAGAGACAAAAATCTTAAGAAAAAGAAAAATAATCATAAATACATACTCTCTATATCCTTACCATAAATACCTACAAAAGGACAAATATTGAGAGAAACAGAGCTTTATCCCACTGTAGAATTCCCAAGAAAACACAGGTAAATATAAATAAAATTCTCCAATTTATGACATGTCTACACATACACCACTATATTTATACCACTAAATAGTCACAGGTGAGCTAAACTGGCGGAAGGGAAATACATAAAGCACATATCACTTGGCTAATTTTATTTTCTCACTACATAGTAAATAGCGTTTCTGTTTCATGAGATTTTTATGCATTATATTTCACGTTCAATGTGACTGCATTCATTGTTTATAACTCTTTTAGGTGATATCTGTGTGCCTAAAAATGTATGAAGTATAGTTTTTTAATATCATTGTTATCATCTCTGATTAAGGTAAATTATTACAAGGCCAATTTGTCACAGTTGATGGTATTACTGTTAACAGCAGCCAGTATAATCTGAATTATCATTCCCAGTCAGTGATCACATATAGACTTTACCATTTTCTGATCTAAACTAAGGCTGTTTTCTTTTTCTCTGTTCAACTTTGTTAATGTTATTCTAGGCCAATTTACATACAACATTTTTCATCTTTTAAAGATACCTCAGCCAACAGATGGTGCTGTGTATAACGTTTTTATGATAGTGTATAGTATTTAAAAATATATATTACAGCTGAGCTGCAGGTTTAATTACATAGAAGACATAGCTGAAAATAAAATTCCTGCAGATATATGCTTCATAAAGCTTCTAAGCTGTGAGGAAAAATTGCAAAGTCACTGAAGAATGTTCGAGTTGAGTCAGGGGTCACGAGCTCTTCGATTATGTATGTAAACTTGTCAGAGTTTGGGAAGGTTCATATTTGTAAAAACGGAGCTTAACGTTTGAGTTGATTTGATTTGGGGAGTCTGGAAGTCATCAACAGGCTTCTTCTGATGCCAACTCTCTGTTCTGAACATGCCTTTCCCTGGAATCTTTCTGTCTGTAATATACTACCTCTCCAGTACCACTTACATGACTACAGCATTGATCTATCAAGGCCCATCTTTTGATGCTTAACGGTGGGGAACAGTTGATGGGCTTTGAGTAGCTACATGTAAGAATCCAAGGTTCTGGCTTCTTAGTTCAATTGCAACTCACTTTTCAAGCCTTTGATTTACCTTTTTCCTGCCCTCGTCATATTACTCTTGTGAAGTACTATGGTTAATTCACTTGGTTGAGATCCCGAACCCCACAATCTGGATGTACATCCATTGATCATCACCAGCCTTTCTGCACTTTTTCTGTGACACGTGTCTGATCACAATAGCCACAGGTAGCCTTGCCCAACTCTGAAGTCTTCTATACATGCTATTACGGTATTCATTTAACTTGACCTCACATTATTTATTTCTTTTTTTCTTTGAGTTTTTGTGGTTAAGCTTTTTACCATTGCTTTCTTTACAGAAACAGTAATTTGGAATGTCTTCCACCAAACTGTCTCTAAATACAAAACCTGTTATATGAATTATGCTCTATTTTTGTAATATTATCAAAATATTGTATGGTGAAAATAAATAACAGAAAACAACAAACTTTGTTTTCAGGTTTGCTATCAGACCCACAAGGATCTTTGTCTTTGTAATTCATTATAGGTTAAAAAAAGAAGAAGAAACACAACAGAAATACATGCACAATTATGGCACTACTTAGGAGTTTGGATTATACCTGTTGCACTTTTTCTTTTCTTTTCTTTATCTGTTTTTTTTTTCCACTGCTGGAATCAGTCCCAGAGCCTTGCACATGGTAGGCAAGTGTTTTACTACTTAAGCTACACCCCACCCTGCCCCTTCATTTTTATTTTATTTTTGAGAACAGGGGTCTCACCACTACCTTTGCCTGGGCTAGCCTTGAATTCAGGATCCTCCTGCCTCTGCCACTCACACAGTTAGGATTACAGGTGTGCACTGCCACATGTGCTTTATTATTTTTTGGTACTGGTGATTGAACCCAGGGCCACTACCATTTGAGCTATGCCTGCAGCCCTAAAGTTTTTCTTAATAAGATGGGAACAACATATTGCTAGGTCCACAATAACATCATTGTGCTCTAAAGAATAACTGAAACTTGGAAAGAAGCTTCTAATGTCATAGGTAATATTATACTGCATGGTAGACTATCATGATGTTCTTCTATTTTGTAAGTCTAACCATAGGTCTGTCAAGTCAAAAATCAAAAAGAAAAACCATAAGTTATACTGACAATCTTGTTACTTTTTTACTAAGAATACTTCTTAGTTTTTTTTTTTGGCATATTATATTCAGCATCCATTGGCTCCTCCTGAGCGTATCCATAAAGGTTCAGTAAATTTTGCAGTAAACAAATAAAAAGGGGCTGGTGTACATACCAAAGCCAAGAGGGGTAGTTCTGCTCCAAGTTATCCACTCTGGAAATGGAAATAATCCCATAGGCATGAAGTAACCAGTGGCTGAAGAGAACAACAACTCTTTTCTTTCTAACCAGGAGATCATCACGGTTCTCTGCTTCAGAAACCGACATGTATATAGCTAGAGTAACCAAAGATAAAACTAACATAATGTCTGGGAAGGCATAATATCAAAGGTCTCCACCAACTCCCTGAAGCATGGTTAGGACTGGGAGGAATGAAAATGCAGCATAGATACTTTTATACCAGTCAGACTTCCCCAATCTGCGAGCAATCTTCTTTACCAGGAGAGGCTGGTAAAGGCCAAGCAGAAGTGTGAAAAATGAGCATGATGGTGGACAACTCACAAGGGCAGTGCACTGTGGTAATGCCATCTGGACTTGGGTTGTAAAGCATTGGGTACCAATCAGAAAGCATCAGTACTTGACATGAAGGGATATAAAGGACACCGAGTGGATCACTAGCTAACATTCTGCACTCAAATAATGGAGTGGTGTGTTGGAAGAGCACACTGGAACTCTTTTTTCCCGAGTACCATTCAATGAGGAACAAATGTAAAAACAAGAGAAAGCACAGTCATAAATCCCAGATACAGCCAGTCATAAAGTTCTGGAGACTCTGTGCACGACTGACAATAACTCTGTGCATTTGTTCTCTGTCCTCTTGGGCACACCCCACATTCCCCATATATTTCAGTTCAGTCATTTTTAAATAATCAGATCTTCCTACAGTAAAGTCCAAGGCATGCTGGTTGAATATCAACAGCCATTGACAGCTCCTCGCTTTCTCTCAGAAGCTCTGGGATCAGCGCGTCTGATGGTGATGTTGGCACATCTGGGCCACAGTGGCCTTTGCGGCTCCACCTCTAGGTAACCTGCCATATTATTCCTTAAGTGAAATAATTCAACTCTTTATGTTTCTGGGCTATTGAGTAAATATGAAGTTTGGCAGAATGTACACTTGGTGACATCACCACATAAAATTCATTCAAATAGCCCCTTGAGCTTGGATTCTGTCCCTCTAGTACGAATATTCTTCATTTATCCAGGGATTTTCAGTATTGTTATCTTGGAAAATGTATAAATAAATGTATATCTTTTCTTTCATTCTTTGATTGCATGAGAGGTTGTTACAGAGGGGTTTACCAGTTTTTTTTTTTCTTGGGCAATGATCAGGTAGTTTATTTACTGCTTTTGAGCAAGTGAGGATTGATCTGAGGAGGAACAAAAAGACCAGAAAATCCGTGGACTTACTTTTCAAGGAAGAAGAGATGACTGATAGCTCTGGTAAACATAAAGCATTTGCTGAACATTGAACAAGGCAATGCATGTATTGAGAAAAGCCTGACTTTATATAAAGGGTTCAGATTGAAACTGCTGACCATTTGAAAATGAAGGAGCTCTCACCCTTGAACTTTTCAATGGCAATGCTAGACTTGTTACCCATATTGTAAGCATTTCCATTTGGTTCGATTTTATAACTCCTACCACTTTGTAGGTATTCATTATTTGTTGAGTCACTGTTGTCACGCTTTCCTTTAAATCTTTAAATAGGCTTTTCTTTGGCTCCTGGAGCATCTGAATAATGTCTATTTGTAGTCTTTGCTAAATCACATAACTATAGAAAATTAATGCCCATTTTTATTTAAGAATGTTTAGCGCTGTTTCTGAGTATGAGTCACAATTTATTATTTTTTGCCTGTCTTGTAAGACTTTTCACAATATATTGGATATTTTAGATATATAGTTTAGGAACTATGGATTCTGACTGTTTTCATTAAAGGTTATCACTGTGTTTGATTTGTTTTCACAATAACTTCTCCGGACTAAATCTGTGAAATGTACTTTCCCTCTAATGTGAGTTTGTAGTACTTCTTTTCCTTGTTTTTGTTTTGAATCCTGTTTGTGCCTCTTGATGTTTAGCAAACATTGGTCAACAATTGTACTCAATTATATACAGTCACTAAATGAGTCTCCTCCTTTCTGCTGATAGATCTTCCTGTGTCCCTGGAGTATATTCAAATTTTAGATCATCCTTAGGTCTTCCCTGGGTTCTTTATGTGATCACCATGTCTTCTCACGTCTCATACATACGTTACATACAGGTTCTCTTGACTACTTATGCATGAGGCTTGACCTATTCAGTCTTTGTTGTGTAAGAGCCTGGCTTTGAGTCAGCCTGTGATATTTGACCTGGAAACTCCCTGGCAGTCAACTTGTTTAATCAAAACAAGGTTGCAACCTCAGTCTGGTAGAGCTGATGACCCTCCTTGTGTCTTGTCTTTGTGATCACCACTTTACATGGACTTGCTTCACTTCAGGAGAGCCCCTTTGGTAGCAGCAGACAGACTGGATTTTCATGGTTAGCCTGTCCTGGTTGAACTACTTTGCCAGAAGAGACATGGTGCAAGCAGGACACCGCCCACCTACCATGTCACACACTTCAACTTCTTGCTAAAACAACAACAACAATGGTCTCAGGAATACACTCATTGACTTGCTGCATATATCTTACCTATTCCCCAAGTATTTACATTTTTCTTTTTGATAGTTTTGTACAGCTTTATACTCACTTTCTGTGCCAAGAATTTCTTTCAAAGTCCTTATTCCATCATGGCAAAAATGAATCAGTTCTTTTATTAAAAAAACTTTCATTCTCTAAATATCATTCCTATCAAATTCGCCAAGGAGCAGTCTGTCAAATAATTAATTTGGTATTTTTTCTTTAATCTGACTATAATAGGCAGTATCTCCACTATTGAGACAAAATACTGACTTTGTATTTTTTAAAGAATTTTTCATCTTTACTGTCATGAATTTGATATGAAATATTTACTCATTTACAGCTTTGAAATTTATATTTCCTTTTTCTTTGAATTCTTTCAAAAAGATTTAAATACATTAGGAAGGAACTGATTACCCAGTGTACTCTAAAAAGTATTATAATGTCTTAGTTTCATGTTTTTGAGATTTTAATTTACAGAGTGTTTTCACTTTTCAAAATTTTTTCACTTTCAATTAAAGGTAAAATTTCCTAGTCTTTATATCATTGTCTTAGACAGAAAACTGTGTGTTGCCTTTCAAACTGCCACAGTTGAAATCATTGTAACATTACATTGATATCTAACAAAATCGACTTTCTTAGTGTTGGAAATGACAAACATAATTTCCATGATTCTCTTTGACCATTGAATTTCACTTAATTTTTAACTTTAAAATTTGAAATTGTGCATATTAACATGGTTAGATAATTACCTATAGAGTTTGAGGAAATTTGGTATGAAATTCTATATAACAATGGCCTTATTATTTTTATGCAACACTAAATTTTTTCACACCTTTATATCTTTTTTTTATTCATTTATTCACATGTGCATACATTATTTGAGTCATTTCTTCTCCCAGCCCCCCTCTCCCACCTTCTTCCTCCTTCCCCTCTCAGTTCCAGGCAGATCCTGTTCTTCCTTTAGCACTAGTTTCGTTGAAGAAAGGAGATAAGCCTAATAAGGAAGACAAAGTGTTTTAGCTAGTTGAGTTGAGGATAGCTATACAGAAATATTCCTAGCATTGCTTTTGTGTACATGTGTTATGACCCATGTTGACTCATCTCTAACTGATCTTTACACTGGTTTATGAATTTCTTTTTCTTTTTTATTTTTTTGGTTTAGACTTTTATTTATTTATTTATTTATTTTTATTGTTTTATTATTCATATGTGCATACAATGCTTGGGTCATTTCGCCCTGCTGTCCCTACTCCCTCCCTTACCACCCAACCCCTCAATACCCAGAAGAAACTATTTTGCCCTTATCTCTAATTTTGTTGAAGAGAGAGTATAAGCAATAATAGGAAGGAACAAGGGTTTTTGCTAGTTGAGATAAGGATAGCTATACAGGGAGTTGACACACATTGATTTTCTGTGCATGTGTGTTACCTTCTAGGTTAATTCTTTTTGACCTAAACTTTTCTTTAGTTCCTGGTCCCCTTCTCCTTTTGGCCTCACTTGCTTTTAAGGAATCTGCTTTAGTTTCTCTCTGTTAAGGGCAACAAATGCTAGCTAATTTTTTAGGTGTCTTACCTATCCTCACACCTCCCTTGTGTGCTCTCGCTTTTATCATGTGCTCAAAGTCCAATCCCCTTGTTATGTTTGCCCTTGATCAATGTCTGCATATGAGGGAGAACATATGATTTTTGGTCTTTTGGGCCAGGCTAACCTCACTCAGAATGATGTTCTCCAATTCCATCCATTTACCAGCAAATGATAACATTTCATTCTTCTTCATGGCTGAATTAAATTCCATTGTGTATAGATACCACATTTTCTTAATCCATTCATCAGTGGTGGGGCATCTTGGCTGTTTCCATAAGTTGGCTATTGTGAATAGTGCTGCAATAAACATGGATGTGCAAGTGCCTGTGGAGTAACCTGTGTCACAGTCTTTTGGGTATATCCCCAAAAGTGGTATTGCTGGATCAAATGATAGATCAATGATTAGATTTTTAAGTAGCCTGCAATTTTTTTTCCGGAGTGGTTGTACTAGTTTACATTCCCACCAACAGTGTATGAGGGTTCCTTTTTCCATGCATCCTTACCAACACTTGTTATTGGTGGTGTTGCTAATGATGGCTATTCTAATAGGGGTGAGGTGGAATCTTAGTGGGGTTTTAATTTGCATTTCCTTTATTGCTAGAGATGGTGAGAATTTTTTTATGTGTTTTTTTGGCCATTTGCATTTCTTCTTTTGAGAAAGTTCTGTTTAGTTCACTTGCCCATTTCTTTATTGGTTCATTAGTTTTGGGAGAATTTAGTTTTTTAAGTTCCCTATATATTCTGGCTATGTCCTTTGTCTGATGTGTAGCTGGCAAATATTTTCTCCCACTCTGTGGGTGTTCTCTTCAGTTTAGAGACCATTTCTTTTGATGAACAGAAGCTTTTGAGTTTTATGAGGTCCCATTTATCTATGCTATCTCTTAGTTGCTGTGCTGCTGGGGTTCCGTTGAGAAAGTTCTTACCTATACGTACTAACTCCAGAGTAGTTCCTACTCTTTCCTGTATCAACTTTAGAGTTTGTGGTCTGATATTAAGATCCTTGATCCATTTTGAGTTAATATTGGTATAGGGTGATATACATGGATCTAGTTTCAGTTTTTTTTGCAGACTGCTAACCAGTTTTCCCAGCAGTTTTTATTGAAAAGGCTGCTATTTCTCCATCGTATATTTTTAGCTCCTTTGTCAAAGAAAAGTTGGTTATAGTTGTCTGGCTTCATATCTGGGTCCTCTGTTCTGTTCCACTGGTGTTCATGTCTATTTTTGTGCCAGTACCATGTTGTTTTTATTGTTATTGCTTTGTAATATAGTTTGAAGTCAGGTATCGTGATAACCTCCAGCATTGTACTTTCGACTGAGTATTGCCTCGGCTACTCGTGGCCTCTTGTGTTTCCATATAAATTTCATGGTAGATTTTTCAATCTCTTTAATGAATGTCATTGGAATTTTGATGGGAATTGCATTAAACATGTAGATTACTTTTGGGAGTATAGACATTTTTACTATGTTGATTCTACCAATCCATGAGCATGGGAGATCTCTCCAATTTCTATAGTCTTCCTCAATCTCTTTCTTCAGAAGTTTATAGTTTTCCTTGTAGAGGTCATTCACATCTTTTGTTAGGTTTACACCTAGGTATTTGATTTTTTTTTGAGGCTATTATAAATGGAATTGTTTTCATATATTCTTTTTCAGTTTGCTCATTGTTAGTGTATAGAAATGCTAATGATTTTTCTATGTTGATTTTATATCCTGCTACCTTGCTGTAGCTATTGATGATGTCTAGAAGCTTCTGAGTAGAGTTTTTTGGGTCTTTAAGGTATAGGATCATGTCATCTGCAAATAGGGATATTTTGACAGTTTCTTTACCTATTTGTATTCCTTTTATTCCTTCTTCTTGCCTAATTGCTCTGGCTAGGAATTCCAGTACTATGTTGAATAGGAGTGGAGATAGTGGGCATCCTTGTCTGGTTCCTTATTTTAGAGGGAATGGTTTCAGTTTTTCTCCATTACGTATAATGCTGGCTGTAGGTTTGTCATATATAGCTTTTATAATGTTGAGGTACTTTCATTCTATTCCTAGTTTTCTTAGAGCTTTTATCATGAAATGGTGTTGGATCTTATCAAAGGCTTTTCCTGCATCTATTGAGATGATCAAGTGGTTTTTTCATTGCTTCTGTTAATGTGGTTTATTACGTTTATTGATTTTTGTTTGTTGAACCACCCCTGCATCCCTGGGATGAAGCCTACTTGGCCATGGTGAATAATCTTTTTGATGTGTTGTTGAATTCAGTTTGCCATTATTTTGTTGAGGATTTTTGCATCAATGTTCATTAAGGAGATTGGCCTATAGTTCTCCTTTTTGGAGGTGTCTTTGCCTGGTTTTGGGGTAAGTGTAATACTGGCTTCATAAAATGTGTTTGGCAGTTTTCCTTCCCTTTCTATTTTGTGGAACAGTTTTAGGAGATTGGCCTATAGTTCTCCTTTTTTGGAGGTCTTTGCTCAGTCTCTTTCTAAGAGGTTTGTAGTTCTTGTAGAGGTCATTCACGTCCTTTATTAAATTTACTCCTAGGAACAGTTTAAGGAGGGTTGGTATCAGTTCTTCTTTAAAGGTCTGATAGAATTCAGCATAAAATCCATCAGGTCCTGGACTTTTCTTTTTGGGGAGGCTGCTTCAATTTCATTTTATGTTATAGATCTATTCAGTTGATTAATTTCCCCTTGATTCAGTTTTGGATGCTCATATGTATCTAGATCTGTCCATTTCTTTAAGATTTTCAAATTTATTTGAATATAGGTTCTTGAAGTAGTCTCTGATGATTTCCTGGACTTCCATGGTGTTTGTTGTTATCTCCCCTTTTGCATTTCTGATTCTACTAATTTGAGTTTTTTCCCTCCTCATTTTAGTCAGGTTTGCCAGGGGTCTGTCGATGTTGTTTATTTTTTCAAAGAACCAACTTTTTGTTTCATTAATTCTTTGTATGGTTTTTTGGTTTCTATTTCATTGATTTCAGCTCTTATTTTTACTATTTCTCTCCTTCTATTTGTTTTGGGATTTGCTTGTTCTTGTTTTTCTAGGAGTTTGAGATATATCATTAGGTCATTGATTTGGTATCTTTCAGTCTTTTTAATATATGCACTCATGGCTATAAACTTTCCTCTCAGGACTGCCTTTGCTGTGTCCCATAGGTTCCGGTAGGTTGTGTTTTCATTTTCATTGACTTCCAGGAACTTTTTAATTTCCTCTTTTATTTCATTGATGATCCATTCTTCATTAAGTAATGAGTTATTTAGTTTCCAGCTGTTTGCATGTTTTTTGTTTTACTTTTGTTGTTGAGTTCCAGTTTTACTGCATTGTGATCAGGTAGTATGCATGGTATAATTTCTATTTTCTTGTATTTGCTGAGGCTTGTTTTGTGCTTTCGGATATGATCTATTTTGGAGAAGGTTCCATGGGCTGTTGAGAAGAATGTATATTGTGTAGAAGTTGGATGAAATGTTCTGTAGACATCAAGTAGGTTATTTGATCTATTGTATATTTTAGATCTTGGATTTCTTTATTGATTTTTTTGTTTGGATGACCTATCTATTAATGATAATGGGGTGTTAAAGTCTCCCACAACCGCTGTGTTGGCATTAATATATGCTTTTAGGTCTTTCAGGGTATGTTTGATGAAATTGGGTGCGTTGACATTGGTTGCATATAGGTTGATAATTATTATTTCCTTTTGGTCTATTTCCCCTTTTATTAGTATGGAATGTCCTTCTTTATCTCGTTTGATCAATGTAGGTTTGAAGTTTACTTTGTCACAGATAAGTATTGCTACTCCTGCCTGTTTTCGGGGGCCATTGGCTTGGTAAATCTTCTTCCAGCCTTTTATCCTAAGCCTATGCTTATCTCTATCAGTGAGATGGGTATCCTGTAAGCAACAAATTGTTGGATCTTCCTTTTTAATCCATTTCGTCAAGCAGTGCCTTTTGATGGGTGAATTAAGTTCGTTAACATTAGGTGTTAGTACTGATAGGTATGTGGTGATTCCTGTCATTTAGTTGTCTTAGTTGTATAAAGGTTTGATTGTGTGTTCCTAAGTTGAGGTTACTCTCTACTGTCTTGCTTTTTCTTTTCCTGTGGTTTGGTGCTGCCTGTCCTTTCATGGTTAAGTTGGATTTCACTTTCTGTGTGCAGAATCCCTTGAAGAATCTTTTGTAGTGGTGGCTTTGTGGTCACATATTGTTTTAGTTTCTGCTTATCATGGAAGAATTTTATTGCTCTATCTATTTTGAATGATAGTTTTGCTGGGTAGAGTATCCTGGGGTTGAAGTTATTTTCATTTAGTGCCCGGAAGATCTCACCCCACGCTCTTCTTGCTCTTCTTCAGACTTCTGTTGAGAAGTCTGCTGTGATTTTGATGGGTTTACCTCTGTATGTTATTTGTTTTTTCTCTTTTACAGTCTTCAATATTCTTTCCCTAGTTTCTGAACTTGTTGTTTTAAGGATGATATGTTGTGGGGTAGTTCTATTTTGATCTGGTCTGTTTGGTGTCCTGGAGTCCTGTTGCATCTGTATGGGAATATCTTTCTCTAGATGTGGGAAATTATCTGTTATTGTTTTTTTGAATATATTGTGCATTCCCTTGACTTGCACCTCTTCTCCTTCTTCGATGCCCATGATTCTCAAGTTTGGTCTTTTGATGGAGTCGGTGAGTTCTTGCATTTTCTTTTCACAGGTCTTGAGTTGTTTAATTAATAGTTCTTCGGTTTTTCCTTTAATTACCATTTCATCTTCAAGTTCTGAGATTCCATCTTCCATTTGTTCTATTCTGCTGGATTGGCCTTCCGTTTTGTTTTGCAATTCTGTTTCGTTCTTTTTTCTGAGGTTTTCCATATCCTGGGTCATTCCTGTTTAATGTTGTCTATTTTGTCCTAAGTTCATTTATCTCTTTATTAATTGTGTTCTCTGTTTCACTTTGGTGTTTATACAGTGCTTCTATGGTTTCCTTTATTTCTTCTTTTGCTTTTTCAAATTCTCTATTTTTGTTGTCTTGGAATTTCTTGAGTGTCTCCTGCACATTTTGGTTGACCATATCCAGTGTCATCTCTATAAAATTCTCATTGAGTACCTGTAGTATGTCTTCTTTTTAATTATTCTTGTGGGCTTCATTGGGTCCTTTGGCATAGTTTATCTTCATTTTGTTGGAGTCTGGATCTGAGTATCTGTTTTCTTCATTCCCCTCTGGTTCTTGTACTAATTTTTTGCTGTGGGGAAACTGGTTTCCCTGTTTTTTCTGTCTTCCCATCATTGCCCTTGGTGTTATTATTGTCCCTGTACTGTGTGCAATTAAGTATTTTCTGGCTTGTAATAATAGCACTAGTGATATTTAGAATGGAAGGGTGAGAGGGGATGGAAAGCAAAGAAGTTAAAGGAAAAGGGAAAAACAAATAATCAAGTAGAAAAAAAGAAAAGAAACCAACCAACCAAACAAAAAAGTTTCAAAGATATAAACAGGGAGAGACAGTGTACTAATCAACCTTAAGCTGAAAAGGCATTAGAGAGACAGAGAGAGGATTGAAAAAAAAATAAAAAAATAAAGATAAGAATAAATATAAAAAATAAGTAAATGACAGAAAAAATATATATATAATAAAATAAGACAAAATAAAAAACAGAAAAAAAAAACTCCAAGTTCAAATGCAATGAAGTTTCAGTCTTAATAATTTTGGTGTTTGTCCCTCAGCCTCCAATCCTGGAGTTGGTGCCGCAGATGTTGTTCTGTAGTTGTCTCATCAAAGGGGAAACATAAATTAGAACAAGACTGCACAAAAAAAAACCCCACAAATTGTCTCAAGTTCAAATGCAATACAATTTCAGTAAGTTTTTCAGCATGCAGGTGTAGTTCAGTTGTTTTCTCATCAAAGTTAGGGAGAGGAAAAAAAAGAGTCTGAAGACAGTTCTATGAATGGTATCTGTGGCTGTGGTTTGCCTGCCCACTGCTGTCAGCCTGCTGTTGCTGGAGGCTTTATTTATGCAGATCTCAGGGGTGAGCTTAACACTCATCTGGCCCTGCAGGCTTTGTTTACTCAGAGTTCTCCTGTGCAGGAGCCACTGCTACAAGCTTTCCCCTTTCCAAGCACACCGGGGGAGGTGATACTGCACCCACATTCTCTGGCCTGCATGTTTGTTTACAGCTCACGTGGGAAGTGGGTCTTCCCCCTCTCCTGTGGAGTTTTCCTCCCACTGCTGCTTTGCAAGCTTTCCCACTTCTGATTGCTGGGCATGTGCTGCTGCTCCTGCCAGCCGCTGTGTTTGTTTACAGTTCACATGGGAAGTGGGTCTTCCCCCCTCTTCTGTGGAGTTTTCCTCCCTCCGCCACTCTCACCAGCTTCCCCGCTCCTGGTTGCTCGGGGCATGTCCCTGCTCCCATCCTCTCCAGCCAGGCCCAGCTTGTTTATTTACAGTTGCAGGAGGGAATCCCATCTCTCCCTCTTCAGCGCTCAGGGCACCCCACCCTCTTTGCTATGTGTCTTTATTGTTCTTATTGCTTTTTTCTGTTTTTTCCCCAGGTGGGGGTTGGTCTGTCTAGGGGGCTATTCTGATCTGGCCCAGGGTTGTCTGTGGAAGTACCACATATCACTTAGCTCACCTTGTCTGCGTCTTCCCAAGTCATCTGGGCATGGGCGTCTGGCGGCCCGGGGACCCTCCTGGTTTCTCCATTTAATGTGAAGTGGAGATGCTCTGTGCAGGCTGGAGGTGTGGATGGGTCAAAATTTTGCCTCTTCTTGGTGTCCTTACCTGTAAGGTGTGTCTCCAGTGTCTCTCCAAGATTTCACTTAAGGAGGCATGCTTTCTGTTTCCTGCCTGTACCCACCATCTTGGAATTCTCTCTATGAATTTCTACTTAACCTCAGAGCAATAGATTTGGAAGAGAAACAGAAAATGATGCTAGAGATTATGGTTTGGTTATAAAAATAATCCTCAAACTCTCATCTGTTGAAGACTTTGCTGTCCCCCTTGTTGGTGGCACTATTGACAGGTGATTGGATCATAAGGCCCTTAGTCAATAATGGATTAATCCATTGGTGAGCTCATGATAAATGGGCCTCATAGAAGGAAGTAGGGAAAGGACATCTTTTCCCTGGCCCCATTCCCTCTCTACTTCCCAGTTGCCATGAAATGAATGCTTTCGTCTGTCGTGTACTTCTATTGTGATATTTCTGCCTTGCCACAGGCCTAAAATTAATGGAATCAACCAACCATGGACTGAAACCATGAGCCATCCTTTGAGTTATTTTTCTTAAGTATTTGATCATAGTCATAGTCATAGACTCCCAATATAATACAGTAAATAGGTATTGACTTACACCAATAAGAAAATACTGTCTTCAATATGAGGATGTAAAACATCAAAGAATATTTTTGCAAACTTCAGTTTTACTGGATACTTGATAATGTACTGTAGCAAATAGCACAAGTAAAATTTGATTTTTAATTCAAATAGTAAATATATCATGTACTGAAAATAGTCTATGTGTAATTTGGCTAAAGAATAGACAGAGAAAAATATGAAGAAACATGTTTGATTTTTCAAAATGTTTTCTATAAAAGCCAGAACTCCAGCAAAAAACTGTTCACAGTAAGTTATTTGCAATATGTTCAAATTGTGTGTGTTTATATATTCTTCTCCATCACTCTCTGTCTCTCTTAATATATATGTATATTATCAATAACACATATATGTGAGTAGTTCACTACAAAGTTGACAGGTAGCTTTATTCCAGCTGACATCAAATTATGATCTGAGAGATGAGAAAGACTTTGTAACATAGTGAATAGTTTTGTCTGAAATGTCAGTGGTAATCTTTTTTGTTTAACATGAATCATGTTTTACACATTATATTTGATTTTGCCCATGATTTTTATAAAACTCTTGCTCTAGAATAGCTCTTTTACAGAAAGCACAAATTCTATTGACTATCTAGCTTATTGCAAGTATCTGTTTCACTAATATTAAATTCATCCTTTTTCACCAAGTCATTTTGATACACCAAATACCACAAATATTTCCATAAGTTTGAAGAAAGGATAGTAGCATTAAAAGTAAATGACTCAGGAGTTTACTGACAACAAAGTGAACTTAATATTTTATAATTGCATCTATTTCTAATAAAGCTTGTTCATGCTCCTTTTACACTGAACTTGGCTCCCAGAAACCTTTGGACAATTGGAAGTATTAAATCAACCATCCAAAGTCAAAGAGCTAATATTGTTAAGGATATTTAAAATCATATGTCAAGACAACAAAGCAATTCAATGCAAATTTAGAAAGCTTAGAAATTAGCATTGGTTTTTTTCTGCTAAAAACAGCAGTACTCTGTCAAATGTATGCAGACACTGCATTTTTTAAAAGACAAATCCATTTCTATAGTGAGTGTAGCATCTGGTTTTTAAGTTAGGTTCTGAGAATCAATATGAAATAGAAAATAGATGAAGACCAGAATAGTTGATACTAGGGTCTAGGTCTATGACAGTCTGGGCTCATGATATACAGTCAGTTATGTCCTGTGTCTTTGAAAAAAATGATAAATTGTTCTTTTACTTGTCCAAAATAATAGTAATTAATGTGTCTTAGAAAGTGATATGATGTTGATTGTTGATTGAGCTGAAAGAAATACAGGAAAAAATTTTGAGCAGATAAGAATTTGATAATTAGAACTGTATATAACATAGTGAAAGTGAAAAGTATGTGCAATGGCCACCTTACCATTGATAAACCATTGCTTTTATCACCCCAAAGAATCAACATAAAACTGAGCAAAAATTAAAAACTGATTCAGGGATATCCCCAGGTGATTAATCAATGCCTCAATTCCATTTATTACTGCCATTCATGCCTCAGTAATTAGCTCTGCTGTGGGTTTTTATCACTAGTAAGAGTTTGAAATTAACTTCAAAGTGCACTTTTATAATCTATTAACTTTAAGTTTGGGAAAACATGCCATAGGATGAAGTAAACTTGTATAAAAAAAGCAATGAACTAGAGCAAAACTTTTAAAAAGGCTTCACTTCTAGCATTGTGCTTATAAGAATTTATTAGCAAATGTTATATGCTGCATGGTAACTTCAATTTATTAATTCCAGGTGTTTCATTCTGTTTTTCCAATTATTTAATAAAAATATTTTTGTAACAAGAATTTTTCCTTGTTCTCTCCTGGCGCATGTTTGCTGGACTGACCATTATGTCATATAGTGACTTTTGTTCAAATGAGTTTCAAAATACCCTCTGCAGAGATTTTCACAGTCTTGCTTAGAGTTAGGAAGACAGACCTGAACAGATGTTTGTCTTCAGCATACTGGTCGTTTAGAGTTGACCATTTGTGTTAATCTACATGGATACTCAAGCAAAATATCTAACCAAAATGTCTTTAGTACATTTTGTGGTCATTATCTTACGCCATACCACAAGAGGTGCAGGTTGCCAAAGCTTGCCTTTGTTCCTCTGCCCACCTTCTTCCCTCTGGCTCTGGTAAAAGCTGCCTTGTTTTGTAGGGAGGGTGCCATCTCATTTCTCTAATGTTGAAATGAAGTGGTGCATGCTCTGATGAGCTCAATAGAAGAGCTTGTGGAGGTTTTTGCCAGCTGCTCTATTGCTCCACACCAATAGCCATAAATTCTGTTTCACTTCAAGGGGGCTGTTGGTCAGGAGCCAGCTAGAGACAATGAATGGAGGAGATTTTTAGACTACAGACTTGAAGCTAGCCATGGAATCCTAACTTGTCACAAGCTGGAAGCAGACCAAACCAGAAGGAATGTGCACAGCCTCTTGGAGCCTTTGGAGGTGGGTGAGAATAACTCCATATCTTTTAGACAAGATCTTGGCCATGCCTCTGTGATGTAAAGAGATTTCTTTTGAGTTAAGAATTAGATTTAAGAAATCTCATTGTCACAGGACAATGAGACAAAGGCTTGTATTCATTTTTTTTTTTTATCAAAGTTTAGTCCAAATAGATCCAATATTCTGAATCTACAAAAGCAACACCTGAGACTTGTCAGCTTTGGGGATGGGGACTCATTGAGAATGAAAAGGGTCTTAAGTGTGTCATTTGCAGTAAAAAAGTCAGTGTGACTTGTCATTTCTTCACCTTAAGGTGATGTTGAGATGGTGACTTTTATTGAATACTTAGTATGTGTCAGCCACTATGAGTATAGCTTTATGTGTCAGAAAACATATAAAATTGACATATGACCAGATACAATTACAATGATTCTGTACAATTCATCATTTCATTTAATGTTCACAATTACATGAGTAGCTATTATCATACAAAATTTACAGGAAAAGAGATTGGTATTTGTTCAGGTTCATTGAGTGTGCATTTTAAGCACTTGTTAAGAATTACCCACTTAATCATCTCAGTGACTCAGTGAGTTAGGTGATCTCTAGCCTTAGGAGTAAGAAATGGAAAGTGAGGTAGGGAGAAGTAAACTGCATTGCCTAAGGTTGCAGTAATAATAAGGGGTTGTCTGAATCTATTCTTGTTGATATAAGTGAATAGATAAGACTGGGTAATCTAGAAAAGAGAAGAAAAAATGTTTTTGCTCTGTTCTGTAGGCTGAGGAGTTGAAGCTCAAGGGGCTAGCATCTGGTGGGAACAATTTTACTAAGTCAGAAGATGGAAGGAAACATAGGGGTGAGAAAGCGAGAGGGAAGGAGGTCACTCTCATCTTCTCTAAGGAACCGATAACAGCATCATTCATGAAAGCAGATTCTTGAAAACCTCTTAAAGATCCCACTTCTCAAAACGGTGGTATGAGACTAAGTTTCCCACACATGAACTTTAGGGAACACATTCAAGCCTTAGCAGGCAATATAATTCCAGTGTCAATACATTGACATGCAGAAAGATGAGGTGCCTTTTCCAGTTCTCACAGTTAAGCAGGTTCAGAGGTATCTTAAGTGCTGTTCTACCTTGTGGTGGAGAACTGAGCAAAGCCTACCTGTAGAGCACACACTGTTGTACTTTGGGATGAGGAATTTGATTCTGTTTAATGACAGAAACTAAGGTTTGTTCAATCTTCATTACATAGCAACAGATATAACATTTATTCCACCTTTTGAAATGGAATTATTTCCATTTTTAATTTTAACTTTTTAAATAAATTTTTATTGGGATATGTTCATTATGGGGGGAATTCATAGTGACAACTCCAATTAGAATTACATTGTACATTATTTACATTGCTCCCATTGTCCCTCTCCTTTAGCCCCCTCCCCGCCTCCCCACCCCATTTAAAGCAATTGAAAGAAGGTTCTTAGTTCTGCTTCATATAGGTATAAGAAGTCCATCTACCATGTAGCATCACCTTAATCTCTTTCATTCCCCCTCCCCCTCCCACTAGAACCAACCCACATACTGTACTTATTTCACTGTCCTGTTTTTTATTAATATTTGAGTTGATGTTCAAAGGGTTTTCTCAATGTATGCCCACTGTGGGTATACTTTACTTTGATCCATTCAACCCCTTCCATTACTCTCCCTTACCCCTTTACCTCCCAACCCCCAGTTTTCAATAGCTTTCATTACACATTCTTATATCCTCTACCTTCACATCTTATGGTATGCAATATTACTGTTACTCTATCATTCTGTTTTCTTTTCCCTCTTTCCTTAAGTTCCATAGAGCAGTTCCACTGTTACAAACATGTTCTACATCTGAGTTTGTATATGATCATGTTTGTTTTTGTGCATATGTTTATCTTTGGATAATTTTTAATTTAAAAATTTTTAAAAACCTAATTCTTATTTGATTATTTATTTTTGATGGTACTGAGGATTAAACTCAGAGCCTTTCCCTTGCTAGGCGAGCACTCTACCACTTGAGCCATACCCCAAGTCCTTATTATCCCCATTTTAAAGAAGAAACATTAACCTGTCCAGATCAATAAAGCAGGTGTTTAAGTCCAAGTCTGTCATGTTCTAGCTTCATTCCGCAGTGGAAAGAACAGCCTTCAATAGCTATTATAATACCAAATTCGAAATGGGCTGAGGGTGCTGGTAAGGGCTGCTGAGTAGGCTGAGAGGATCTACAGGGCTCTGGGAATGTGTGGGGAGCTGAACTCCCTGGTACCTTGCAATCTGTACCACATATTGATCCAAAGCTTGCTCACGATGCCAAGCTGTGCAAGGTTCAAAGTTACAGTTCTCAAAAAGCTTCTACTGCCTTCTCTTCAGCAGGAAGCCATCCCTTGCAGTGCCAAGATCAAAACCTGATCTCCACAAGCTTTTTTTTTTTAAATACAGATTGGTACCAAGAAAGTAAACAATTTAAAATCATAAACAGTGCTCTGGAGGTAGGAGGGAGGATAAGAGACCGACTGCTCTTGTTTATTGCATGGAGACATGTTGGGCTGCAGCTGGTATATGGGAAACTCATTACAGCCACTTGAAGCCTTGGCAAGTGCAGTGGGTAACCCGGGAGCCCAGCAAGGAGCCTCCTGGCCCAGCAGTCAATCAATCTGCTGTCAGGCTGACAGACCAAATCAAGGCAGCACATGGGGCCCCAGTAGTGCACATGATCAGCTAAGTGGGAAAACAGGACTGGATCATGATTTGCAGTGGTCATGGAGCTGCTCAGAAAAGACAGATCTTCGATTTCCCTGAAGTAGAAGGAGCATTTGACAAAAGACTCCCAAGAGAGAGCAGTGTTCTATCATTAGTAACTATGTACACGGGCCTTATTATATTAGGACACTGGAAGTAAACAGGATCTCCATCAAAGGAGTCAACTAATTTAAAAATCTTTTAAGATCTTTTTAAAAGAATTTTTTTTAACACGCAAAGTCTTTTAAAAATCTTTTAAAAAATTTTAAAGATTTTTTTAAAGGAAGAAACATCATGCAACAGTTACGGCAGATTTCATAAAATTCAAAAATAATATTGAGCTAGGTAGAGACTGATAACAGCCAAGAGAGGCAGGGACATAGCACTATGCTGCTGGAGACCAGTGGGAGGTTGGGTGCGTGGATGTAGGGAAGTAGTCTACAACTTGCATTTCCTCTTGCCCTCTGGCCTGCTGCCAAGGTGTCCTGTTGCCTCAACCAGCCTGAAACCGCATTGGAAAGGAAGCCCAAAGGATACAATCTGTTCACATCAGCTGCTCAGGGCACAGAGAGGAATGGAGATGGGGACAAAATGTTTTTGAGTGGGTAAACACATTGGCCATCTTCCTTGGTGAAAGATTCCAGTCTTTAGAACTGGGGTCTCACATGCAAATATCCACCAGGATAGCAGGCGTGTAATCAGGAAGACAGAGCAGTGAGATGTGATGTTGGAACCACCAAGAACACCATATGTGTAGCTTCCTTCCAGCCTTGAGGCAGTGTAGAACCAGCATTGGCACAAGGTCCATTTTGAGAAGTGAAACAGAAAGTCCAGATACATGAATTATATATGTTGCATGAAATCACCTTGATTTTAAACACTGGAAAATTAATTGGCAAAAAATAATTTCCATGATGTTCAAAAAAACCCCACATATATAAGAGAGATTAATCTCACTTTTTGGAAATGAATCAGAACTTTATATGGATTCAGCTGACTTTTGAAAATTGTCATGATTGAAAAAATTCTTATGATGATGAACAGAACATATCTGTGTGAGATGGTTATCTCCCCAGGCAACTGGACTGTGATTGCCTTCTCCTCACCTATTCATCTTAGCCATAATTCATCCAAGATGTTGAAGAGACCAGTTCCTCTGGGGGGGAACCTGATGTTCCCTTTGTCAGCAGCATGGGGTGGACTGTTGGTTTGTGGCTAAGGCTTTCTGAGCCCTCAGTGTGCTATGTTACAGGAATCACTCTGAACTAGAGATTCAGACACAAGTGGGGAAGCAAAGAGCAATGTGGTCCAAGTCACTTAATAGCCATTGTCCTTCTCATACCCTGGCTGGACAATCCCAAGGATAATGGACCGAGCTCCTTTATAGCCATCCGCAGTGGTAGATAACAGGTAACTTAGGTTTGCTTCCCATCTATGCTGCTTCAATTTTCCTGAGTCCTCTCCTCCTGCAGAGAATAATAAAGCAATCTACACAGAAGTAACCCTTTCTTGGGCTGAGCTTTCTGGGGAAGTGACAGCTAGAATCCAACATTTTGGAAATTCTGCTTTAGAAAAAAATTAAGTCTTTCTGACTGTGTCTGAAAGACATTTTATAACCCAGAACACTTCCTGAAGTAAGAAAATCTCCAGAGGATTCCCCTCAAACTGATCTTAAAATGCTTTAAGTAGATCTGCTTACCCTGGGAGAGAGGATGAAATGACACATTGTGCATTTTTGCCAGGTAGGGAGTCAACTTAAAAAAACAAATTTGAGGCCAGACATAATAAATCACACCTATTATACTAGCTACTTTGGAGACAGAGATCTGGAGGATCATGGTTCCAGGCCAGCCCAAGCAAAATGTTATGCCCCATCTCAACAAACAAGCCAGGTGTTGTATCTGTAATTCCATTTACCTGGGAGACCATATGCAGGTGGATCGAAGTCCAAGTTGGCCCAGGGAAAAATGTGAGATCCCATCTGAA
Source organism: Castor canadensis (assembly GCF_047511655.1). Lineage (NCBI taxonomy): Eukaryota > Metazoa > Chordata > Mammalia > Rodentia > Castoridae > Castor > Castor canadensis. Next base: position 49,621,463 of record NC_133401.1, on the reverse strand, counting down.
AAAATAACTAAAGGTAAAAGGACTGAAGTGTGGCTCAAGTGGTAGAGTTCTTGTCTAACAAGGACAAAGTTCTGAGTTTAAGCCCCGTTACTACCCACAATCAAAATCATAATACATTCTGAAAATAGGCATGAATTTTTCATTAGATTCTGACAGCTGATATTTTAGAAAATCAATAGGAATATAGAACTTTGTATTCTATATTTAGACAAATGAGCAGCATATAAACTTGTTAATATCCTTCTTAATGATATGGTTATTGTCTATCATAAATAAGCATAGCAACAAAGAAAATATGACATAGCTACATATTAACCAATCAAATTAATTTTTATATTCAATACATATTTATTATGTGTTTTGTATTTCTGCTGCACTCTGGGGTTACCACGATGAAGCCAGAAGCTCTATCCCTGGTCTGATAAAGATCAGAAACTTATTTATTCATTTGTAATTGCCAGGCCCTGTGTTGTATCCTGGGGTTACCACAATGAAGCCAAAATCTTTATCTATGCTCTTAAAAAGCTCACAAATGTGTTTATTTGCTAATTTGCTATTTCAGCATGTATAGTTTATTTTGGGGGATCAGAATACAATTTAAGTATATACAAATTGCAAATTAAGACATAGTAAGAATTCTAGGATTGTATTAGAGATATTTCATTCACTTTTATATCTTTGGAGTGAGTGTATGCTATGTGAACAAAGGAGGTTCCTTTCATTTTAATAGTTCCATAAATGTATATAATGTACTTTCATCAGATTCACCTCCCATGTTACTCTTTCTTATCCACTCTTCTCCCTTTTAAAATTATTCTATTTTCATGTGTTTGAAATAGTTGAATCATAATCACCCCTCATTCACCATCTCCTTTCACCTCCTCCCTCCCTGATTCCCACCCCAACACAGTACATCCATTTGACTCTAATTTTGCTTTAAAGTCTAGAACCTGCATATGAGAAATAACATATGATAGTTGTCTTTCTCCATTTGGCTTATTTCGTTTAACATAATCATTTCCAGTTCCATCTGTTTTCCTGTAAATGACAAACTTTCATTGTTCTTTATGGTCAAATAACCCTCCATTATGTAAATATACCACATTTTCTTTATCCATTCATTGGGTGATGGACACTTAGCTGATCTCATAGTGTAGCTATTGTGAATAGTAACTGCAATCCCATTATTCAGTACTTGTTCCTGTTTTCTGAGCAATTTGAGTCCTGTTTAGAAAGGCTTTACCTATGTCTTTATCTTACAGGGACTTCCCAGTGTTTTCTTGTGATAGTTTCAAACTTTCAGGACTTACATTTTAAATTCCTTGGTTTTTACAGTTGAGATATAGGGCTGTAATTTATATATCCAGTTTTCCCAAGAGGCAGTCTTTTCTTAAATGTGTATTTTTGGCACCTTTGTATTTCTAGATGAGTTTTAAGGTTAAACTTTCTATTTCTGTAAAGAATAAATTGGGATTTTGATGGACATTGCATTCAATTTGTAGATTGCTTTTGGTAATACAGTCATTTTCACAACATTAATTCTGCTGATTCACAGACTTGGGAGGTCTTTCCAGTTTTCTGGTGTCTTCAATTCTTACTTTAAGATTTTATTGTTTTCATTGTAGATGTTTCTCACATCCTTTGTTAAGCTTCTGCCTAGGTATTTTCTGGAGGCAATTATGAACATGATAGCTTTGTGATGTCTTACACTGCCTGGTCATTGTTGATATATAGATAAGCTTCTCAATTTTGTATGTTCATTTTGTAAGCACCTGTATTGCTGAAAGTGTTTGTAAGATCCAAGAGATTTTTGGTTGAGTCTTTAGGATCTCTAAGTACCTGTAAATAGGGATAATTTGTTGAATGTTTCTTTTCCTGTTTGTTGCTTTTATTTCTTTCTCTTGCCTTATTGCTCTGGCTAAGATTTCAAGCACTTCACTGAATGAGAGTTGAAAGAGTAGTTAACCTTGTCTCAATCCTAACTTTGCTGTATGTTAATCATACAAGGCCTTTATTCCTCATTTCTTTGTGGCTTTTATCATGAAGGAATATTGAATTTTTTCACATGCATTTTCTATATCTATTGAGATGATCATGTGATTAGTGTGTAGTATTTATTTGGGATCTCTGTTTTTAGTGAAGGCACTCAGAGCTCTAATCTTTCCTCCTAGCACTGCTTTGGCTGCTTCCCAAAGCTGTAGTAAGTTGCATTTTCATTCTTGTTTTGTTCTAGGAAACTTTTATGTTTCCCCTTATTTCTCAGATAACCCACTGATCATGTAAGAATATGTTCAAGCTCCAAGTGTTTAGATAGTTTCTATAGTTTTTATTGTTACTGATCTTTAGTGTTACTCCACTGTGATTTGATAAGATACAGAAAATTATTTTCTTGTATTTGTTAAGACTTGTCTTATATCATGTTTTTGTCTGTCCATTTTGTAGGCTTATTTTCTATCTTGATACTTGGACAAACTATTTGGCAAAAAGCTCCATGGGTTGCTGAGAGAATTTGTATTCTGTGGCTGCTAGATGGAATATTCTTCAGATATGTTAGGTACACTGTACAGTTTCTGTTGAGAAATCTGCTATTCTAATGGACTTGCCTTTAAAGGTGACTTGGCAATTATTTCATGAATCTTTCAATATTCTTTGTTCTGTTTGTTATTTCATTCTGAAGTTCCTTTGATGATTTTCTTCTCTGGATGACCTATCTTTGGCAAGAGTCGGGTATTTAAGTATCCCACTATTATTGTGATGTCATCTGGTTTAATGTCCAATATTTTTCTTTTATGAAATTGTGTGTTCAATGCATAAATGCTTATTATTTTTATATAATCCTGCTGGATTGTTCCCATTTTCAATATGAATTGATTTTTTAAAAATCTCTTCTAAGTTTCGTTTGAAGTCTGCATTGTTATACATGATTAACTAAACCTATGTTTGTCTTTGCAAGTGAGGTAACTTTCTTGTAGGCAACAAATGATTGGGTCTTTGTTAATCCATTCCACTAGCCTATGTCTTTAGTTGCAGAATATAATTTATTAATATTCAGATATATTATTGAAAGGTATGTAGTAATTCCTGTCATTTTATTGGTTGTAGTGTTTTATTCTTCTTTACTCTTTGTTTGCTTACATATGCATCTAGAGACTTATTCCTTCCCATATTTTGATGGTTACCTCTATCTTTCTCTTCTGAGTGCAGGATTCCTTTATGTATCATCAGCAGTATTGGTATAATGGTCATGAATTTCTTAAGGTTTTGTTTATTATGGAAGGTTTTTTATTTCTCCTTCAATTATGAAGGATAGCTTTGCTTAGTACAGTAATTTAGTTTGACAGTTACTTTCTTTTAGGGCTAGAAATACATCATATAATGCCCTCCTTGCTTTTAAAGTTTCTGTTCAGAAACTGTTATTCACAGAATAACTGCTGTTATTCTGATGGGTTTGCCTTTATAGTTAGCGTGGTACTTCTTTCTTGAATCTTTCAATAGTTTTTCCTTGTTTTGTGTGCCTAATGTTTTAACTAAAATGTGACAAGTATAGTTTCTTTTCCAATCTTTCTATTTGGAGTCCTAAAAGCCTCCTATATCCAGATGATCATCTCTTTCTCAAGATTTGGGAAGTTTTCTGCTATTACTTCATTGAATATGTTTTGATGTTTTAGTATGCAGGTTTTCTTCTTCTATGCCTTCTTTGAAGGTTTGGTCTTTTAATGGTGCTCTAGAGGTCTTCAATATTTCTTTCATATATCATATTCATATATATGTATAGGTTTTTTTTCTCTATCTTCATCTGCATGTTCTAATACATCTATCTTGTCTTCAAACACTGATATTCTGGAGAAATCAAGATAGCAAATAGCCAACGGACCCTGGGACTTTGAACTGCACAATTTCAAACAATTACTCCAGATTTTTGTGGCAGCAAGGATCAGCTCTCTATTGCCCCATGTTCCTTTCTCTACCCCAATTTTTTCTTTCTCATCTATTTCCATCTTTTTCCTCTTCCTTTTCTTCTCCTTTCCTCCCTCTTCCCCCACTACCTATACCTCCTCAAAACAACACCACAGAATAGTCTTATACAAACTTTACACATTACTCCAATCCTTCCTATCCCTCAGCAACACTGACAATAGCACCCTGTTCCACAACAACTGAACTATGTCTCATCACGCACTAGGGACTTAGTACTCTAGAACCCCCATACCTCACATCCCCATCCCCCTTCCTGCTCTTTCCTTAAGCACCAGCTTTTTCAATACTTAAGTATCCACCTCTACCCAAATAACCATTATTGCCCCAATCTCCAAGGCTTATAGATAATATCACCAAGGGGCTCACTACATATTTTATAAATAACTGGTCTGGCATTGAATCAGTGAATTTTTTTTTGCTAATTTATACTACCTAGTTAGGGAACAGAAATAGCACATCACCATAGCTAATGACTAAGCCAATCATAGCACAGTAATTGAGTCAAGGGGAAGGTAACAGGTGATTAAAATCCCCAGTTAGTCACTCAACAACATAGGAGCACAGCATATCACAGATGCATGAGAGAAGGAGGACAAAAGACCAACAATAGAGGATTTAGTGGTAAATGAAGAAAATAAATACCCAGTTCCTGAACCCAACAGACCAATGATCAAGATTACCAGTGAGCTCAGTGAAGCCCACAAAAAATCTCTCAAGGAGAAAATTATGGACAAGGTCAATGAGAAATTCAAGGAGAAGTTACAAGACACTGTTAACTAGAAAGTACAAGATGCACTCAAGAAATATCAAGACGCTACAAATTAAAAACTTAAGAAGACACGGACACAATTAAATGAACTCAGAAAGGACTTTGATAAACTCCAAAGTGAAACAAATGAGACTATAGCAAAGAGATATATGAAATAAAGAAGACAACACAAGATATGAAAGAGGAATTTAACAAGAATGTGGAAAACCTCAGAAAAATAATCAAACAGAAACTCTGGAAATAAAAATTTCCTTAAATAAAATAAAAAATAACGGGAAATCCATGCCAGCAGACAAGAACAAGTATAAGACAGAATCTCAGGACTTGAAGACAAAATAGATATTAAAGAAAAAAACAGAAGAACTCTGAGACAAAAGACTCAAAAGCTGCAAAAGAAATGTACAAAAGCTCAGTGACTCCATCAAAAGACCAAACCTGTGAATCATGGGCATAGAAGAAGGAGAAGAGTTGCAAGCCAAAGAAGTACATAATCTATTCAACAAAATAATAGCAGAAATTTCCCCAAATCTTGAGAAAGAGTTGTCCATTCAGGTATAGGAAGCCTCCAGGATACCAAATAGGCTTGAACAAAATAGAACCTCTTCAGGGTGTATTATCATTAAAACAACTAGTACAGGAAACACAGAAAGAATATTGAAGAGTGTAAGAGAGAAAAAAACCAACTAACATATAAATGTAAACCCATCAAAAATAACAGCAGATTTCTCAACAGAAACTTTAAAAGCAAGAAGGGCATGGATTGAGGTTTTTTGATCACTGGAAGAAAACAATTTCAGTCCTAGTACACTCTACCAGCAAAACTGAGGAATAAAAGTCTTCCACAATAAATAGAAATGAAAACAATACACAGCCACCAAGCCACCACTATGGAAGGTTCTGAAAGGAATCCTACACACAGAAGATGAAAACAGACAAAACCATGAAAGGACAGAAAGTATTAAACCTCATGAGAAGAACAGACAAGTAATAAAAGAGTAGCACTGAATCAGCTGCAAACACTCAAATCCTTAAACAACAAAAACAACTAAATGGCAAGAATCACCACATACCTCTCAATACTAACACTGAATGTCAATGGACTCAACTCCCCCACCAAAAGACATGGTTTGGCAAACTGGAATAAAAAGGAAGACCTGACAATCTGTTGTTTACAAGCAACCCACCTTATTGACAGAAATGAATACTAGCTTAGGGTGAAAGGCTAGAAGATGATTTCCCAAGCTACCAGCCTCCCCAAACAGGCAAGAATAGAAATATTTATATCAAATAAAGTGGACCTCAAACTTAAATTACTCAAAAGAGATAAAGATCACTTCATACTAATAAAAGGAGCAATACATCAAGAGGAAATAATAATTATATGCACCCAATGTCAGTGCACCCAACTTCATTAAACTTACACTAAAGTATGTAAAATCACAGATAGACTCCAACACAGTCATAGTGGGAGACTTTAATACTCTTCAATCACAAATAGATATGTCATCCAGACAAAAATTCAACAAAGAAATCCTAGAACTAAATGACACCATAGATCAAATGGACCTAACTAATGTCTACAGAATATTTTATCCTGCAACAGCAGAGTATACATTCTTTTCAGCAGCCCATGGAACATTCTCTAAAATAGACCATATCTCAGGGCACAAAGTAAGTCTCAAGAAATATAAGAAAACTGAAATAACCCCTGCATACTATCTGATCACAATGCAATAAGACTAGAACTCAATAACAAAAGCAGCAGCAGAAAACATGCAAACAATTGGAGGCTGAACAACTCATTGCTCAATGATCAGTGGGTCACAGAAGAAATAAGGGAAGAAATCAAAAAGTTCCTGTAATTTAATGAAAATGAAAATACAACCTATCAGAACCTCTGGGTTATAGCAAAGGCAGTCCTAAGAGGGAACTTTATAGCCTTGAGTGCTTATATCAAAAACACAGAAAGATGTCAAATAAACAACCTAATGCTGCATCTCAAACTCCTAGAAAAACAAGAACAAGCTAAACCCACAACAAGTAGAATGAGAGAAATAATAAAAAATAAGGGCTGAAATCAACAAAATAGAGGAGAAAAAAACATGCAAAGAATCAATGAAACAAAAAGCTGGTTTTTTGAAAAAATAAACAAGATTGACAGAACCTTGGCAAATCTGACTACAATGAGGAGGGAGATGACCCAAATTAATAATTAGAAATGAAAAAGGAGAGATAACAACAAACACCAAGGAAATCCAGGGAATCATCAGGGACTACTTTGAGAACCTATATTTAAATAAATTGGAAGCTCTAGAAGAAATGGACAAATTTCTAGATACATATGACCATCTAAAACTGAACCAAGAGGATATAAATCACCTGAACAGATCTCTAACATGCAGTGAAATTGAAGCAGCAATAGTCTCCCCAAAAAGAAAAGTCCAGGACCTGATGGATTCTCTGCTGAATTCTACCAGACCTTTAAAGAAGAATTAATGCGAACACTCCTTAAACTTTTCCATAACATAGAAAGAGAAAGAATACTGCCTAACTCATTCTGTGAAGCCAGTATTGCACTCATCCCAAAACTGGACAAGACACATTCAAAAAAGAGAACTATAGGCCAATTTCTTTAATGAATATTGATGAAAAAATCCTTAATAAAGGAATGGCAAACTGAATCCAGCAACATATCAGAAAGATCACTCACCATGACCAAGTCATCTTCATCCCAGGGATGCAGGGATGGTTCAGCATACACAAATCAATAAATGTATTACAGCACATTAACAGAAGCAAAGACAAAAACCACTTTATCTCAGTAGATGCAGAGAAATCCTTCAATAAAATTCAACACCATCTCATAACAAAAGCTCTGATGAAACTAAGAGTAGAAGGAATCTACCTCAACATAATAAAGGCTATATTTGGCAAACCTATAGTCAACATCATAGTTAATGGGGAAAAACTGAAAACATTTCCCCTAAAGTCAGCAGTGAGACAAGGGTGCCCACTCTCTCAATTCCTATTTAACATAATCTTGGAATTCTTAGCCAGAGTAATAAGACAGGGAGAAGAAAAAGGAATACAAATAGGTGAAGAAGAAGTCATACTATCATTATTCACAGATGACCTGATGTTATACCTAAAAGATCCAAAATACTCCTAGACAGTATAAACAGCTTCAGCAAAGTAGTAGGATACAAAATCAACTTACCAAAATCAGTAACCTTTCTATAAACCAACAATGAACAAATTGAGAAAGAACATAGGAAAATGATTCCATTTACAATAGCCTCAAAAAAAATCAAATACCTAGGAATCAACTTAAAAAAGGATGCAAATGATCTCTACAAGAAGAGCTACAAACCAGCGAAGAAAGTGATTAAAGAAGACTACAGAAGGTGGAAAGATCTCCCATGCTCATGGATTGGTAGAATCAACATAGTAAAAATTGCTATACTACCCAAAGCAATCTACATGTTCAACACAATTCCCATCAAAATCCCAACCACATTCATCACAGAGATTGAAAAATTTACCTTAAAGTTCATTTGGAAATACAAAAGACCACAAGTAGATAAGGCAATACTGAGCAAAAGAGCAATGCTGATGTAATTACAATACCTGACTTCAAACTATACTACCAAGCCATAGCAATAAAAACAGCATGGTACTGGCACAAAAAACAGATATGAATACCAGTGGAAAGAATAAGGATCCAGATATGAATCCATGTAGCTACACCCACCTAGTTTTTGACAAAGGTTCCAAAAACATAAAATGGCGAAAAGACAGCCTCTTCAACAAATGTTGGATATCTGCCTGCAGAAAACTGAAGCCAATTATATCATTGTCAAACTGTACAAGTATCAACTCAAAGTGGATTAAGGACATAATACCAGACCTGAAACCTTGAAGCTATAGGAAAGAACAGGGAATACACTGGAAATAATGGGCATAGGCAAGGACTGCCTCAGTAGAACAGAAGTGGCACAGCATTTAAGAGAAAGGATCACCAAATGGGACTACATGAAATTAAAAAGCTTCTGCACAACAAAAGAAATTGTCTCTAAATTGAAGAGGCCATCCACAGGATGGGATAAAATCCTTTCTAGTGATACATCAGACAAGAGACTGATAACCAGTATATATAGGGAGCTCAGAAAACTAAACTCCCCCAAAGTCAATGACCCAATAAAGAAATGTGCAACTGAGCTGAACAGAAATTTTTCAAAGGACAAAATGCTCACCATCACTGGCCATAAAGGAAATGCAAATCAAAACCACACTAAGATTGCACCTCACTCCTGTTAGAATACTACCATCAAGACTACCACCACCAGCAAGTGTTGATAAGGATGTGGGGAAAAATGAACCTTCATACACTGCTGGTGGGAATGTAAGCTAGTACAACCACTATGGAAAACTGATGGAGGGTCCTTAAAAAAAACAGAAATAGATCTGCCATAAAATCCAGCAATGCCACTACTAAGGAGGGGTATACCCAAAGTAATGCAACTCAGGTTACTCCATAGTGACCTGCTCACCCATGTTTATTGCAGCACTATTCACAATAGCTAAGCTAGGGAAACAGCCAAGATGCCCCACTACTGGATTAAGAAAATATGGTTCTTATACACAATGGAATTTTACCCAGCCACAAAGAAGAATGAAATTTTGTCATTTGCAGGTAAATGGATGGAACTGGAGAACATCATCTTAAGTGAAGTTAGCCAGGCTCAGAAGGCCAAAAACAGCACATTCTCCCTCATACACAAATGCAGCAATGTAGTGGGACATGGGTCACGTTAAGGGGAGGCTGTGTAAGGGAGGGATAGGGCAAGGGAAGGAAGTAAAAAACTTGAATGAGGTTGATGTGCTCACTGTATTTAGAAATTTTAAACTTGTTGGAGCCACCATGGGAAGTGGACTAGGGAGGAGTGAAGAGGACTGGAAAAAGTGAAGCAATGGGAGCTATAATACATATGCATGGGAACAACACAAGTAATCTCCCTGTATAGCCTATCTTTATCTCAAACTAACAAAACCTTATGTTTCTCATTTTATCTTTTATGTTTTTTCTTCTACAAAATCAGAGGAAAGAAGGACAGAACAGGTTCTGTGGGGATGTGGGGGTGGCATTGGTGGGAGGGGGAGGTGACTGGGAAAGGGGTAGGAGGATGGATATGGTGCAAAAATGTGTATACATGTATGTAAATGCAAAAAAGATACCTGTTGAAACTGTTCTAAGAACCAGGCAGAGGGGGAGAGGTAGAGAAGTAGAGGGGAATAATTCAAGTATGATGTATTTGGTATATTGTAAGAACCTTGTAAATGCTACAATGTACCCATACTCAGCACAATAATAATTAAAGAAAAAAAACACTGATATTCCTTTTTCATTTTAATCCCAAATACTGCAGAGTTTAAGTTTCTTTTTTAATTTGACTTATTGAGCTTTTCATTTCCAGAATTTCAATTGGATTTTTTCTTTTTTTTAATCTTCTATAGTTCTTTTTAAAAAAATTTTTTATTGTTTTATTATTCATATGTGCATACAAGGCTTGGGTCATTTCTCCCCCCCACCTCCACCCTTACCACCCACTCCGCCCCCACCCTCTCCCCACTGCCCCCTCAATACCCAGCATAAACTATTTTGCCCTTTTCTCTAATTTTGTTGAAGAGAGAGTATAGGCAATAATAGGAAGGAACAAGTGTTCCTGGTTGAGATAAGGATAGCTATACAGGGAGTTGACTCACATTAATTTCCTGTGCATGTGTGTTACCTTCTAGGTTAATTCTTTTTGATCTAACCTTTTCTCTAGTTCCTGGTCCCCTTTTCCTATTGGCCTCAGTTGCTTTTAAGATACCTGCTTTAGTTTCTCTGCATTAAGGGTAACAAATGCTAGCTAATTTTTTAGGTGTCTTACCTATCCTCACCCCTCCCTTGTGTGCTCTCACTTTTATCATGTGCTCAAAGTCCAATCCCCTTGTTGTGTTTGCCCTTGATCTAATGTCCACATATGAGGGACATTATGATTTTTGGTCTTTTCGGCCAGGCTAACCTCACTCAGAATGATGTTCTCCAATTCCATCTATTTATCGGTGAATGATAACATTTCATTCTTCTTCATGGCTGCATAAAATTCCATTGTGTATAGATACCACATTTTCTTAATCCATTTGTCAGTGCTGGGGCATCTTGGCTGTTTCCATAACTTGGCTATTGTGAATAGTGCTGCAATAAACATGGGTGTGCAGGTGCCTCTGGAGTAACCTGTGTCACAGACTTTTGGTTATATCCCCAAGAGTGGTACTGCTGGATCAAATGATAGATCAATGTTTAGCATTTTGAGTAGCCTCCAAATTTTTTGCCATAGTGGTTGTACTAGTTTACATTCCCACCAACAGTGTATGAGGGTTCCTTTTTCCCCACATCCTTGCCAACACCTGTTGTTCGTGGTGTTTCTAATGATGGCTATTCTAACAAGGGTATGGTGGAATCTTAGTGTGGATTTACTTTGAATTTCCTTTATTGCTAGAGATGGTGAGCATTTTTTCACATGTTTTTTGGCCATTTGAATTTCTTCTTTTGAAAACTTCTGTTTAGTTCACTTGCCCATTTCTTTATTGGTTCATTAGTTTTGGGAGATTTTAGTTTTTTAAGTTCCCTATATATTCTGGTTATCAGTCCTTTGTCTGATGTGTAGTTGGCAAATATTTTCTCCCACTCTGTGGGTGTTCTCTTTAGTTTAGAGACCATTTCTTTTGATGAACAGAAGCTTTTTAGTTTTATGAGCTCCCATTTATCTATGCTATCTCTTAGTTGCTGTGCTGCTGGGGTTCCGTTGAGAAAGTTCTTACCTATACCTACTAACTCCAGAGTAGTTCCTACTCTTTCCTGTATCAACTTTAGAGTTTGTGGTCTGATATTAAGATCCTTGATCCATTTTGAGTTAGTACATTTTGAGTGATATACATGGATCTAGTTTCAGTTTTTTGCAGACTGCTAACCAGTTTTCCCAGCAGTTTTTGTTGAAGAGGCTGCTTTTTCTTCATCATATATTTTTAGCTCCTTTGTCAAAGACAAGTTGGTTATAGTTGTGTGGTTTCATATCTGGATCCTCTATTCTGTTCCACTGGTCTTCATTTGTGTATTTGTGCCAGTACCATGCTGTTTTTATCGTTATTGCTTTGTAATATAGTTTGAAGTCAGGTATTGTGATACCTCCAGCATTGTTCTTTTGAATGAGTATTGCCTTGGTTATTCGTGGCCTCTTGTGTTTCCATATAAATTTAACAGTAGATTTTTCAATCTCTTTAATGAATGTCATTGGAATTTTGATGGGAATTGCATTAAACATGTAGATTACTTTTGGGAGTATGGACATTTTTACTATGTTGATTCTACCAATCCATGAGCATGGGAGGTCTCTCCACTTTCTATAGTCTTCCTCAATCTCTTTCTTCAGAAGTTTATAGTTTTCCTTGCAGAGGTCATTCACATATTACTTTTTTTGAGGCTATTGTAAATGGAATTGTTTTCATACATTCCTTTTCAGTTTGTTCATTGTTAGTGTATAGAAATGCTAAAGATTTTTCTATGTTGATTTTATATCCTGCTACCTTGCTGTAGCTATTGATGATGTCTAGAAGCTTCTGAGTAGAGTTTTTTGGGTCTTTAAGGTATAGGATCATGTCGTCTGCAAATAGGGATATTTTGACAATTTCTTTAACTATTTGTATTCCTGTTATTCCTTCTTCTTGCCTAATTGCTCTGGCTAGGAATTCCAATACTATATTGAATAGGAGTGGAGATAGTGGGCATCCTTGTCTGGTTCCTGATTTTAGAGGGAATGGTTTCAGTTTTTCTCCGTTAAGTATAATGCTTTCTATAGGTTTGTCATATATAGCTTTTATAATGTTGAGGTACTTTCATTCTATTCCTAGTTTTCTTAGAGCTTTTATCATGAAATGGTGTTGGATCTTATCAAAGGCTTTTTCTGTATCTATTGAGATGATCAAGTGTTTTTTGTCTTTGCTTCTGTTAATGTGGTTTATTACGTTTATTGATTTTTGTATGTTGAACCACCCCTGTTTCATTGGGATGAAGCCTACTTTTTCATGGTGAATAATCTTTTTGATGTGTTATTGAATTCGGTTTGCCATTATTTTGTTGAGGATTTTTGCATCAATGTTCATTATGGAGATTGGCCTATAGCTCTCCTTTTTGGAGGTGTCTTTGCCTGGTTTTGGGATAAGTGTAATACTGGCTTCATAAAATGTGTTAGACAGTTTTCCTTCCCTTTCTATTTCGTGGAACAGTTTAAGGAGGGTTGGTATCAGTTCTTCTTTAAAAGTCTGATAGTATTCAGTATAGAATCCATCAGGTCCTGGACTTTTCTTTTTGGGGAGACTCTTGATTGCTGCTTCAATTTCATTTTGTGTTATAGGTCTATTCAGGTGATTAATATTCTCTTGGTTCAGGTTTGGATGCTCATATGTATCTAGAAATCCATCCATTTCTTTAAGATTTTCAAATTTATTTGAATATAGGTTCTCGAAGTAGTCTCTGATGATTTCCTGGACTTCCATGGTGTTTGTTATTATCTCCCCTTTTGCATTTCTGATTCTACTAATTTGGGTTTTTTCTCTCCTCATTTTAGTCAGGTTTGCCAGGGGTCTGTTGATCTTGCTTATTTTTTTAAAGAACCAACTTTTTGTTTCATTAATTCTTTGTATGGTTTTTTTGGTTTCTATTTTGTTGATTTCAGCTCTTATTTTTATTATTTCTTTCCTTCTATTTGTTTTGGGATTTGCTTGTTCTTGTTTTCCTAGGAGTTTGAGATGTATCATTAGGTCATTGATTTGGGATCTTTCAGTCTTTTTAATATATGCACTCATGGCTATAAACTTTCCTCTCAGGACTGCCTTTGCTGTGTCCCATAAGTTCCGGTAGGTTGTGTTTTGATTTTCATTGACTTCCAGGAACTTTTTAATTTCCTCTTTTATTTCATCGATGATCCATTGTTCATTAAGTAATGAGTTATTTAGTTTCCAGCTTTTTGCATGTTTTTTGTCTTTACTTTTGTTGTTGAGTTCTAGTTTTACTGCATTGTGATCAGATAGTATGTATGGTATAATTTCTATTTTCTTATATTTACTTAGGCTTGCTTTGTGCCCTAGGATATGATCTATTTTGGAGAAGGTTCCATGGGCTGCTGAGAAGAATGTATATTGTGTAGAAGTTGATGAAATGTTCTGTAGACATCAAGTAGGTTCATTTGATCTATTGTATATTTTAGATCTTGGATTTCTTTACTGATTTTTTGTTTGGATGACTTATCTATTGATGATAATGGGGTGTTAAAGTCTCCCACAACCACTGTGTTGGCGTTAATATATGCTTTTAGGTCTTTCAGGGTATGTTTGATGAAATTGGGTGCGTTGACATAGGGTGCATGCAGGTTGATGATTATTATTTCCTTTTGGTCTATTTCCCCTTTTATTAGTATGGAATGTCCTTCTTTATCTTGTTTGATCAAGGTAGGTTTGAAGTCTACTTTGTCAGAGAAAAGTATTGCTACTCCTGCCTGTTTTCTGGGGCCTTTGGCTTGGTAAATCTTCTTCTACCCTTTTATCCTAAGCCTATGCTTATTTCTGTCAGTGAGATGGGTCTCCTGTAAGCAAAAAATTGTTGGATCTTCCTTTTTAATCCATTTCATCAAGCGGTGCCTTTTGATGGGTGAATTAAGTCTGTTAACATTAGGTGTTAGTACTGATAGGTATGTGGTGATTCCTGTCATTTAGTTGTCTTAGTTGTTTGAAGGTTTGATTGTGTGTACCTAAGTTGAGGTTACTGTTTACTTTCTTGCCTTTTCTTTTCCTGTAATTTGGTGCTGCCTGTCTTTTCATGGTTAAGTTGGGTTTCACTTTCTGTGTGCAGAATCCCTTGTAGAATCTTTTGTAGTAGTGGCTTTGTGGTCACATATTGTTTTAGTTTCTGCTTATCATGGAAGACTTTTATTGCTCTATCTATTTTGAATGATAGTTTTGCTGGGTAGAGTATCCTGGGGTTGAAGTTATTTTCATTTAGTGCCCGGAAGATCTCACCCCACGCTCTTCTTGCTCTTCTTCAGACTTCTGTTGAGAAGTCTGCTGTGATTTTGATGGGTTTACCTCTGTATGTTATTTGTTTTTTCTCTCTTACAGCCTTCAATATTCTTTCCCTAGTTTCTGAACTTGTTGTTTTAATGATGATATGCTGTGGGGAGTTCTATTTTGATCTGGTCTGTTTGGTGTCCTGAAGTCCTGTTGCATCTGTATGGGAATATCTTTCTCTAGATTTAGGAAATTTTTGTTATTATTTTGTTGAATATATTGTGCATTCCCTTTGCTTGCACCTCTTCTCTTTCTTCGATGCCCATGATTCTTAAGTTTGGTCTTTGGATGGAGTCAGTGAGTTCTTGCATTTTCTTTTCACAGGTCTTGAGTTGTTTAATTAATAGTTCTTTGGTTTTTCCTTTAATTACCATTTCATCTTCAAGTTCTGAGATTCTGTCTTCTGTTTGTTCTATTCTGCTTGATTGGCCTTCCATTTTGTTTTGCAATTCTGTTTCATTCTTTTTTGGAGGTTTTCCATGTCTTGGGTTGTTTCCTCTTTAATGTTGTCTATTTTTGTCCTGAGTTCAATTATCTGTTTATTAATCATGTTCTCTGTTTCACTTTGGTATTTATATAGTACTTCTATGGTTTCCTTTATTTCTCTTTTGCTTTTTCAAATTTTCTATTTTTGTTGTCTTGGAATTTTTTGAATGTCTCCTGTACATTTTTGTTGACCATATCCAGTGTCATCTCTATAAAATTCTCATTGAGTACCTGTAGTATGACTTCTATTCTTGTGGGCTTCATTGGGTCCTTTGGCATAGTTTATCTTCATTTTGTTGGATTCTGGATCTGAGTATCTGGTTTCTTCATTTCCCTCCAGTTCCTGTAGTAATTTTTTTGCTATGGGGAAACTGGTTTCCCTGTTTTTTCTGTCTTCCCATCATTGCCCTGGGTGTTGTTATTGTCCCTTTACTGTGTGCAATTAAGTATTTTCTATCTTGTAATAATAACAATGGTAAGATGTAGAATGGAAGGGTGAGAGGAGATGTAAAGCAAGAAGTTAAAGAAAAGGGAAAAACAAATAAACAGACAAGTAGGAGAAAATGAAACAAGCAATCAATCAAGGATGTTACAAAGGTATAAACAGGGAGCATTAGTGTACTAATTGACAATAAGCTGAACAGGCATTAGAGAGACAGAGAGAGGATTGAAAATAAAAAATAAAAAGAATAAAGATAAGAATAAATATGAAAAATAAGTAAATGAAAGAAATATATATATATAAAAATAAAATAAAACAAAATGAAAAATAGATAATAAAAAAAAATAAAAAATCCCTCCAAGTTCAAATGCAATGAAGTTTCACTCTTAATAATTTTGGTGTCCATCTCAGTCTCCAGTCCTGGAGATGGTGCCTCAGATGTTGTTCTGTAGTTATCTCATCAAAGGGGATGCATAAAGTAGAACAAAACTGCACAAGAAAAAAACAAAAACAAAAACAAAAAACAAAACCCCACAAAGTGTCCCAAGTTCAAATGCAATACAGTTCCAGTTATTTTTTCAGCATGCAGGTGTAGTTCAGTTGTTTTCTCATCAGAGGTAGGGAGAGAGGGAAAAAAAAAAGAGTCTGGAGACAATTCTGTGAATGGTATCTGCAGCTGTGGCTTGCCTGCCTGCTGCTGTCAGCCTGCTGTTGCTGGAGGCATTATTTATGTAGATCTCAGGGGTGAGGTTAGCACTCACCTGGCCCCACAGGCTTTGTTTACTCAGAGTTCTCCTGTGCTGGGGGAGGTGACACTGCACCTGCTTTCTCAGGCCTGCATGTTTGTTTACAGCTCCCTTGGGAAGTGGGTCTTCCCCCCTCTCCTGTGGAGTTTTCCTCCCACTGCTGCTTTTACAAGCTTTCCCACTCCTGATTACTGGGTGGTGCTGCTGCTCCTGCCAGTCACAGTGTTTGTTTACACTTCACATGGGAAGTGGGTCTTCCCTCTCTCCTGTGGAGTTTTCCTCCCTCCGCCACTCTCACAAGCTTTCCCACTCCTGGTTGCTGGGCACGTGCCTGGCTTCCACTGGAGCCTCTCCGCCCACCTGGCTTGTTTATTTACAGTTCCAGGAAGGATTCCCTTCCCCCAATCTTTGGTGCTCAGTGCGCCACACCCTCTTTCCCGTGTGTCTTTATTGTTCTTATTGCTTATTACTCAGTTTCTCTGTTTTCCCTGGGTGGAGGTCAGTCTCTCCAGGGGGCTATGCTGCTCTGGCCCAGGCTTGTCTGTGAGAGTACCGCGGTACTGCTAAGTTCACCTTGTCCGCATCTTCCCAAGCCATCTGGGCGCGGGTGTCTGGCGGCCTGGGGGCCCTCCTGGTGTCTCCTTTAATGTGAATTAGAGATGCTCTGCACCGGCTGGAGGTGTGGAGGGGTCAAAGTTTTGTGTCTTCTCAGTGGTTTTGCCTGCAAGGTATGTCCTCAATTGGATTTTTTCAAAAATTCTGTCTTTGTTGAATTCCTCTTTCTTGTTTTGCATTGTCTTCTTTATTTCATTCAGTTCTTTGAGTTTTCTTGGAACTCATTCAGGCATTTATTTATGTCCTTTTTAATTTCACTGACCATTATTATAATCTTTTTAAAAAAATTCTTTAAGATTTCATCCACACTCCTTATCATTAGTGCTGTTACCATGGAAGTGTTGAACTTTGAAGAAGTCATATTGCCTTGTTTTTTCATATATATTGAAATTTGCACATCTGAGGCCAAGTCA
The DNA here is from genome assembly GCF_047511655.1 of Castor canadensis. Lineage (NCBI taxonomy): Eukaryota > Metazoa > Chordata > Mammalia > Rodentia > Castoridae > Castor > Castor canadensis. Next base: position 49,603,850 of record NC_133401.1, on the reverse strand, counting down.
CTGTCTGGAAGTTTAAATCACCTGTAGTTTTTCAATTGAAATATTACTATTCAGGATGGAGAGTGTAGTAGCTGGTTGAGGTGCTAATTTCTCATCACTGATCTGGGGTTATGTTTTCCTGTGTGTTCAGGTCACCTGGCATGATCCTTAACACTGTTCAGATTGAGGTAAATTAGGTGAAGTTTCGTGTAGAAGGGTTGCTTGTCCTGTTCTGGTCTGCTTTCACTATGGAAGCTTGCCTTCTTTGTGTACTGGGAGTCAGGTTGGCCACAGGGACCCTTATAGCCTGTGGGCTAGGCAGGTTCCCATTGCTCTCCAAACTCTCCAGCTTGTGGTCCCAGAGGCAGTAAGGTCTAAGTCTGGGGGTGACCACCAAATATATCCAAGTGTGGGTAACAAATGGCACTGAGTTCTGCATTGACTTGGGGAGAACTGAGAGACCTAGGTACTATGCCTGCTGGTCTCAATGCTTACAGATCCCATGCAGCAGTTCACCTCCCTCTGGGGAGGAAGAAGCTGTAGAAGTTGTGTGATTTAGAGACTCTGAACTAAAATAATTTCTGCCTTGCAGCAAATATCTGTTATGATGCAAGTGTCATAGCTTTCATATCCTACCCAGCAATTCACCATACTGTGTGGGGGAGGAGGCTGTGTAAATCACATGATTTGGAGGGCCTGGGCTTAAGGCATTCAGTTCCATCTAACAGCCAACACATGAACTCAGGCAGCAGGGCCTGGAAGCCAAATACTACACCAGCTCCTGTCTTGGTGCTGTCTCCTACATGACCCTCAGGTGATGGGACTTGCTCCTTGCCAGGGAAGGTAGAGCATCTGAGCAGCTTCAGACCACTGCCCCCTTCACTGCTGGAGCTCTCTGCTACTTGATCTTCTCTGCAGGTCCATTTTAGACCTCTCCATGATCACCTCTCATGGCTGTATCCCACCCACACCCTGTGGCAGGGTGTCCCAAGATTCAATGTGCTATAATTGTTCCTGGCTTTTGACACCCACAGTAGTTTTATCTTACAAAAACAGGCTTCCCTCAAGGTAGCATCTTGCTATAGCTCATCTCTCTCCCCTCTGAGATGAGTGGAGCAGCAAGATATCTTTCTTCACCAAAGCTAACCTTCCACAGTGGAGCATTCTTGGAACAAACTTGCACACTGGTTTTAAGGCTTGAGGGAGGTGTGGGTAATCCTGCGGTTGGAATTGCTTGTCTGTTGCCAGGGCCAACTGGCTTCCCTTGTGATTGGATCTTCAGCTTTCCCTCCCTCTCCTAGGAGCTGAGGATGGGTTTGAAATGGTTAGCTGAAAGTCTCTGTTCCTTCTGTTACTCCATGATTTTCTGCTCTCTTGCTACCTTTTTTATTCTTCCAGATGCTCTTCCTCTTCTTCTCTCTTCAGAGTATAGTCCCTCTGTGTCACCTGACTCTTCTTCTTGCTGGGATAAGATGGAATCTCAATGTCATTTTGATTTGCATTTCTTTTATGGCTAAGGATGTTAAAAATTTGTTTAAGTATTCATTGGCCATTTACAACTCTTTTGAGAACAACCTGTTTAATTCATTTGCCCATTTATTAATTGGATTGTTTTACTTCTTTTGGTGTTGAAGTTTTGGGTTTTTTATTCTGGATGTTAATGGTCTATCTGATGAGTAGATGGTAAAGATTTTTTCACATTCTTGTCTCTCCATTCTAGTAATTGTTTCCTTTGTTGTACAGAGCATTTAAAATTTGAAGCAATTACATTACTCAATTTTTGCTCTTATTTCCAATTGGAGTCCTATTCAGAAAGATGTTAAATGTACTTCTAACTCCCTATTTAGGAGAGGAAGGAAAGTTCTCCCAAGGAAGTTAAATTTTATCCAACTCTTGAATAAGAGTTAGCTGACTGAAAAGGAGAAGTGGGGAAAAAGTATTTCTGGCATAAGAACAGTTTCAAGATGAGGATCTTATAAAGCATGATGGAATGGTGGGATTATGGGTGGAAAGTGATGAGACACAGGGAGGAAGCAGACCACAAAGACCATGGTATGTTTGTTAAGGAGTGTGGCCTTCACCCATCTGACCATGAGGTACAATGGGGGGAGCATAGAGCCCCTCCCCCAGGGTCTCGGAGCTTTCTGTGTGGGAGCATTTGACAAGACCAGCATCTAAGGTCAGCCTTCAGCACACAGAGGCAGCTGCTAGCTGTGGAAAATGAAAGCACACGTAAAGCACAGTAAAGCTGGTGCATAGCATGAGTCCATATGGAGGGCGGCTATGCCAAAACAATAAAAAGTTGTCCAAGGATATCTGGGCAAGATGTGGACATTATACACTGCAGTGATACCCACCAAGTACAAATCTGTATTAGTTACTTCAGCTCCACCAATCAATAATTACTTTGTGATAATATAAAAAGTGTCATCTAGTTATTGTACATACCTAAAACAAGTGTTTTCATTACCTGATAATAGGACAGTCTGCAATGATACAAATCAGGAAATTTGGACAACCATGGAATCTGTATCTCTAGGTCTCAGGCCTCCTTAAAAGATAATATTAGCTTACTTCCCTGTAGATCATACTGATCTTCCCCACCACCTGGTCTGCCTCAACAATTAAGATCTTTCCTGGGCTACAACCGTAGAATACTTGAACATACTATTAGAAAAACTACCCACCAACCAACCAGTTAAATTATTGAGAAGAATATTTGCACATATTAGGGCTTGTGACAACATGTTGCAGGATATCATCCACCCACAAGACTGTCATTCATGGTGCAGTGCCCTTCTTGTATCTCAAAACAAGCCTGTGCTTCCATTTACAAAGGGCTAATTTATTACTGAAAGTGCTGCCACTTTTAAATTGATATAACATTTGCACATATTAATGAGGGACATTGTAATTTAATTCATATACATAATGTGCAATAAGAAATCGTGGCATTTCCATCTCTTCATTAATCATTTTTTGTTTTGAGAATTTTTTAGTCTTCTCTTGATTCTGAAATATAGATTGTTAATCAGTAGTTGTTCTACCATGTTGAAGAACCAGAAGTGATCCCTCCATTCTGGGTTTCATTGCCACATTTTCTACCCAGATGCTACTGGTCATTGTTTTATTCTGTTTTTCTACAGAATTGGTTTATTACTGCCTACAAATGTTCAAGAATATGTGTATTTGTCTTTCTGTGTCTGGCATATTTCACTTAACATAATTACCTCTAATTTCATCCATGCTGCTGAAAAATGTCAGGATTCCATTCTTTCTATGACTGGATGGTTTTCCACTGTGTATATACTTTTTATTTATCCAGTCATCCTAAGAGTGGCACTTCATTTGATTATATATTTTAGCAATTTTGAATAGTGCTGCAACAAACACAAGAGTACAACTTTCTAGTCTAATGCCTATCCATCATTTTGATGGATACCCAGTAGCAGAATTGCTAGATCATGTGGTTAGTTCTAGTTTTAGATTTCTGAGGAATCTCCATAATGGCTTTCTTATTTATACTTCCACCTATGGTGTGCAAGAACTCCCTTTTATCCACATCCTCATAACCATAGTAATTTTTTTTGGCCTTTTTAAAATGATAGCCATTTTAACTGGAATTGGATATCTTGTGGTTTTGATTTTCACTTTCCTGATGATTAGTGATTTTGAGCATTTCTTCATGTACTTGACCATCTTGATATCTTTCTTTGAGAAGTGTTTGTTCTTTAGTCCAATGTTAAGTTGGATTGTAGGTATTTTTATTGTTCAGCATTTTAGTTTGTTACATATACTGGCTATTAATCTCTTGTTGGATGAATAGTTTGGAAATAGTTTCCCCATTCTATAGATTGTCTCATAATTCTATTTTTTCTTTTGTGGTGCAGAAGTTTTTAAGTTTGGTATAATTCCATTTATCTAATTTTTACCTTTGTCACCTCTGCCTTTGGGGTCCTGTTTAAGCAATGTCTCAAAGTGTTCCCCCATACTTTCTCATAGTAATTTCATGGCTTCAGTTTAAAATTGAGGAAATGATTCATTTTGAATTGATTTTTGTGCAGGGTGAGAGGAAGGGATTTAGTTTCACTCTTGTACTTATGCATATCTGATTTTTTCACCAATCTTGAACAACTGTCTTTCTCCACTGCATATTCTTGGCATCTTTGTCAAAAATTATTTGAGTATATGAGCATGGATTAACTTCTGTGTTCTCCATTCTATTCCATTAGTCTGTGTGTGTGTGTTAATGCAGGTGCCATGCAGCTTTGGTTATATAGTTTTGTAATATGCTTTGAAGTCAGTTACATGCCTCCAGCATTTTATTTATTTTTGCTAAGATCACTTTGGCTATTCTGAGTCTTTCTTTGGTGGTTCATGTGAATTGTAGTTTTGTTGTTTTCTGTTTCCATGAAGAAAGTCATGGGACTGTGATGCAAACCAAATTGAATCTATAGATCATTTTGATTAATATGATAATGTTAACAATATTTATTTTTCCAATCATTATTTGTGCACTCTATAAATTTTCATTGTAGAATTCGTTCACTTCCCTGATTGAATTTATTCTAAAATGTAGACTTAGACTTTGTTTAGATTTTCTACTTTATTTATTTATTTATATTTATTATTCATTTATTCACATGCTTTACATTGTTTGGGTCATTTCTCCCCCCTACCCCCTGCCCCCATTCCCTCCCCCTTAGCTTCCAGGTAGAACCTGTTCTGCTCTTTTCTCCAGTTCCATTGAAGAGTAGAAATATAATGAGAAAGACATAGTGCTTTTGCTAGTTGAGATAAGGATAGTTATACAGAGAGATTCCTAGCATTGCTTTCATGTACAAATATGTTACAACCCAGGTTGATTCATCTCTAACTGATCTTTACACTGGTTCCAGGTCCCCTTCTCATGTTCACCTCTGTCACTTTAAGGTTTCTGTATTAGCTCCTCTGGAGTGGGGACAGCAAATGCAATGATTTGGGTTTTCTACCTATCCCTATACATCCCATATGTGCCCTCTTCTTGTCATGTGGCCCAAGTCCAACCACATTACTGTATTTGCCCTAAATCTAAAGACCACATATGAGGAAGAACATACGATTTTTGGTCTTCTGAGTCTGGTTAACCTTGCTCAGAATGATGTTCTCCAGTTCCATCCATTTACTTGCAGATGATAAGATTTCATTCTTCCTCATGGCTGAGTAAAATTCCATTGTGTATAAATACCACATTTTCTTGATCCATTCATCAGTAGTGGGGCATCTTGGTTGTTTCCATAACTTGGCTATTATGTATAGCACTGCAATAAACATGGGTGTGCAGGTGCCTTTGGAATAACCTGTGTTACATTCCTTTGGGTATATCCCAACCGCAGTGGCATTGCTGGATCGTATGGCAGATTTATGTTTAGATTTTTAAGAAGCCTCCAAATGTTTTTCCAGAGGTGTTTCACCAGCTTGCATTCCCACCAGCAGTGTACAAGGGTTACTTTTTCCCCACATCTGCTCCAACACCTGAGGTCCTTGATCCATTTTGAGTTGATATTAGTACAGGGTGATAGGCATGGATCTAGTTTCAGTTTCTTGCAGATGGATAACCACTTTTCTCAGCAACCTTTGTGAAGAGGCTGTCTTTTCTCCATTGTATATTTTTAGCCCCTTTGTCAAAAATGAGGTGGGCATAGTTGTGTGGCTTCATATCTGGGTCCTCTATTCTGTTCCACTGGTCTTCATGTCTGTTTTTGTGCCAGTACCATGCTGTTTTTATTGCTATTGCTTTGTAATATAGTTTGAAGGCAGATATTATGATACTGCCAGCATTGCTCTTTTTGCTGAGTGTTGCCTTGGGTACTCAGGGTCTCTTGTGTTTCCAAATGAACTTTAGGGTAGATTTTTCAATCTCTGTGATGAAAGTCATTGGAATTTTGATTGGAATTGCAATAAACATGAAGGTTGCTTTTGGTAGTATAGCCATTTTTGCTATGTTGATTCTACCAATCCATGAGCATGGGAGATCTTTCCATCTTCTGTAGTCTTCCCCGATCTCTTTCTTCAGGGGTTTGTAATTCTCCTTGCAAAGGTCATTCACATCTTTTGTTAAGTTTACTCCTAGGTACTTGATTTTATTTTTTTGAGGCTATTATAAATGGAATTGTTTCCATATATTCCTTCTCAGTTTGTTCGTTGTTAGTGAATAGAAAAGCTAATGATTTTTGTAAGTTGATTTTGTATCCCGCCACCTTGCTAAACCTGTTTATGATGTCTAAGAGTTTTTGGGTAGAGTTTTTTGGGTCTTTAAGATATAGGATCAAATCATCTGCAAATAGGGATACAGTTTCTTTACCTATTTGTATTCATTTTATTTCTTTTTCTTGCCTAATTGCTCTGGCTAGAAATTCCAGAACTATGTTGAATAGGAGTGGGGATAGTGAGCACCCTTGTCTTGTTCCTGATTTTAGGGGAAATGGTTTCAGTTTTTCACTGTTAGGTATGATATTGGATGTAGGTTTGTCATATATAGCCTTTACAATGTTGAGGTACATGCCTTCTATTCCTAGCTTTCTTAGAGCTTTTATCATGAAGTGGTGTTGGATCTTGTTGAAGGCTTTTTCTGCATCTATTGAGATGATCAAGTGGTTTTTGTCTTTGCTTCCATTAATGTGCTGTATTACATTTATAGATTTGTGTATGTTGAACCACCCCTGCATCCTTGGGATGAAGCCGACTTGGTCATGGTGTATGATCTTTCTGATGTGTTGTTGAATTCAGTTTGCCATAATTTTATTGAGGATTTTTGCATTGATATTCATTAAGCAAATTGGCCTATAGTTCTCCTTTCTGGAGGTGTCTTTGTCTGGTTTTGGGATGAGAGTAATATTGGCTTCATAAAACGAGTTATGCAGTGTTCCTTCCCTTTCTATTTCATGGAACAGTTTAAGGAGGGATGGTATTAGTTTTTCTTTAAATGTCTGATATAATTCAGTAGTGAATCCATATTGTCCTGGACTTTTCTGTTTTGGGAGACTCTTAATTGCTGCTTCAATTTTGTTTTGTGTTATAGATCTCTTCATGTGATTAATATCCTCTTGACTCAGTTTTGGATGGTCCTAAGTATCTAGAAACTGGTCCATTTCTTCAAAAATTTCAAATTTATTAGAGTATAAGCTCTCAAAGTAATCTCTGATGATTCCCTGGATTTCCATGGTGTTTGTTGTTATCTCCCCTTTTGCATTTCTGATTTTACTGATTTGGCTTTTTCCTTTCCTCATTTTAGTCAGGTTTGCCAGGGGTCTCTCAATCTTATTTTTTTTCAAAGAACCACACTTTTTGTTTCATTAATTCTTTGTATTTTTTTTCTGTTTCTATTTATTGATTTCAGTCCTCATTTTAATTATTTCTCTCCTGCTTGTTTTGGGGTTTGCTTGTTCTTGTTTTTCTAGGAGTTTGAGCTGTAGTATTAGATCATTGATTTGAGATCTTTCTGATCTTTTAATATATGCACTCATGGCTATAAACTTTCCTCTTAGGACTGCCTTTGCTGTGTCCATAGATTCTGTTAGGTCGTGTTTTCATTTTCATTAACTTCCAGGAACCTTTAATTTCCTCTTTTGTTTCATCAATGATCTATTGTTCATTGAGCAATGTGTTGTTCAACTTCCAATTGTCTGCATGTTTTTTACTGCTGTTTTTGTTGTTGATTTCTACTTTTAATGCATTGTGGTCTGACAGAATACATGAGATTATTTCTATTTTCTTATATTCATTGAGGATTGCTTTGTGCCCTAAGATATGATCAATTTTGGAGAAGGTTCCATGGGCTGCTGAGAAGGGTGTATATTGTGCATTAGTTGGATGAAATATTCTATAAACATCAGCTAGGTCTATTTGGTCTATGGTGTGATTTAGTTATGATTTCTTTATTGATTTTTCATTTGGATGACCTATCTATTGGTGATAGGGGTATTAAGGTCTCCCACTACCACTGTGTTGGAGTTTATGTATGTTTTTAGATCCTTCAGAGTATGTTTGATGAATTGGGTGTGTTGACATTGGGTGCATATAGGTTGATAATTGTTATTTCCTTTTGGTGTATTCCCCTTTTATTAGTATAGGGTGTCCTTCTTTATCTTGTTTGATCAATTTAAGTTTGAAGTCTACTTAGTCCAAGATAAGTATTGCTACTCCTGCCTGTTTTTGTGGGCCATTGGCTTCGTAAATCTTCCAGCCTTTTACTCTCAGCCAGTGCTTGTTTCTGTCAATGAGGTGGGTCTCCTGTAGGCAGCAGATTTTTGGATCTTCCTTTTTAATCCAGTTTGCCAATCGGTGTCTTTTGATGGGGGAATTAAGTCCATTAATATTTAGTTTTAGTATTGATATGTATATGGTGATTCTTGTCATTTAGTTGTCTATGTTGTTTAAGTGTTTGATTGTGTGTAGCTGAGTCAATGTTACTCTCTGCTTTCTTGCCTTTTCTTCTCCTGTGGTTTGGTATTGCCTGCCCTTTCATGGTTTTGTTTGCTTTCTCCAAGGAATTGTGCTGAATTCCTTGGAGAATCTTTTGTAGTGGTGGCTTGGTGGTCATATATTGTTTTCGTTTCTGCTTATTGTGGAAGACTTTTATTGCTCCATCTATTTTGAATGATAGTTTTATGGGGAGAGTATCCAAAGGTTGAAGTCATTTTCATTCTGTGCCCAGTAGACCTCACTCCATGCTCTTCTTGCTTTTAAGGTTTCTGTTGAGAAATCTTCTGTGATTTTGATGGGTTTATCTTTGTATGTTATTTGTTTTTTCTCTCTTACAGCTTTCAATATTCTTTCTCTATTCTCTGTGGTTGTTGTTTTAATAATAATATGTCATGGGGTAGTTTTATTTTGGTCAAGTCTGTTTGGTGTTCTGGAGGCTTCCTATATCTGGGCATAGTTTTCTCCAGATTTGGGAACATTTTTGTTATTATTTTGTTGAATATATTATGTATTCCTTTTGCTTGCATCTCTTCTCCTTCTTCAATGCCCAAAGTTTGTCCACTTTGTTTACCCTTTCATATAAACAATTTTATTGATGAATTATGTTTTTAGTTTTGATTTTGATTCTGCTCTTATTATTTCTTTTCTTCACTAATTTTAGGTATGGATTGCTTTTGCTTTTCTAACTTTTTGAGGTAAATTGTTTGTTTGTATTGATCTAAACTTCCATCTTGGTATTGCTTGTTCTGCATCCAGAGATTTTAGTATGTTGTGTTGTTTCTTTCATTAGTTTTTAGAAATGTTTTGAGTTCCTTTTTAATTTCTACAGTTACTTATTGGTAATTTAGGAGCATATTATTTGGCTTCAAGGTATTTGTAGTTTTGTTTAATTGTGATCTGAGAAAATGCACATTATAAATTCAAATTTTTTAAATATATTGAGACTTTCTTTGTAGCCAATTATATCTATTCCAGAGGATTTTCCAAGAGAAAATGTGTATTCTCTTTCTGGTAGATGAAATGTTCTGTAAATATCTATTAGGTCCACTTGTCTGCAACATGGTTCAACTCACATGTTTCTCTGTTATTTTTCTGTCTGAATGATCCATCCATTGAGAAAGTGGTATAGTGACATTCCCAACTTTTACAGTATTAGATATGCTTCTACTTTTATACTTAATAATATTTTCTTTGTACACAAATATGTTTCTAATTGCTATATATTCTTGATGAATTGATTCTTTTGTTGTTATATAATGACCTTCTTTGTCTCTTTTTGATTTAAAATGTGTTGTGTGATATGAATGTGGCTACTCCTCTTGTTTCTGATTTATCTTTATTGACTGAAAAGGATATCAATTGGATAGGTGCTTTGGGTAGTTTTAGAGGAGTTCAGTAACATAGTCTCTGTGTGGTTTCTCTGTCTTTGATTAATGTCTGCTGTGTCTGTGATTGTTTTGATAGTTGAGCCTACAGCAATTCATGAAGGTAACTGTATGACTTTTCAGATGGTATAGGCTTCCAAAGTCAAACCCTGAAGGAACTGAGGTTGTGGTGTCAGTATCCATGGTCTCTGAGTCCTAGCATATGAATAAGACATTTTCTAGGTCTCTCTGAATAAATGTGGGAGATTTTGAGCCTGTGTTATCAGCAGACACCAGACAGATCAGGGACTTTCCCAGGTTCCAGGGAATGAGCAAAAGTGGTGCAGGGGTCTGTGGCACCACAACCATGTTCTGAAGATTATGGAACACAAAGAGAATGATCCCTAGGTTGCATGTGAAATTTCTGTTGGTTCTGGGATGTATATCTCTCTTTGGTGCTTTAATGAAGCTATGAGATCAAGATAGTACTGTGTCCAGGTCCCAGGAGACAGGCGTAGGTGTCACCAACAACTATAGTCATAAGTGCCTGTGGGCTATAGAGATGTTTCTTAGGTCATCCACAGCACATGTCGGTCATTTTGGCTTATGGCACTAGTATATATGCCTCTTGAGGTATAGAACTTTGGGGAGATATTCAGTAGGCCCAATGGTTTGAGCACAAGTGGTACTGCATCTGTAGGGCATGAGTGAGACTGTCCCTAGGTCACACAGTACAAACTCTTGGGGGGATAAGGTTTGTGGCATTGGTAGTTACAGGCCTGGAACTGAAGAAAATGTTTGGTCCTTTCCCCTGGTCCTGAGGGACAATCTCGAGTGAAGTGGAGACATTCTGTAGTAGTACCAGTATGCTCAAGGCTATGGACAGGGAAGAAGACATTCCCTAGGTTGTGAGGGTTGTGGCCACTGGCTGCAATACATCTGCAGCTGTGGGGCCCAGCTGGGGACTTCCTCAGCACAGGTAAAACCAGGAGAACTTTGCTAGATTGTCCAAGTGAGCTCAGGTGTTCATGGCATCAGAGCCACTGGTTGTAGCATTTCTGGAGCCTGGCGCATGTCTGAGACTTTCACAGCTCCCAAAGAATGATGAAGGTGAAATTGAGTTAGCAACTGTGACTCTAGTCCTAAAATTATGGATTGTCTTGGGAGGAGGCCTTCCCTAATTCCTACAGGGAAAGTGCTGGGAAGATTGGTGCTTGTGGATACCACAGCCACTTGTCCTGAAGCCACAGGATGTTGGGGGAGGAGGGTCTGCTTTCAGCCTAGTGTAGCACACACCATCCCATGGCTTCTGGCAGGATCAGTAATTCCACTGCTTTGCCTAAGAGAAGATGGCATGGAGCAGTGGCATTGTGGTAGTTGAGTTCTGAGGGTTGGAGAGGTACAAAGTGAGTACCTTCTTTGGAGCAGAGGTGTCACTTTGTGACCAGCCTGATTCCAAAATTGAATTTAAAGCTTATAAGCACAGTGAAATTCTCCTGCATTTAGGACTGCCTGTCTGCAGCTGGGATCAGGATTACTAGCACTTTCCTGCTTGCCTATCTTTCGGCAATGTTGGGTTCTCCCCTCAACAATAGAACAGAGGTTGAAGTTGTGAATTGCTTTGCTTTGCTTTGATCTGTAGGTTATCTTTCCAACTCTCCTCAAAAACAGTTTCTCCTTTGTTGCTGTGACTTGTCTGTAGCACTCAGGGGACACCTAATCAGCAATCTTGGCTCTTTCCTTCTTTAGAACTCTCTTTAAATAAAAATAACAACTAGTAATATAATTAGATATTAAAATATTTCACAAGATCAGGGATATTTACACTTGAAAAATATAACACAACTATATTTTAAGTGTTATCCATCTAATTGCCAAAGTAAATACTGTACTCATAATGACTACTGGCATTTCACTGGTAATGTTTTCTTAGATGATTTTTTAAGTGAGTTAAAATTAGACAATGACTTTTAATTTTGCATAGCACTAGGCTGATTAGTGGAATTTCATAAGCTTTGAGGGGATAAACCTTCATGAGTATGCACTTTTATGCTATCACAAAGTGTAATCCCTTCCACATAATGGACATTCAGATGCATTTCTTGAACAAAATATATAGTCATAGCTATAGCTGGCAATTAACAAGCATTTGATTGAATGGAAAAGCATATTCAAACAAAGAAGAGATTGTGCAAACAGAAGTAACCAATTCAATAACTCTTGGAAAGGGGGAAAAGATATGAATTTTACAGTAAGCTTAATATATGTTAATGCTTTATATATTAATATAAATGCACCTTATGCACATAGCCTGCAGAAGAATAAGGTAACCACAGGGGAAAAAATGCCACTTAGGTAAAAACACATCTCAAGTTTATATTGACTTTATTGTCTAATATTATGGCTACTGGATACCTTGCTTGGATTCCTGGGAAGGAATGATAGTTTGGGTGAAGAAGAAGAAATCTTGCAGAACACCCATAGCCATTTCCACCTCAGAGAAAGGCCTTTGGAATCACTGGGTAGTTCTCCTTCTTGAAACAAGTGAAGACCAAGACTGATACTGTTGGCAAGTCTCTGTGTCTTTTTCACATGACTTTGAAGATTTATACTTATTCTCCTTCCCAGTTTTCCATAACAGCACTACCTTTAGTCAGAGAAGCTAAAGCAAATGAAAAATTTTAGTTTGGCCAGTTATTTCAGCAAAACAACAATCCATTTGACAAAATAAATGATTTCACTTAATTCTACAATTGTCTTTTTAATAAAAGGTTGGTTGTTTTTCTGATTTGGTAGGTATTTCAGAATGTACATTCATGACGTTATAGGAAAACCTTTGGGGCAAGGAAGTGGTTCACATATTGGATTCTTGAGGTTATGAAAAAAACCATTTTAGACTGTTTTCGTAGTCTGTCTTTCAAGTCCATCAGCCTTACCGGTTCTTTAAGAAGCAAGTGTCTTTTAAAAATGACAAATCTGTGTCGTTGACACCTTTAAATGGCTTAACTGTGTTTGAAGCAGGGTCTCAAGTTACTACTGTGAAAATGGAAGGGAAATTACAGACTGTGATGGGAATTTACATTAAATTAGATCCTTCCTGAACTAGTAGAACACGTGAAAAAGTGAAAACAAGGAATAATAGTGCCAGTCATTCATCAGGTTAGAGACATATTTTAAAATACTCATGAAAGTCTATACAGTTCAGAAGTTCTCCTCACTTTAACAGTATAATGCTTCTGTAGACCTCATAATGGAAATAAGTATTTGCAATGAAAGCTCCCTTTGTATAATATGGAACAATTAGATTTTAAAATATTTGGTGTTAATGTCACTTTTTCCTTGTTCCAGTGGGTGACTGGGATTACACTGTGTATATATTACACTCATGAATCATGAAATCTATCAGTTTTCTTTCAAATCTTGGCATGAACTACAAAATAATTGTGTGCACTGCAAGTGATCTTTAAAATCACTTTCCAAGATGGTTCTTTCAGCAGAACCATTTTGCTTTTGATTAGTAATCTTTCCTGTTTTCTGTTTGAGAACACTGCTTCTTATAGTTAAAAATTAAGTTTAAGGAGTATCTCTGACCTGCACTCCACTGGTTAAAAATAAGTGTTAACCCAATGAACTCGCAGGTCTATTTCTTCAAGTTACCAAGGACAATGCTATGATGCTGAAAAGTAACATTGTTTGGCTGTTCACAAGTGCCAATAAAGAGAGCTAAAATAACATTTTACAAACCTTGTCGTTTCTCCTCTAACCTAGCCTGTCAAGAGGTTTGTGGATGAAGCATATTATTATATGACCGGAGCTCACGAGGTCACTCCAAGTTCCTGATAAAACAAAAGTTCATTGCAACGGTCTTTGGATTTATGTAACTCTTTATAGTTATTACTTAGAACTCAGTAACATCAAAAGACACTCCTTACTTTTCTTAGTCTCTACTTGCATTAAAAAAATTAAAAATTTAGAGTGAGAAGGTCCCAGTTTATGAGAGACAATGATTAATATTGAAAAACACACTGTTCTCACTTTTAAAGAAATCATAACTAATAACAAAATTCTAATAATAAATAAAATGTATGGGGAAAATCAATTTTTTCTTTAAAACCATGACTTATATTCATTTTTTCACTCATTTCCCATATATATGTCACCATGTACAAAGTAGCACAAAATTCCTTCTGTGAGCAAGGGAAAAAAGAGCAATCGGAAAGATAGCTGTGGGAGACACTGTAGTCAGTCTTCAAAACCTAGTGTGTACAGTATTCATAGCTTTTGTCCAGAAATATAAAATTATGCCAGATTTTCCCTATTCCTTATAGGCAGTAAATAGAACAATATTGTCATGATCCTGAAGGGTCTCAATACCCTTTTAAAAAGCAGAAAATTAATAGTGATAGTAGAAGATACTGATTGAGAACCTGGGTTATTATGTTGACGGCTATGTGTCATTAGAAAGATCCCTTAAAATTTCTAAGTTATGATTCCCTTCCCTACTTCAAATATGAAGAATATGATGCTTAGGAAGTGTCAACCCAGACACTCATGAGACCCAGGCAAGATTTAAACACAAATGTCACTTTGTTTTTTAATCATTATGCCATGGCCATCTCTCCATGATCGTAGAGAATATTCTTCTTGCATGCAAACCCATCGGTCTCATGTATGTCAAATGCTCAGTAAATGTTGTTTCTTTAGGCTGTGTTCTTTGAACTTGGCTAGGGAAGGAAGTTTGATTTGCCATGTGAAGAGGAAAAGGTTGGCACTGGTTAATGTGGACAGACCTCCTTGTGCAAATTTGGAAGATTAATTACTCTGATGTAATGATTTTTGAAAACTCTTCGCCAAGCTGATATAAGCATGTCCAAGTATGTGCCTTCTCTGTATGTTTATGTAATAAAGTGACTTTTACCCAAAAGATGGGCAATTATTATTCATATACATAGATTGTGCTTAAGTGCAAAAGAGGTCTCCATGCTTTAGCAAGTGTCCAAGGTAATCACTGTTTTGGTGAACACAGGCTGGGAGGCAGAGCCTTGGCAGCTGAAGTGAAAGAGAAAATTTCAATCTCGCACAGCAGACTTGACCTAGCAGGTGTGGGCCCAGGACAACAAAAAGGAAACACACAAATCAATCCATGGAGTAGGATTCAAATCACATTATGTTGAGGTAGAGCCTTCATGTATAGAAGCAGCTTTGTCTTGAGAGGGAGAAGACCTCAATATAAGGCTAAAATCTACTTACTCCTTTCGCATTTTTGTTTGTTAAAAGCGCTTTTGTTCATAACATCTAAAATATATCTGCCATGACCCTAAACTTTTCTCATTTATTTTATTGTTTTGTAGTTCTTCAGAATGTATTACAATATTTTTCAAAAACAAATTTCATAGTTAGTTTTACAATGAATGATTATATGGAAGACAACTTAGTTTCATGGTACAGGACCAATTAGTAAGTGTGTATAACTGAAACTTTTATTACTTATGACACCTTGGTTCTCCCCAAGTAGAAAAATGACCTTAAGCATTTATTTCTATTTCCTTCCTTCACTGTTAAAATGATGAGAACTCAAGCCCGTTTTCATAAGGTAGAGATTACAAAGTCCCTTTAACTATATCCTCAAATGCTAGTTGAGTGACTTTAACATTTTCATATGAAGTTGAGGAAGTGTAAAATTTGCACATAAAATAAAGCCTTCACCATCCTCATATCACCAGCACCAATAAAATCATGAACTTTAAGTAGTTATAGATTAAGATGATTAACTTCATATATATGGGTTTAAAGTTATAGGTGATTTCAGGTAATTGAATGAGCCAACTTGAGCAGGACAAATTACCAGATTGTACAATGATTATGATAGTTCTGTGATGGGACTATTTTTATAGAAGTTATAGAAAATGTAGACAAATGATAACTTTGGGAATATGCTTTTATGTTATTTCAATGCAATTTATCACCTCTAGCTTAATAGGTGTTGGAAACCTCCAAAGACTTACTGATTTTGAATGTGGGTGCATGAAAATATTCATTTGCAAGGGAAACACTTGACATAGAAAATAGATAGCATTTATGCAGAATGCAAAAAAAGTAAATTGTGTTTCCTATAGTATTTTATAAATATTTATAATAGAAATTACAGAAATTTATTTTATTTTGCTACAGAATGGGCTAACCGAATCTTATTAGGAAAGTAGAAAATTTAGTAGAAAAAGTCTTATTGAACCTATAAATATAATACTTAGTATGATATTTGATTGGCTTACCTTAAACATTCCTATATAGTTTGTTGGAGTATCAACTGAAAAACAAAAAAACTTACCACACAAAAGCAAATATAAACACACATTCCAAGTATTTTATACTATGAAGACAGTCATTTCAATGATTATTAACCAAGATACAGTCACTGAACACCATAATTTCTATTAAATGATTTTAGGATTGCTTATTTTTCTTCTAATTAATCTGATAAAAATTTTAAAGACATGCCAAATAATTTAAAAATTGCTGAAATTTTAAGTCAATCAATTGTGCTTAACATCATAAAACTAAGAATTCATTTTTCAAAGTACAAAAGTAAAAAAACTATATAATTTAAAAATGATAAAGAATCAGAACATTGATACCATCTCTGGAATCAGGCAGAAACCTGTACACCTACTGGACAGATCGAAGGTTTTGAGTGGGTGGAGAAAATCCACACTTCTCCTGAAATTGTGCAGTCTACCGTGGCTATGAGTCTTGACTGCAACATAACTTAGCACCTGTGTTGGTGGCCTAGGGACTATCTCCTCCACCTACCTTCCAACCTTATGCAGTATAGCTCTCATAAGCCACACAGGTGAGGCTGTACAACTCCCTTGATGACGATAGGGAAATACATCCCAGGGGGATAGACCTGCTGGGCATCTCAGTCTGTGCAGGTCATTGCTGGACATAACCCAGCTTGGCATCAGCACTACCCCAATTTTGAGCAGCATAGTGTGGTTCAAGACACCATCTCTAAAGCATAGGAATTTGTTTTGGAACTGAAAACTGGACAGATCCTAATGGTCTCCATCCCCATCTGTGGACAGCACCTCTGGAATAGCTTCAACATGGTCCCACTCTATCCTACTTCTTTTCCAGCTAACATCAGCAATGGCTGTGATGGTCTTGTGCCACAAGTATGACATAGAAGCCTGGGGATGGTCCAATTATGATAACTTTTTCCAGAGACATGCATAATTCTGCAGTGTATTTCTACAGGTCAGTAACTATGGATAAGCCTTATGGAGACAAACTACTGTAGGTAGTCTACTATTTACTTCTGAACAATACACCAATAAAATATTTGGTACAAAACTGGGCATGGATTGTCCTCTAGAGCTCAAACAATGACAACACACAACAGCAAATACCTGGGAACTATCTAGAAATAGTCTATGTGACTATAAGATATGAGAAAATACAAAGCATGCTTAGAATTTCTGGAAATATAGGTACAAATAAACTAGATTAGGAAAAAGGGAGTAAATACCTGGTCCTTCACTGCCCAGCTGACATCACACATCAATAAGCATGAAGAGGTTTTAGAAAACCATGACCTCACTGAGCACTGAAAATAAGGTGCTAGAAAGGGTCAGGCAGTAATCATTATGACAGAAGTCTCAGACAATTTAAACCAGCTCTTTAAAGGAAACTCAGTGTGCTTGAAGAAGAAACAGAAATATTTCAAAGCTTTAATAGAAATGACAAAAAAGATGGAAACAATGTGAAAAAAGAATCAAGACAAATTGAAAAAACTTACAGAAAATTTGGATAGAATTAAAAGAGCCAATGTTTGGGTTATTAGGGTTCAAGAAGGACTTGAGAATGTGAAAGGGGTAGAAATACTATTCAAAGAAATAATAATAGAAACTTTCATAACTATAAAAGGAAACATATTCAGGTACAGGAAGGTAAAAGATCACCAGTCAAGTACAACTCAACCAAGTCTACCCCAAGATTTCTTAAAACCAAGATCTCATGTGTGAAAATTAATGAGAAGTTTCAAAAAGTAATAACAAGTTATGGGTACCCCAATTTACCTGATATCCAACTTCTCAGGAAAAATCTTATAGGCCAAATGCAAGTGACATTAAATTTTCATAGTACCGAAAGAAAATAAATGCTAACCAGGAATACTGCATCCACCTAAGGTGTCCTTTAGCAATGAAGGCGGGATGAAGACTTTACAGGCAGATAAAAGTTGAGAGAATATAGCTCCATCAGACCTGTTCTATAAGAAATGCTGAAGAAGATTCTTCAAGCTGAAAGGAAGAGACATTGAGTAAGGAGAAACCAGAGAAGCTACAAAATTCACAGCTAACAGTGAATTATACAAATAAACTCAGACTGTTTTAATATTGTAAGCAGGTACATAAAGCATTCATGTCTTTAGTATGAAAACTAAAATAATTTAAAAACAACCACATTACTATGATAAGTAATTGGCAAGATAAAAAGATGTAAAATGAGACACCAAAGGCCCAGTATGTTGACAGGAATGCAACTGTACTGGGGAGTTTTCTTAGGATTGTATTTTGTTTTGTTCTTTTGTTCATATGTTTCATTCTGATCTTATCTTTATGATCATATTAACTTTCTGTCCTTTCTAAGTGAGGTACAAGCCTCCTGGTAACCACAAAACAAAAAACCTGTAATAGAAATATCAAAAGTAATAAACAATGAACCAAAACACAGTACCAGAGTAATTCACTTACGCACTAAGGAAGATTATAAGGGAGGGAGAAATAATTAGAAAACAAGTTATACAATAGCTGTACTAAGGCCTTGCTATCACAAATTACCTTGAATCTAACTGTGTTAAATTCTCCAATTAAAAGAAGGAGAGTGACTGAATGAATTTACCAAAGGAAAAAAAAAAAGACCCAACTCTTTTTTAAGGAAACTAAGACTGCAAGTGAAAGGATGGAGTAAGACATTCCATGCAAATGGAAGCAAAAGAAAGCACAAGTAATCATACTAGTATCAGATGAAAAGGACTTTAAAAGCAATAAAAAGAGGCAAGGAAGGTCAGCAAATAATAATAAAGGGGTTAATTGAGCAAGAGAAAATAAAAATTCTAAGCATATATGCACTCAGAGTACCCAAATATGTAATGCAAGTATTAATAGACCTAAGGGAAGAGATACTCCAGAGTCTGCAATGGACAGCTCATCTAAAATATCAACAAATAAACATCACAGTAAAATTACCCTACACCAAATGTACATTGGCATAACATTCCATCTACCAAGTGCACATTTTTCTCATCAGAACATGGAATATCCTCCAGGATGCAGCTTCTGATAGGTCTCAACAAATTTTTAAAAACTGAAATAATATCAGGTAACTTTTTTGATCACAATGAAATAAATCTAGGAATCAGTAACAGGAAAAACTTTAGAAACTATGCAAACACATGGATATTAACAATCCGTCAAAGAAGAAATCAAGATGATATTAAATATTTCTTGAAACAGATGAAAATTGAAGCAAAATGTACCAAAACCTGCAGAATATAGCAAAATCAGTACTGAGAGTGAACTTTGTACCCATCAGTACTCACATCAAAAAATACAAATATCTCAGATAAACAACCCTATTACTGTATTGTCAGGTACTAGAAAGACAAGAACAAAATAATCCTAACTTGAAAAGAAATAAAATAACAAAGACAAAAACTGAAATAGAGACTGAAAAAATAAAATAAGCAGAGAAGATCAACAATAAAAAGGAGCTGGTTCTTGGGAAAGAAACAACATAGACAAACCCTCAGGTAGTCTAACAAAAGGAGAGAAGACTCAAAATCAGAGAAAAGGGAGACATTACAACTGATACAACAGAAAAAAACTTTATTAGGTATTATTATGAACAACGATATGCCCACAAATTTGATAACCAGAATGAAATGGTCAAATTCTTAGACCTACACAGCTACAGACAACAGTTTTTTTGACAGTGATGGAGGGAACAGACATTGGAGGAGGGGCAGTCTTTACAATAAATTGTCTTGTAAATTAAAATTGAATAACCACATGCAAAAGAATAAAGCTCTCTGTATGTCACCAGTTACAAAGAAGAGCTCAGGATGGATGAAAGATTTTAACATAAGGCCCGAATATATAAAAGCACTAGAATAAGCCAGGGGAAATGCTTCAGGACACAGGCAAAAAAAAAAAAAAAAAAAACAACAGAGTGAATATTTGCAACCTACATCTGAGAAAGGATTGATATTCAGAATTTGCAAGGAACTCCAAAACCTTGATTGCACAAAACTAAATAACCTTATTAAAAATAGGCAATAGATATTTTAAATAGATATTTCTCAAAAGACATACAAATGGGTAATAAGTACAGACAAATGCAAGCCAAAACCACAATGAGATATCACCTCACCCCAGTAATAATGGCTAATATTGAATAAAGATAGCAAGTGCTAGTGAGAGTGTGGACAAGAGGCAATTGGGTACACTGTTGGGAGGAATATAAATTAGTACAGTATATAGTATTATCCAAAAATTAAAATAGATTGTTATTCAATGATCTGATTCCTGAGTATATATTCAAGTTAAATGAAGTCAGTATTCAAAAGAGATCCTCCATTTTTATGTTCTTTTGTGGCAATATTCACAATAGCTGATGTGGAACAAGCTTAGGTACCCACCAACAGATGAGGAAAACACAGCACACTTATACACGGGGAAGTATTACTCAGTCATCAGAAAGAAGGAAATCCTGTCATTTGCTGGAAAATGGATGGAACTGAAATATGTTATGTCACACAACATAGCCAGATGCAAAAAGACAACCATCTCATATAGTTTCTTACATGTGAAAAGTAAAGGAATAAAAGAAGAGTTGACCTAAGTAGGGTGGATGGACATAATCAGCATACGACATATGCATGTATGAAAAGACCACAGTGAGTCTATTTATACGATTAACATGTGTTGATAAGAATTTTAAAACAGCACACTGAAACTACACACCATACAGGGACTCTTAAAAATGTAGATTCTGAATCTATTACAAGGCATACTCATGTATATATTCATATCACCTGCAGTTTTCCAGAAATCTTTACTTTCCAGTGATGAGGCCTTGCATATTTTCAAATGTGTAACTACTTTTCATTTTTTATGCTATGTATTTTATTGATTTTTTTTCATTTGTTTGTTTGCATTATGGTGTTAGGATAGTGCTATGTTAATACACTTTTTATATTGAACTTGCAGCTTGAAAACCTGCTAAAAATAAAGTAAAACATGCTTTGGATTAACAACAACCAAATACCACGGCTTTTCCTTGCCACAGCATTTGTTGATCTACAATTTGCTTTCCCTTTATGGGATCTTACCTTCTGGTTGCCTACTACGATCACATCCTCAGTCAGTCACCTGGAGTCCCATCCTGCTTCTTTCTTCCCTTCTTGAAGAAGATCTTCCCTTCTTGAGTTCTTGCGCTATAGAGCCAACTTCCTTCCTCACCATTATGGGTACCAATTCCTTGTAATTTCTCTGCTAGATGGGTAAATGTATCCATAAATCTACATATTTACTGCTTTGGCCTAGGCAAGCCATTCTTAGGAGGTCTAGTAAATGCTCTGCCCCTTTTCTCTACCAGTTTTACAATATATCTGTTCATGGTAAGCATTTCCTTCCTAGCAATAGAAAGCCGTGGGCTTACTTGATTGCAACAGCTCCATAAATGAAATTCTAGTGGGGCAAAGTACTAATAAAAAGAACCAAAAGGCACACACCAATATACAATTCAAAAGATACAAATCTTATTAACTCAAATTTCCACCTTCAGGTACATATTCTTGATCTTGGCCCATAACATCACTTCTTTGGTCAGGTATGCACAGTAGGAAAATGAGACCATATATTGTCAGAACAATATGGAATGTGCCATCAACACCAAGGAATGATCTACTTCTTAGTATATCCATGTTCTACCAGAAATCAAGAATGTCTAGAAACAACCCAAGCAGTAGTCTCCCCAGGAGCACCACCATTTCCAAAAGTGCCAACATTATTCAAATATCTCTTTGGAGGAAGCACACAAGACTAAATGTCTATCATGCATTTGCCTTTGAAGTTTTCTGGTCTGTTACCCGTGTGGGAAAAGAGTGCAAAGAGAAAATGTGAAAGCAAAAAGAGATACAGTTTGGTATTTAAAGAGGAAGTTCTCATATTTGATTCCTGCACTAAGTGGAGCCCTGTTGGCTGCCTTGTGTGCACAGAAGTTAGAACCTTTGTTAGAACCATAGCTATCTGGTCACCAGGAACAGATTTCTCGTCACCAGGAACAACTGATGAGAAAATGGGAATGATGTACTTGGTTCACAGCAAGTCATCACCATTTCTAAAATAGTGAACTGTTCCTGGTCAGTTTTTAATTTTTTTCACTATCTGTATTATGCCAAGTTTCTTTAAATTTGCAAATCCAATTTGATTATACCAGTTAAACTCAGTGGATCCAAATTCTATTTTGGATTGCTAAAGTTTGATCATAAGTGATCCATTTAAAGTCCTCTGATGTAAAATAAATACATTTAAATTATAATAAAAATACAGGATATTCTCTCTTACACTCCAAATTCATTGCATTAATCATCTTTGGAATATATGGAATAGTTTCCACTGGAAAATATTTGGCCCTAAAGACCTACTTAAGACAGGCCGGTGGCCACACCTGTAATTCTAGCTACTCAGGAGGCAGAGATCAGAACATCTCGATTTGAAGCCACTCCAGGCAAATAGTTCACAAGACCCTATCTCCATAAACCTTTCACAAATATAAGGCTGCTGGAGTGGTTCAAGCTGATGGCCCTGAGTTTAAACTTCAGTACTGCTAAAAAAAAAAAAAGACCTACTTAATTGCTTAGGTAAAGAGGTAGTTTGTGCAGTCTTTGCTCCCATTTCCTGCATGGGAAATGGGAAATGTATTTCTTTCTCCACCCTCCTCTACTTATCCATACTTTATCCTGTTGACTAAAAGAAATCCTTGCTAAAACTTTAAGAAGTGTGCTTTTGTGTAAGCAAGCAAAAAATAAAAGGTACTGGATCTTTACCTAGAAAAGTATTGTGCAAGCTACAAGGTTCATGCTATAGACTCTCCTTTTCTGCAAACTTATAAATAAATGTTTTGGGTTTAAAGGAGATAAGGTGATAGAAGTTGATCTCTGATGGCTGCTATTAAGGTTAATTAATTTAAGAAATACAGCTTAACCAAATGAATAAAGTAAGCCACATAGGTATGCAAAATACGTTTTGTAAGTTGAACCTCAACACCAAATAACTGACAGGAATCTCAAGGCAGTAAAGGTCTACTTTTCACTTAGCCCGTTTTACTGAATAACACTGAAATTTAAAAGCCCAGGAACTGCTATACACACAATTTGGGGAAGCTCTAAAAACTTTTCTAAATTAAAACATATATTTATAAGAGTAAATAAGCAAAAGTCACCTTGTATATTATGGAAAACATTTGTATATAGTTTTGAAAAAGTTGCAGAGCTTAAATTTGGCAGGTTGCTGAAAATAGGGTCAGTGCTCTTAGAAAATAAATTCAATAATTATAGGGTTTTAAATAATTCTTGTCCTTAAGAGTTTAAGATACAAGAGCAAATTCAATTAGAAAATATTTAATTCCATCCTGATGTTTTAAAAAATATAAAGACACAAAGATACAAATAGTTGTGGGCACACAGAAGATGAAGTTATAGAATTTGGGAAATAGTATTTGAGCTGGGTTTTAAAGAATGTTTCCAACACTGTGGGGAGTTGATGGGCTGGGCAGAGAAAACCACAAAGGCAAGGACATTGGAGCCAGGGCTGCACAGAATGAAGAGTGCAGAAGGCCTGTGAAGTTAAGAACCAAACAGGAGCCACAGAATTTTGGGAAGAACCAGATCACAAGGATGCTAATTATGGTCCTTAGACTTTAAAGAGTATAGTGAAAAATGCACCTGGTCTTAACCTGAGAGTTCTCTAACAAAGAATATAAATGTAATATAGATTTTCCCAGGACCACAGTGCAAGTGCCACAGCACAGGTAATGAGCACAGCTCCTGCCTGCTTCTGAGTTCTGAGCATCCTTGTGAACCTGCTCAGAATTTTAGTGAGAAAAGCCACTGTAGCACTTCCTTTTATCCATGAAAGACTTGATAAAAGATTTGAAAAGATAATAATGCAATAGTTTAGCCAGATTGGAGACAAAACAATCATCTCCAGAAACGTCCCAAGTCTATACTCATTGCACAGCATGTTGGAAAATGACTGGATATTCTTCTAATCCCAAAGAAATAAATGTACTGTGAGATAAAGTGGGCTGAGTCACCTGAATGCACAGCTGCCTTGCCAGCTGGAGCAACCTGACATTCCAAACACCCATATTTAATGGAAAAGCTGGAGTCTTACCAGTAAAGTGGATGGGGAGATGGTGAGGAAGGCAGTGGAAGAGCTGAACTGTTGCCACTGGACCCAGTGCTAGCTTTGAATGACAAAGCTCTTCAGAAGAAATATATTGATATAAGGCTTCCAACAATTAAAAGATATTGAAGTTCTTATTTGTGAAGCAATGACTAAATGATTTTAGCTTTTAAAAAGTGATGTAGAAAATTGTTAGAAATCATGTAAGATTTCTATTTGATATGGGATATAAAAAACCCTAAAGGCTACAAATTATTAAAGCCTTTTAAAAACAATGTAAAATCCTTAGAAATCAGAAAACATACTGAGGAAGCAGAGGCCAGTGTAGGTGGGTTCTTTGGGTTAATCTGAGACCAAATCCATCCTAAAAGAAGGCATAGGATGCCTGAACTGAATTATAGGATGGGGACATTTCAAAATTTCCACCATTTTTTTGTGTAGGATCAGAGTTTGAACTCAGAGCCTCCTACTTGCTAGGCAGGTGCTGTACCCCTTGATCCATACCTTCAACCATTTTGTTTATTTTCTGCATAGGGTCTTGTGTTTTTGCCTGGGGCTGGCCTTGGATCTTCCTACCTATGCCTCCCACATAGCTGGAATTACAGGAATGCACCAGAATGTCCAGCCCCAATTTCCATCTTTTCATTATAATTTTACCGTTTTTGAAGAATTATGAATTCCTAGAATATCCCATACTAAAACATACATATAAACGAACATCATCAGTTAAATAAGTATCATTTCCTGGAACATATTCTAGTATCCTGATATTTATTTTGAGAAAAATTGTGGAACAATAGAAATATTGGCAATTCTCATTAGTACAGGGGAGAAAGTATGTGATTACAAAATTTATATACATATATATGTATACTTAAATATATATTATAAGTAAGTTACATATATGCATATAACTTGTTTTTAACTCCCTTCTGATTTCCAAACATGGAATTATCACCTATTTATTCTAGTCACAGAATGTAACCTGTCCAAATTATCTTTTTGATTCAGTGAAGGTATTTGTTGTATGCCTGAGTAATAATCTTAATTCATTAATGTCTAGATAATGTGTAAAACAAATTTAGACATAGATTCCCTCATCAAATAGAAACCAATTTACTTTCAGTAGTATCATGTTAAATAAAATTTCTTTCTTTCTTTCATTATTCAATATATGAAAAACTACTTTTTTATGAGCACAATACCATCTAAAATACTAATGGCTATATTAGAAAGACAGACCACAATGGAACATCACATTTTACCCATCTGAATTATAAAGATCCTTTTTTTTTTAAATCTAGGTGCTGGTGCACCTACATCCTAAAACATTTCCTTTGCTGTATCTAAACAGTTTGAGCCATTAGTAAATTCTGTTAGTATTATGTTGGAGGTTAGGGAATGTATGTCTTACCTTATAAAATGTGTATAACACTAAGAAAAAGAATATGTAATTATAAAAACATAACTCATTAGAATTATGGGGTAGGAATATGTTCCAGATAAGTAAGTAAACACCTTACAAAACTATGTTTCTATTAAGTGTTTTTCTAATGATAGTAAACAGTTGGCTTATATTTACTGAATCTAGCGTTTATGGACTTGCGATGAGAAGGATTCCTTTGGCATTCAAGTCTATAAAACCTGTGAATTGCATGGGGGACACAGTTCTTAGAGAATGTTCTGAACACAGGTTCCAGATTACCCACACCTGGTGCCATTCCTCTTCATTACCATTTATATGTCTATTAACTCACAGTGCAAATCTACAGCCTAAATTTTTCAAAGGCCAATAGGGTTCCTTTCTTTCCTACAGATTTTACTGTGTTATTATTTAAAAAAACACAATATGACCTATCACACTTGTTATTTGGGACACTTAAGTTTCAGAACTAACTTCACCAGGTTCCTGTTTTCTAACATAGAAAACAAGTGAATTATCTTTCTACTTGGGTCTGAATAAATGGGTCCTAAAGCAAAACAAAACAATGGAGCTACACAGATTTTGATGTCTCTAACTAAAGCTTCCAATGCATCACCCCTGCTACATGTTCTTGTTCCCTCTTGGACCTCCTCCCCCGCACTTCCCTGATGCCAGCAGAGAACCATCCACCTCCCATACAGACAGGAGCAGCAATGCATTATGAGCTCACAGCCTGGCCATGAAGTCTGGTGAGCAAACATCATCTCAGTTACATTTTGTGCTTGAACTACATGTGTTTGTAAACTGATTAACATGACCCTGTAAAATAAAATATTGACTATGTTAATTGCCTTAATATGGAGGGGTGTATCAGTCAGACTTAGTTCTCAACCACCTGGGTGAACTATGATCTGAAGTTTAACTATCTCTCTGAATATATTTACTAATATATGCCATGTAAACTAGAGAGCACCAAGACATGACATTCCCCAAATAGTTTTCATGCAAGGTTATCAAGTGACAAGCAGAAACCTCACATTGTCCCAAGCTATAGGCAAATATTATATTTAATTACTGATCTCAGTGATGTAAGTTTCACGGAATTCTCATTTCTGTTGAGAAAATAAGCATTATTAGTATTTGTATAAACTTAGGGATGATATTAGAGAGATGCTTTATACATAATTACATTGTCTGAGAAGTAAGAGTTTGTAATTCTGAGTATTCTCTCTCCTTGATGATTTTCTGATTGGAAAATTAATTTCTAATATCTGTACCTTTTGAAGAATGAATCTTGTCTGCATCTTTTCTCCCACTGGCTCCTGTGGAAGCAGCCAGAACTGTTTTTCTGACTATTTTCTTGTGATGGTAGCTATTTGGGTAAGTGTAATTATATTGTCTCATAAAATAAATAAAGAGATATTTCTGATATGAACATTGCTATTGATGTTAGCTCCCTAACCACCACCCCCTACTGCCGTTCCTTCCAGAAATTAAATAAAAGGAAAAAGATTTCTCCCACACTCCTCATTTTCAGTGAAATAGTGTGCATATGGCAAAAACTGTGCAATGACTGTGTAAATCCAAGAAATTTGGCAGAAGCTGCGAAGACGAAAGACAGTGGTAGTTTTTCAAAGCACCACATAAATATATTTCCTAAAGGCAATGATCTTCAGTAGTGCAAACATTATATACCTTGAATACTGACTGGCAGCAGGAGCTTTCTAGATAAGGTTTAGAAAGAAGGTAAAAATTCACTTACATATCAAAACCTTTGCATGGACTAAAGGAAAAGAAAACATGCAAAATCAAAACACACTAAGTAGGTTTGTAATGTATTTCTCATCTATGGATGCTGTATATCATGATACAGAACACTGCCTGACATACAGTAATTATTGATTGAATAAATACATGAGTCAAATTGAAAAATTTGGCGAAGTATGGAGTTGGTAGAAACAAAATTAGAATTAGCATTTACAGCTATTTAAAGATGCAACCAGCCAGTTATAATAAGATAGAGTATTCCACTTTTTATCTATTAGATTGGAAACCTCCCAAATACTTGTTAAAACTTCCTGTTGGCAAAGCTTTGGGGAAACAGTTACTATCATGGCGTGATGATGGGCATGTACGTTGTAGAAGATTTATGAAGAGCAAGTTATGAAGACCAAAAATACAAAGGCATATACCTTTAGACACTGCAGCTCCAAATGGAGAAGTATCCATGGGACCCAAGGGACCCACTCGTGTTCATAGTCAAGTATGTTTCCAGGTTATTTGTTGCATTATTATTAGTAAAATAATGGAAAAATAAAGTTCCCATTGACATGGGAATAGGATTAGTTATATTAATTATACTATCTCTACTGAATGAGAATGTGATACAGCCATAGAAAGAATGAGAGAATTCTCTTAAGATCTCCAGGGTATAGAGTTAATATCAAGACATCCATCATATTATGACAACTTTTGTGTTTAAAAAATGGAAGAATAAAAATACTTATTTTAGTCACTTTAAATATCCAGGGAAACTTGAAAAGTATTCATAGTAAGATTACAACAATTATTTCCTGTCTAAGGGATGGAAGTGGGAATTGAGGAGATGGGAAAGAGACGTCAGGAAAAGATGTATGAGCAGCTTTTTATAGACTTGGTGTTTTGAACTACACAAATGAATTTGCTATTGAAAAATTTTAAATGTAATTTCAAATCTAAATGAAAGATAGCAAGGAAAACAATATATTGATGTGCAGACTCACCACAAAAATGCCAGTCAGGCTTGTATCAGTAAGAAAAATCCCATGCATGCATTATTCTAAGAAATGTTTATGGAATGACTTCTAGTGTTCCAGATTGAATGATGCAAGATGATGATTCTCCTGGAGACTCTATTTCAGTGAGACAGGGAAACAATAGACAAGTGAAGAAAAAGAAAAACAGAATGATACCAGATTATATTGCTATTACTAAGAAAAATAGGATGATGCTATCTATACACTAAGCTGGGAGTGTGTCTATTTATGTAGAGTGTCTGGAAAAGGCTACTTGAACAATGGTATTGAGGAGGTGACATTTGAACTATTATTTGAATGATAAAAAGGAAGCAGGCAGGTATTTGTCAAAGAACTAGAATTCCATGCAGACACCAGCAGGTATAAATGCTTGAGTTAGGCAAAAACACAACACATTGAAAGGTAAGAAAGAAATGCCATGAAGCCAGCATAATTACATGAATTAAGAAGTAGGGGTGGATCCACAGTGTAAATCCATCTAGAGCCTTAATGGTCAGGGCAGGATGCATGGGACATTTTACCTGGGCAGAACTCAGGGGGGAGGTTTTATGTAGATGAATTATGTCATCTGAATTTGTCATTCTTGTGCTCATCTACGTAGATTGGAAATGGGAAAGAACAGAGTCAAATGAATCTTAGATTTTGGTCTAAGAAACTGGGCATAAAATATCCAGTTTCTCTAGGGAGAAATGGATTTGGGAATAAGAAATTATCTTTTATTTACATTATGTCCAAGATGCTCATCCAAGTAGAGATGAAGAGTAGGTAATTGGCTTTGTAGGGGAGAAGTATTGTCAACATATAAAGACTTAGTAATTATTTGCATATATGTGATATTTCAAGGTAAACTGAATTAAAAATGAAACTTTCAATAAATGAGAATAAATCTAAAGGAGATACTAATGAAGAATGTGCCTCCAATGCATACAACCTTTAGAAGTGAAGAAGAGGGATTCTAGGAAAGAAAATACTGATAAATTAAAATATACAAATATAAAATGATTTTAAAAATCTGTACAAATGAAAGAAACTATATTTTTAGAAAATATTTACATTAAATATTTTTAAGTGTTTATGAATATTATTGGGGTCTTATTTTTCATTGTAAATAATGCAAAGAATATGAGCAGATAACTTCTACAAGCAAAAGTCATCTGGGAAAAGTGCATGCCTTTAAATTATAAAAGAAATAGAAAATAAATTTTTCTCAGGCTGCCATTGAATTCTTCATTAGTGGGTGAAACAATTTTGCTTAAAAACATTCAACACTTTAAAGACTGTGCTAAAACTAATATAATTGAACAAAACTGTTTTTTGAAATTAACAATGTATAGTGAAAGGTAATGTGTTCATTTTACTTGACTCAGTGATTCCACCTTTGAGAATATTTAAACTGAGACTGTAATTCCACAGAGAAGAACTATTTATATGGAGAACCAGATTTATATGGCAATATCCCTTAATTTTTAGAAATTAAAGAAAACCAACACAGCCACATTTATAGAAATGGTCAAATCAAGTATAGTATAAGTAGACTGAATGTTTTAAAGCTCCTAAAATTATCATTAAAAATTTTGTATAGAAATACATACAAATGTGTGTAATATAATGGATTTTTAGAAAGTTTAATAGATTGCATTCATATTGTTTTAGCATGTTTCATCCTCATTATCAGCTGATGGATTTTTTTGTCTTTTGTCTAGTTTCTCCATTTTAAAACATAAAATCCTAGAGAATTTAATTTCTACTTCTCCTAGGGTGCACCTGTGCCATTTTATCCAATTACCCATTTTTGTAGCATGAACTTTAGGGAGGTGACTATGGGTTAAAGAACTTTCACTTGGGATAAGGCTTTTTCAGAAATCATGATTTGGAGTAGGAATGAGGATTCAATAACTGGGAGATGGAGGAATAGCAGAGATATGCAGTAGAGTGAATCTGGAATTGGAATTGATGAGAGAAATGATCAGAACAGAAACAGACAGAAGTATGAAAAATAGATAGGTTTCAGTTTGAGTCCAAGAATCCTGAAACTGAAATAGTCTGAGAACAGAAGATGAGCATTTTAATGATGTTCCAGTGCTCCACAGTGGGCTAAGTAGTGACACCTTAGAGAAGACACAGTAAGCAAAATGATTTTTGTGTCATTTTTTCCATAAACAGAGCTTAGCTAGTTCTAAACATTCAAAGAGCTTGAATGGCAAAATAAAAATCATTATTTAAAAGTTTTCCTTCCCACTCCACATTTATCTAAACTAACCTGTCACTTCAGAGCATTAATATCTACTAATACAAAATCAAACTCATAACATAATATCAATTGTTGTAAAATGAGAATTTTACACTAGTCTCCTGGGAATCAAATCTGATGCTGAATAAAGTGATCCTTAATGGAAATTTTAAGGCAACATAGTGAACAAGATATGGAATATTTCACTTCAGGGGCTTTTTCAAATCAGTCCCCAAATCAGGACAAAGAAAAGACAGCATGGTCTCTCAGAAGTCGTTTTCTGCAGGGATAGAGACACTCCCTTGATTAGGTAGTTAAGGAAGCACAATGACATTTTCCAAACAACAGAGGGATGGTGGAACATGCCTGTCCCCCAGATAAATCATGAAAAGCATTAACATGTCTCTGCATATGCATCTTGATAATATTTGAACTCAGTTTCTGTAAAGATCCACCAATTCTTAAGAAGTTGAGATGCATACTGTCTTTCATTGTGCCATTTGCAAAGTAAATAATTCCTAACAAAGGAAATTCAAAAAGAGTAGCAGAAAAACTAGGTCACTTACAAAAGCACAAATACAGTGTTGAAGGAGCATGTTCCTTATTCCTTAATGGTATATAGAGGTTTATGATTCTGGGGAAATCTCAAGATGGCAGATTAGAATCTCCCAAACAGTGGGTGTGTAGCTGTATGATAACCTGTATGACTGTAGGGAAGTGCATGAGGGCAACTGTGAAGAGTTAGTTAGTAAGCAAATAAAACCCAGAAATATTGGATGTTTGAATAATAAGTGAAACAGTACCCCAGCAATGAGCACTCCATTGCTTGGCAGGGTGAGGGCAAGCTCCTTTCAGCGGGGCTGTAGGTGAAAAAGAGAGAGAGTCCAGGTGATCTCCACAAGCACAGCAGGAAGTGTCTCCCAAATATATAGTCTACATTCACACAAAAGACCTGGTCTTCATAGTGAGCTGGTACAGAAGAAAAAAATCTCCACAGCTGCCAAGATAATCATATGCTGCTCTAATCCACAGTTTAAGAAAGACCCTATTGTGTGAGCTTACTGCACTAGGGATCAGAAGCCCCTGCATTTGTTGATCTTCAAGTCTCCATGACTAATTCTATAGACTGTTTCAGTGAACAGCCACCCAGAGGGAAAGTTTGGGCCTAAGGAATAACCTTGACTAAAATCTGCTGAAAACATTTTGTATTGGAAGGTGCAGCCTGCAGTTTAGAGAAAAGCAGAAGGTATTTTCATTGAAAATTGGCAGTTAGGCAGAATCTGCTTTCCTCAGTGTGATCTTAGGAAGGACTCTCCTCCTTCAGTCTCAGATCCTATGTGGCCATAGATGGGAAAAGCACCCTCTGAGCCCTGTGGCTCAGTGATCCATCAGTGTCCGCACTTTTCCAGCATGACCTGAGGGAGGAACCCACCCTAAAATTTCAGCACCCTGACCTGAGAGTCTAGAACTGGAAAATACCACACAGAACCCTGTGGTTTTGGTACCTACTAGTGACTGCAGCTTCTCAGAGCAATCCAAGGGAGAGTCTCTGCCTTCAATCACAACCCTGAGAACTATGTGTCTAAAATTCAGACCTGCTGGTGAGTGTACTTCCTTGGTGTCTATTGTACCTTTCAGCCTGGAGACCTGTGTGGCCAGAACTGGGAATTGTCCTCTCTGAACCTTACAACTTAGGGATTCAGCAGTCTCTGCACTTCCTCAGTTCAATATGCAGAAGTTCCTCCTGCTCAACACACAACCCTGAGACCTGAGCATGAAAAACTCAGAAAAGTGCATGCTGAACATTGCAGCTCCATGATCTGGTAGTGACAGAACTTTACAGGTGAATCCAAGGAAGCTTCACATATCACAGTCTTGGGACAGTTGACACTGGGAAAAGATACCTGTCCTTACCTAGGTTTGAGCATCAGGAGCTGAAAGGGCTCCTGGACCAGCCATGCAGCTCTAGGACACAGTAACCACCCCTACCAACAACTGCATAAGACTTGTGAGATCTAGGGAAGTTTTTCTAAACAAACATCACCTTAGGACTGCAGAAGCTGTAGAAGAACACCTCAGCATCACTCTAGCTTATCCCTGTGGATCAAGAGAGCCATCTGTATTCTTCAGTCACAGGAATCCACTTCAAAAAATTAAAAGCAATGATTATCAATGTAAGAACCCAAGGAAAAAAAAAAAGAAGCATGAAACCTCCAAAGAAGAATAATAATTCTCCAGCAATAGACCAAATTCAAGGGGAATCTATGAAATTACTAAAATAGTTCTTAAATTAATGATTCCAAAGAAACTTAGTGAGATGCAAGAGAATCCAGAGAAGCAATACAAATAAATAAGAAAAGCAAGGCAAGATATGAATGAAAAACTCATCAGAAAGAGAAATCACAAAAAGAAGAATGAGTCATAAATCTTGGTTCTAAAAACTTCAATGAGTAAAATGAAAAATATAATAAAGAGCTTCCACAGCAGAATAGATCAAAGAATTTCCATACTTGATGACAAGTCCAATGAATTGACATGGAAAGAAGGAAAAAGTCAAAAAAGATTTGTTGGATATATTCAAGAGACCAAATACATGAACAGTGGAAATTCTAGAAGCAAAGAAAAAGAGAGTGGCACTGAAAACCTACCTCACAAATCTCCAACAAGATATGGATGTCCAGATTCAATAAACTCAAAGAACCCCAGCCAGATTAAAGCAAAGAAGACTTTTAACAAGTCATTATTATAGTCAAAATTTCAAAAATACAAGACAAAGAGAGAGTCCTAAAAACAACCAGAGAAAAAAATCAAGTCACATATAAAGTCCCATAGGTCTTACAGATTTCTCAGCAGAAGCCTTACAAGACAGAAGAAAATGAAAAGATATAGTCAAAGTACTTAAAAGAAAAACCTGCCAACCAAGAATACTATACCCAGCAAAATTATCCTTCAAAAGTGAAAGATAAATACGGTCCTTCTCAGAAAATAAACAATAGAGCAGTCCTACAAGAGATACCTAAGGAAGTCTTGTGCTAGAAATGAAACAATGATTGCTACTATCATTAAATCACACTAATACACAGAACTTCCTAGAAGAACAGACACACAAAAGAGAAAGGGAAGTGAGTTAAAGCACAAAACATCAGAAAACCAACTTATCACAAAATTAAATACTAAAAGAGATGGGTAGGAACAAAAAATAGACAAGAGAAACAGAGGACTACCAATTTGACAGTAAGAACTTTGTACTTATCAATAGTAACTTACCTTGAGTGTAAATAGATTAAACTCACCAATCAAAAGACACAGGTTGAATGAAGAGGCAACTATATTCTGCCTATGGGAAACTCACTTCACTGATAAAGACACACATAGAAAAAGGGTAAGGACTAGAAAAAAAGATACATTACAATATCACACAAATGCAAATAAAGTGAGGAGTAGCTATATTCATATCAGATAAACCTGTAAAAAGACACAAAGAGGTCATTATATTTTGATAATGGGACAATAAAATAAGATATAATTATTAATATACATTGTACCTATTATATATATACATATATTATATATGCATGAAACCAGACTCACCAAATATATAAAGCAAATATTAAATATATAATTAAATTTATTATTACTATTAATTCAAGTTGAGCTTAAATAATGGTGGGAGACTTCAACACCCAACTTTCCTTGATGGAAAGTTCATCCAAACAAAATCAAACAAAGAAACATCTGAGTTGAACTATTTCTACAAATGGACCTAAGTAACATTTAAGAACATTTCATCCAAAAGCTGAACATAACACATTCTTCTCATTAGCATATGGAACATTCTGTAGGGTAGACTATATGTTAAGCTATTAATCAACTCTCAGTACATTTTTTAAATTAAAATCGTATCTTCTCAGACCAAAATGAATTAAAACTACTAATCAATAACAGCAATAAGAGCAGAAAGTACATGAATACATACAAATTAAATATCATACTCTTAAATGACCAACAGGTAATGTAGGAAATTAAAAGGAAATAAAATAATTTAGAAATTAGTGAAAAAGTCAACACAACTTGAAACACAGCAGAAACAGTATCGAGAGGGAAGTTTATAGCAACAAATGCACATCCAAAAATTACAAAGATGTCTAATTGCCTCATGATGCTCCTCAAAGAAGTAGAAAAGCAAGAATAAACCAAACTTAAAGTGAATACAGAAAAAGAAAATCAGAGCAGAAATGAAGAAAACCAAAACAAATACAAAAGATCAAAGAAATAAAGAGGGTTTTTTTTTTGAAAGGATAAAGTTTACAAACCATATGTTAGACTAAACAATAAAAAAGAAGACCTAAATAAATAAAATCAGCGATGAAAAGGAAGACATAGCAACTAATACCACAGAAATGTGAGAACTCATAAAAAATACCATGAACAATTATATGCTAAAAAAGGAAAATCCAAGAGAAATGGTATATGATCTAATTGAATCAAGAAGAAATAGAAAGTTTGAACAGACAAATAATGTGTAATGAGATTGTAGCAGTAATGTAAAATCTCCTTCCAAAAGGAGCCCCCAACCTCCTAATTTTACAGCTGAATTCTATAAAGCATTTAAGAAGAATTAATCCAAATTCTATAAAATTAATTCAATTTTTCTTTTTCAAAACAATTGAAATGGAAGTCACTTTGCCAAGCTCTTCTTATTGGGGTCATTATTACTCTGATACTAAAACCAGATAAAGGTACAGGAAAGCAAACTAAAGATTAATATCCTTGATGAACACAGATGCAAAAATTCTTGATAAAACACTAGCAAACCAAAATCAACAGCATATCAAAAAAGATCATACACCATGAGCAGATGGTACTCATCCCAAGGATGGAAGGTTGATTCAAAACATTCAAGCCAATAAATGAGGTATGACATATGAACAGAATGAAGGGAAAAAAAAATAAGATCATTTCAATATGTGCAGAAAAAAGTTCAGGTCCATTCAACATTCCTTCATGATAAAAACTTTTAACAAATTAGATTTGTGAGGAAACTATTTCAAAAGATACAAGCTGTATATGAAAACCCACAGTCAGTGTCAAATTGGGAAAAATCTGAAAGCATTTCCTCAAAGATTAGGGATTGGGATGAAGACAAGGATGCCCACTTTCGCTACTTTTTTTTAATATACTACTGGTAGTTTTAGCAAGAGCAACCAGGCAAAGGAAAGAAATGAAGGGCATCCGAACTATAAAGGAAGAAGTTAAGTTATCCATCTGTGTGGATGACATGATTTTATATACTGAAAAATCCAAATGCTTCATCAAAAATTGTTAGATATTATCAACAAATTCAGTAAAGTAGTAAGATACAAAAATCAACATAAAAAAATCAGTAGCATTTCTTTTTTTTTTTTTTTTTTTTGGTGGCACTTGGTTCTGAATTCAGGGCCTTATGCTTGCTAGGCAGGTGCTTCTACTGCTTGACCACTCTGATAGCCATTTTTAATGTGATGGGTTTTTTTGACATAGGGTCCCAAGAACTATTTGCCCTGGGGCTGGTTTTGAACTGTGATCCTTCCAGTAGTTAGGATTACAGGTGTGAGCCACAGCACCCAGCTTCTATACACAAATAATGTACTTTCTGAAAAATAAATTAAGAAAGTAATCCCATTCACAATAACTAAGAAATGTAAAATAAAATATTTCAGAATAAATTTAATCAAGAAAGTGAAAGATTTCTACAATAATAGCAATAAAACTGCTGAAAGTTTAGAGGAAACAGAAAAAAATGGAAATATCTGGTGTGTTCATAGATCAGAAGAATCAATATGTTAAAATGACTATCCAAAAGCAAGGTATAGATTCAATGCAATTCCCATGAAAATTCCAATGACTTTCTTCACAGAAATGAAAAGCAATCATAAAAATTCATATGTGAACACAAAACTCCTAGAATATCCAAAGAAATCCTGAGCAAAAAAAAAGCAAGGAGAGAGGTATCAGGATACCTGACTTCAAAACATAATACAAAGCTATAGTTACTAAAATAGCATGCTACAGGCACAGATGTGTAGGTCAAGAGAACAGGATTAAGAATGCAGAAGTAAATCCCCACTCATATAGACAACTGATTTTTCACAAAGGTGCCAAGAACATAATATAGAAAAAAGACATTCCCTTCAATAAATAGTTCTGCCAAAATTGATCAAAGGTCTGAACCTGAAACTATTAAATTACCTCATGAAAACATTTTAATACATTGATGTAGGCAACAATATTTTAGAAAGGACCACAAAAGTACAGGCAGCGAAAATTAAAATAGATAAAAGAGATTATAATTTAGGAGGCTTTTGCACAGCAAAGAAACAATCAACAGGACTAAGAGACACCCCATAGAATGGGAGAAAATATTTTCAAATGGTATATTTGACAAAGGGTTGAAGTCCACAATAAAATAAGGAAATCAAAAAGATGAACACAGGCGCATGCACGCACACACACACACACACACAAACACACACACACAAATCCAATTTAAAAATGGGTTAAGGAACCAGACATACTTCTTAAAAGAATTTTAAAAGAAGACATACAAATGGCAACAAACATGAAAAAATGCTCAATTTCACTGGTCATCAGGGAAATGCAAATCAGATCCACAAGGAGATTGCATCTCACCCAGGAAGAATAGCTATCATTAA
Source organism: Castor canadensis (assembly GCF_047511655.1). Lineage (NCBI taxonomy): Eukaryota > Metazoa > Chordata > Mammalia > Rodentia > Castoridae > Castor > Castor canadensis. Next base: position 49,566,433 of record NC_133401.1, on the reverse strand, counting down.
AAAAAGACAAGAAATAACAAATGTTGGCGAGAATACGGAGCAATGAGAACTCTTTGACATTGTTGGTCAGAATGTTAATAGTATGGCCATTATGGAAAAGGAGTATGAAGATTCCTCAAAAATCTAAAACTAGAATGACCATATGTTCCAGTAGTTCTGGTTATAGATGCAAACAAAATGAAATCTTCATATCAAAAGGATACTTGCAACCTCATGGCTTTTGCTGCACTATTCACAATAGCCAAAAATATGGAACCAAAACAGATGTGTCCAGCAGATGTACAGACAAAAGAAAATGTGGTAGATTTACATGGTGGAATCTACTCAGTCACTAAAAGAATGAAATCCTGTCACTTGCAGCAACATGAGTGAAAGAAGCCAGACCCAGAAAGACAAATTCCACATTAACGCATGTATGGAAACCAGTAAGTCAATACTGTAGACGTATCAGGTGGAATAGTAGACATATAAGACGAGGACAGGTAAAGGGACAGAAACAAAGAAATTAAGATGGTCTTTTTATGGGCTTAGAAGGGTGATGGCGGGGGTCCTGTGTAGAAGGATGGATGGACATGACCGAGGCAAGTCATATACATGCATCAGAAAAATCACAGTAAACTACATTATTTGTGCAAAATATGTAAATAGAAATACTCAAAAAATATATGAAGTGCTGATAAATGCATGGGTGAACCTCAAAGATAAGCCAGACACACAAAGAAACCCATATAACATCTGTCTGATCAAATTGGTGTGAAATATTCAGAATAGGCAATCCACAGAGACAAAACAAAGTTCTTTGACGGCCCAGGCTGGTGGGGCAGAGAAATGGGGATGGCTTCTTAATGAGTGCAAAGTTTTCTTTTGGGGTGATGAAAACATTCTGGAACTAGAGGGAGGCCAAGGTGATTGTACATTATGATTGACCTACCTACCATTCAATTTCATTTTTAAAATGGTTGTAATTAGGAATTTTATGGTTTATGCACTTATCACAAGATTCAAAAATTAAAAAAAAAATAAAACTTTCAAAAAAGCTTATTGTTCTATTGGAAAAAGTCATAATTGGTTTTATGAGGATGAAGAAAAAAGGTTGAAAATAGTGTCAACTCTGTTAAGTTCTCATTTAGTGTTTGCTAGAATTTTCTAACAATAAACAACAGAAAATCAAATGCTTATATTCAATGTCTTACGTTTGCTGTTAGGTGTCTTTTTTGTCATCTAATATGTAAAATTTAAGAAAAACTTTATTATACTGTCTCATATTAATTTTCCATATTATTTTCTATGTAGAAAGTAGACATCAGAGCGAGACCCATGATACTCTAATGAATCTTATGCACTGTGCCTCTCTTGTCTTAGCCAGATTTCCCAGAAATTAAAGCTTTAGACAAAGGTTTATGCTCCACTCACAATTTTAGGACATGCAAACACAGAGAGCTGACCTGAGGACAAGACAGAATTTTAAAAGCAGAAACTACAAGAATGTCCTATGAAATTGGTGGCTACTGATCACTTGATCTCACAGAACTGTTTTTTAAGAAACTGTATGAAAAGTATCTCAAAACAGTCTACCCAGAGGAAGAAAATGAGAATACATAGCTAGCTCCTATCTCTCACTTGTTAAAGATTAGTCCTTCAAGAAATTGAGAATTCCCTATACTTCCTTATTGCATATGTATGGGGGCTGGATTGAACCCTATATATAACATTTTGTGCCTTTGGAACTCAAGTTGCTGACTTTGGGCAGCAAGTAAGTACAGGGCACAGGCCTGGCTCAGCACACTCTCAGGTGGCACAATTCAGAATCCATGCAGAGCAGGTTGCCACAGTAGGGGTTGGAACAGGGCATAATGAGTTAGAAGGATTGGAAGTGCTTCATCCTCAAACTGTGGCACACCAGAATCTCCACAATGGCTGTCACAACACATTTAAGTCTGGGGTGGAGACACGATAGTGCACTTCTAACAAGTCCGTAGGTGCTGCAACTGGCACCAGTGCAACACTCCAGGAAACACTTCATGAGTCCACAGTCAGTTCATTGCATAACTTCCAGGTCAGCTGGTGTATTACAGCCCAATTCTACCATTCCTCTGCATGTTGTCTACTTATTTCAGGCCACCCACTGCCCTTTCCTCCATGGAGCAGGCTGAAAGTGGCTGTGCTTCCTCAGAGAGGCAGCAGAGATGGAGGAAAAGCATCCTCAGGAGAACAAATGCCATCTTAGTTCCATATGCTTTAGGTGAGGCCTTTGTACAGACTGCTGCCCAATAAGACCCCTTTTCTCTAGAAAGTGGACAGAGATTCTTCTACCAGCCCAGGAGGTTCAATGAAACCTGCAATTATTTTTCTCCTTGAATCTTAAACCAATGCATTTTTGTCTATGGTTATCTATTTTTCCCACTCTGCTATACAGGCTGATGTTTTTATGAGAAGGTGAGAATTAGGTAAATCTAAAATAAAATCATTTTTTAGAGGTTTACTTTCAGCTTGCTAAAATGGATGTAAAATGGGGGCATATTTTATGAGGGCAATAAGTGAGTAGCAAGTATATTTATTGAGAGTTAAGAAAACTTGGTATAAAACATAGAAGCCCACAATGTAGATAAATTGCACAAAGCAGACTGGAGATAAAGACGTGGTTCTTTGAATTTTATAAAGATTATCTGTTAGAAGTTTTGTGAGTCTCACTGAAACAGTTAAGATATGTATCTCCAAAATTATAACATAGCATTCGTTTAGGGACATGCCTGCTAAATAAAAAATGAGTTTCGAAGGTAGAGAAATAGGTTAAAAGGTACATCCCTTCGCAGCAATTTTTACAAGTGATTGCTCCTGCTGACCTTGTAAGGATAGAGAAGCCCTTGTTTGTGGCCCCAAGGGAGCTTCTGTTTAATTGAATTAAAAATTTAATAATAGAAACTATTATAGGATCTGTGAAGTCAAAAATAAGGGATGAAAAGATTGTACAGAAAGCAGACATTTGGAGAACTTCCATTCCGTCATTCAATATTTATTGAACACCTGTCTTAAGCTAAGAACTTTGCTAAGTACAGCAAAGTACAGAGATGATAAAAAAAATACTTTTGCCCTCTACAAGTTCATTGTCTACAAGGTGAGATAATGGATAAGAAAATACATTCAAGAGTTTGTGAAAAGCAGCATTTTTTTAATTTGGGGAAAGGGTAATGGAATTCTTCTGAGAAATTCTATTTCTGAGTTATGTAAGCCTGAACACTAGTATCTGAGATAAATAAACCTTATATTCATTATAAACTTGATGTCCAAAATGTAAAAAGATAGATTTATTTTAGTGCAATACATATACACAAATACACATATAATTAGCTTCATGGGACACAATTCACAATAATTGTACTTCCTCTGACTACCTCTCCTGAGTTTCCCTTTGTCCATCCTGCCATGATAGACATAGGGCTGGCATAGTGTATAAATGTGGAAGAATGGAAACGAGGAGGAAAGAAATGGATTCATTGTTATCACAAGTGATCTTATACATCATAAATACAGCTAATCACTTTTTCTTATGACTTGTCCATTTGGGGTAACAAATGGACAGAGTGGAAATTTTGACCTAATTCTGCACCCAGTTTATTTCGTTTCCATGCCTTGCATAAAATGTAAGTCAGGCCACAGACACCATGAGAGATTCTATAGAAACAGGTGAATAAGATGCAGTGTGGAAACAAGCTTCCACAAGGGAATTCCTTATAGTGAATAATTTGTTTCTTTATTTAATCCAAAATGTACATTAGGTTTATATTTTAAAAATCTGATTCTACAAATAGTCAATAGTATCAGTATCTAAAAAGATAAAACATTGCAAATAAGTACCAAATACCAATATTCTTATTTGATATAGATTATAACACTGTGAAAGCAACATGTAGACAGAAATCTTTTCTTTTTCTCCTGCTTTTCCTCCTCCTTCTCCTCCTCTCTTTTACCTTCTCTTTCATTCTCTTCCTCCTCTCCTCCCTACCTTTCCAGGCATCCTTTGTCAGCTATAAGAATTGTTGGTTTAATCAAATAATAGGCAGGTGCTTTGACAACCCAGATAACTATGATGTTCCCCTACATTTTGCACTCAGGGAGGAGCAGTTTTACAAAGAGAAAATATTCCCCAGATAAGAAATAACAGGTTAGAGTTGGGGTTGATGTGGTCTCCTACCTGTGGTGGTCAGGACCGCTCCCTCATGCAGATCTACTTTCATGGCATAGGGTGTTTCACTTTACTTGGTGTACTTCTTAAAATGCTGCCAGTTTTAGACTTTTTGATTAGTAAATATTCCTTTTCAAGCCTTCACCAGAAATAAAGGGGCAACATATCAACAAAAAAAAACCTGACTGAATTAAATGGCATTGTTCTTAACAGCTATCTAACATGGCAACTGAGCAAACCTGAAAATACATGTTGAACCACAAGTCAAGAGGGAAGTTTCATGTTTATTTCAAATGCCTTACTGTGACATTTCTCCACAGTTAACCCTAAACTCTCAAAGGGAGAACAGCAATTCTTTTTGCTTTACCACGTCTCTCTTTACTCCATCTCTACAGCCAACTGATACTGGCTCAATTAATATTCGACCAGTTAAATGGATACTAAAACTCTTTGATTTTGTGTATCTGAAATGCTATTTAGTTTATAATTTTGGTTCTACAACAAAATGTGTTCCAGGTGTTTGAAAGGTTAGAAAAGGTCATTGATATTTGGACTCTTATTTGTGTAAGAAAGTAAAGGGCACAGAATTCACAGTGACAGTGTCTACCCGTGGAGGTGGGGTTTTTTTCCTTATCCTCTGAGACTGGAAAAGGTTGGTGGGAAAGCATGCAGTGGTTGGCTCTTTTGTTTCTTTGAATTCCACAGTAGACAATACCAAAGCTGGATGGGTTATTTTAAATGTCAGCTCTCTACCTTTTGTTGATTAGTTTCTAGCATGATCTTTTTATAAAGGTCTGCCAAAAGTAATGAAATGATATTGGATTTTATACTGAGAGCAAACTGTGTAAATAATTATGAAATAAAGCTGTTTAGAACACATGAGAAACATGACACTATAGAGTCAGTATATGGGTAATTTTAATTCATGGTTTTTGATATTTGCAATTAGAATTTTCAAGTATTTTAAATCCTGAGAAATTGGGATTATAACAGTTTTATTATTAAAACATGTTTGAGGTTTTCACAAAGATTCATCCATTTTTTTCTCAGAGTTATATGATTTTTATCTAACCCTTTATCTGGCTTCCTCTACCCTTTGCCATTATGTCACTTCCAATCTACTCACAGCCACACACAGACATCTCTCTTACTGATGTCAAATGTATTATTTCCCTCTTAGACATGTGTTCCTAAACCTTTTGTTGAACAATTTCTAAATGAAAACTTTTCACTTTTCTAAACATATCAAAATGTCTCAGTCCCCCATGCTGAGGAGGTTTGCAGTTTGAGGCTGGCCCTGCAAATAGTTCATGAGACCTTACCTCAAAAATACCACACAAAAAAAGGACTGCTGAAGTGGCTCAAGTGGTAGAGCACCTGCCTAGCAAGCATGAAGCCCTCACTTCCAACCCCAGTGTCACCAAAAATGTGTTGGAAAATGTATAAAATTACATGTTTCTTTATTTTAAATCTCTCTTCAAACAAAAATAATAATAATAGTTTTAGAGTACTGTAATAGGTATAGAAGTAAAATATAACAATAAATAGCACCAAGGAAAATGGGGATAATGCAAACATACTCCATGTGACACTATATGTGAAGTATTGTGATCTTTTGTGAAGGTAGCCCACTACAAACTAAAGATTATTTTAGAAAACTTAGAGCAATCAATAGAAAAAGAAAAACAGAAGTATAAGTATTAAGTCATGAGTGGAGATAGAGTGGAATGATGCAATCAATCCCAAGAAGGCATGGAAAGTGAAAAATTAAAAAAAAGATGGAGCAAATGGAAAAAAAAGCAAGAAGAAAGATGTAAACCTAAGCATATCAATAACTATTTTAAATGTAATTGATCTAGGTGTAACAGAACTTAGAGACTTCTTTTGCTAAAAGATGCTGACTCTTCACTTGGGTTTGTGAATGCTCCATGGGTGACTGAAAGCCTGGCATCTCTGCCTTTTTTTGGCATCTGTCTCCTTTGGGATGCTTTTAACTCTACATCTGGGCATAAACTACTGATGCTTGCCCTACCTCATCCCCCTTCAAAGCTAATAACACAAAGGAAACATTAACTAAAATGTTTTACTAGTCAACTATTTTACCATGTCCTACTCAAGACTCCCCTACAGTTGCCTAAAAGTCTCTAGTCATTGTCCTAAACCTATAGTCACCTTAGATGCCAGGAAGACCAGAGCCACATAGCAAGTTCACCCCACAATCAGACCTCTCTCCTAAGTGGAAGTGATCACTCCATGATGGGAGTTGAGCTGACACTCCTCCCGACCCCTGCAAGCAGAAGCAACCATGTCGTGGGAACTGGATTATGTCTTCCAGGGTTAAGACTCCTCTGGAACCTCCTTGCAGAACCAGGAACAAGATTATGATCAAGTTTATGATAAACAAGACCACAGTTTGACCAAGACTGTTTGTTTATGTGTACCCTCTATCACCTGCCCTAAATCTTCCTCCATTTAAAACTATAGCCCATGCCAGTACCTCCAAAGATAGGCTGAGATATTTGATCTCCATCTTCCCAATATAGGAATAGTGATTAAAATAATTTCCTGTTTTTCAATCATTACTTTTCCATTTGATTTCTGTGGCCAGACTTAATGTGTCAGGCTGCCCCACAGTTGGACCTCTGACCCAGGACTCCAGTGTCATAAACACTGTAATGGAAAAATGGAAGTTATTAGTTTGGATAACAAAACCATTTTCAGAGAAATGCTGTTTACAAGACAAAAGAGACAGAGTAAAAAGACAGAAAATGATATACCATTAAAATGATAATGAAAAGAAAGTTGTTATATAAATATCAGAAAAAAAGCTTATTTCAAAATAAAAAACAATTTTTCCAGGAAATAAAATTAACTAAATGGTATTTAAAGAATTTGCAACTCAACAATAGGACACACATTATTTTCAAGAGAACGTGAAACATTCTCCAAGAGAGACTATAACCTGAACAGGGAGAATCTTGACAAATTTAAAAGATCTGAAATCATGAAACAAAAAAAAAAAATGTGTTATCTGGGGACCTAGCACAGTTTCTCACACCTGTATGTAACCCCAGCTACTTAGAAGGCAAAGATCAGGAAGATTGCAGACTGGCCTTGGCCAGTCTGGTAAAAAGTTTAGTGAGACTTCATGTCAGCAAATAAACTGTCTGGTCAGAGGCTGGATCAAGGCAAAGACACAAGACCTTATCTGGAAAATAACTAAGACTGGGAGTGTGCTTACCTGGCAAGCATGAGGCCCTAAGTTCAAACTCTAGTTCCAACAAAAACTGTATGATCTGAACACAATAGAATTAAAACAGTGATATGTATGGAAAGCCCTCAAGAAATCACAAAGTAAACAACAAATTCTATGGTAGCCCAAGGTTCAAAGAAATAACAAGGTAAATTACACATTATTCTAAACTGAAAGAAAAATGAAAACATCATAATTTGTGGGACACAGCTAAAGCAATATTTGGAAAAAATTTGTAACAGCATATGCTCAGAAAATTTAATTAGAAAAGAAAAATAAATGCACGGCATAGTTTGGGAAGTAGAAATGCAACTGCCCTTGTGTGACCACAAAATATCCTCTACATTAAAAAAATCCCAAGAAATCTAGGAAAAAAAGTTACCAAACTAGTGAGCTTAGTGGCTATACAGGATACTAGTCAAGATATAAAAATGATTCCATTTCTTTGTACTGAAAAACAAGATATGTAACTTTAATTTTTAAAAGTAACATATTTCACTTTTGTTCCAATAAAAAAACATACTCAAGAATCAATTTAACAAAATATAAACTGTAGAAAACACTGTTGAGCTAAATCAAGGGAAAAAATAATCTATATTCATGGATTGCAGTATCAATATTACTATCATAGTTTTGTGCTTTTTACTGGTCTAAAAAATCAATAAATTTTACCTAAAATGATTGGAATTTTTTAAAATTGAGAAGCAGATTCTTAAATTTATACAGAAAAGTAAGAAGTGTAGAATGACAAAAATCATTTTGAAAAGAAAAAATAGCTGGAATACTTACTTAATATTAATACCTGCTATAAAGTTATAGTAATCAATACATTTAAGGTTTGAAATTAGAGAGATAGACAGATATAGGTTGAGTCATTATCAATAAAATATATGGAGAAAAGCACACATATGAATATATAGTGCCAAATCTATTTAATGAAGAAAAGATACTGTTTTTACCCTAATGAAATAATAGGACCATTATATGCAAAAAATATTGCCTTTGTTCTTACTTAGCCATACACAAAAATTAGTGCAAAATAATCATTAAAAATAAATTTAACTCCTGGCCACAAAAAAAAAACATATAAAAGCAAATATAGAAAAGCATTTGTGTCAACAAAATATTTTTTTAAATGTAATACCAAAAACACAAATCATGAAATAATTAAATTTAAATTTAAATGTGGTCTCTCAAAGACTGTTAGAAAATGAACCCATAAGCCACATTAGGAGAAAATACTCAAAAAACAAATTTCTAATGTAAGATTTATAACCACTATCTAAAAAATAACTTTTTTTGTGGTACTGGGGTTTGAACTCAGTTGAGTCACTCCACCAGTCCCACCCCCTTTTTTTTGTGAAGGGTTTTTTTAAGACAGGGTCTCACAAACTATTTCCCCAGGCTGGCTGTCAACCCCAATCTTTTTGATCTCTGCCTCCGGAATAGTTAGGATTACAGGCATGAGCCACTGGCACCCAGCTAAAAATAACTCTTTAAAATGAACACAATAAGCAACATTATACAACATGCGCAAAAGGTTCATTGTGACACTTCAACAAAGACAAAAAACAAAATGGATGATAAAGTCCATGAAATTATTGTGCGAATACATTAGCTATCAGAAACATATAACTTCAATCCATATCAATGTATCATCAGTAAACACCTGGGAGAATCATTAAAACTAAATTGACATTGGCCAGTGATGATGCCACTGTAGAATAACTAGAACTCTTACACATATGTAGGAGAGCAAAATGGTGTCATCTCTTGCAATTTCTTGTTAAGTTACATGTGCACTTTCCATATGGCATAACAATTCCACTCCCAGGGAGAACAGAACCAAAAGTAGGTGTTCACATAAATATTGGTATGGAAACACTCACAGTGACTTATTTAGAATAGCTCAGACCTGGAAACACATGATATGGTAAAAGGATAAACATATTTTTCTTGTTGTCTGATAAATAGAAGAGAACAATATTAAATAATTCGAACAATTCCTATGCAGTCAATACAAAAGTGTAATGTTATGGGAAAGGAGCCAGGTGACAAAGAGTACCTACATTAGGATTCCATGTCTGTGATATTCTAGAAAGGCAAGGCTACTGGGAATGAGGGCAGAAGTCGGGATTATCTGCAAAGAGCACAAGGGAATTTCTGAGATGATAGATATCTTGTATATCTTTATGATTGTATATATTTGACTGTAGCAGTTTGTGCTTAAAAAAGTAAATTTTTGATGTGAATTAAAAAACAAAACAAAGCTCTTTCGTGTTGCCATGTGTACATCTAATTTACTGTTGTGAAATGCTGAAATTTACTCACATTTCCTGGTGGGATCCGATGAACACTGTGTTAATCAATATCTTCACAAAAATGTATGGAAATTTCTATGGAGTGCATGCCTGAGAATAGAACTGTGGGGTCATAAAGACCGTGTGATGAGTTAATCTTGGTAGCACCAGTTTTCCCACCAGTTCTAGCAACTGCATTATGGCTCTGATGTCTCTGTCAATGACAGGAGATTAAAAAACAAAACCACCGGGCTCATTCCTAGGTGACATCTCATACCCTTAGCTTTGTGAACTACAAAATATCTTCCCAGAAATGCCTTTTCTTTTTCATTTCATATTGTTCCTGGCCATTTGGCATTTAATTATTTTTTAAATCATGTTCCTATAGTGACATTTTGCTCTCTGTAATTGGCCTTTCTCAGAAAAGTGTGTCTCTTAGCTGTCCTCTAAACTCCCCCTTTAATTATTTCATTTCTTCTCCTTTCTCCTCTTCATGCTTGCAGCTTTCTGAGAGACTCTCTTTCCAAGATCCAGATTGATTTTTAACATTTTTCCCATGTGCAATGACCTATCACCCTAATTTCCGGACAAAAACAAACCAAGCCCAGCTAGCTGCCCCCAGATTTCAGCAATCAATAATCTTGAGAAACTAACTTACACACTCAAAAACACTCTAGTCTCTTCTTTGTCAAACTTGAAAAGAGTAACTGAGTGCCTATCATCTACATTTTGCATATATTTGAATATATGATTGGGAATTTTAGGTTCAAGCTGTTATATGAATGGAACAAAAAACATTGAATGTTTAAAGTAAATATAATTGCATAAGCAATTATATTACCTACAGTGTATCACTATTCAGTTGGCCCTCCATATCAGCATGTTCCTCATCCATGAATTCAACCAACTTTGAATAGAAAATATTTTTTAAAATGTGTCTGTACTGAACATGTACAGACTTTTTTTCTAGACATTATTCTCCGAACAACAGAACACAGATATTTACATAAACTTTACATTGTTTTAGATGTTAAATGTAATCTAGAGATGAATTAAAAGATATAAGAGGATTGTGTAGGCCACATATAAATACTGGTCCTCAGACTAATTCTCTGTGATTATAGAGGGGTGTCTGTGAAGACACACAAATACACTGAAATTCTTTTATGCCTTTCTCAATAGGAATTTATTTATCAAAATAAGCATTGGTTTTTCTTCTGGCTGCTTAATCTGTCTTCTAAGTTCAATTTTCTGCATTGTGTGTCACCAGTGTAGAACTAAAATATTCTACTTTTCTGAAATTAAGTAGAAAAGAATAATGGTATCACATTTACCATAAATTCTAGGCCATATATGGGAATTTTTATGGAAAAGGCATTGTAGAACAATTATCTTTATGATTAAGGGATAACCAGTTCAATACTATATGCATATCTTAATAAAGTGAACATAGAAAAACCTAGTTTAATTCAGTTTATGAATGTGGTTTTATACCACTTTGTGTGACCTAGGCATTCACTTACATTTATTTCACCTCCAGTAATTAATATTAAGATCAGTAATCAAATTTGAAATGCTAGTCATTAAGCAGTTCACATAAACTTTTTTTCAAGCACTTCAGATATTTACTTATATCCAAGTACTTAACAGTGACTTGTTATTTTGAGCACCTTCAGTAATGCATTTTTCTTACAATTTTTATCATCCTTTAAAAGTGCTTCTAAGTTTAATTAGATATTGCAGGATTTCTTTTCCTTTAACTTCTGTAGTACATATCAGAGTAAGCATCACAGAATAATTTAAAAAGAGTTCCCTCCCCCAACCCCAGGACAAACACAAAAGCTCCTTTTTTCCCTAAAGTTGATTATATGCAGAACATATTAAGCAACCAAATTATTTGGCAATAGAATAAACACGTCAGTTTCTTTTGGGCTTGGTTAAAGCCCTTGTGTTCTTCAACAAGCCTGTCTAAAACCGTCCCAAATAATTTCAAACTTGCAAAAAACAGAAGCAAAGAAATGTAAGGAGTAATTCATGAGTGGTGTGTTCAGCAAAAACAGACTAAGTTGATAAACTGTTTAGATCCCTAATTGACTGTTCGAAATGAATGTTCTAGATACAGAGTGTCGCCTACACCTCCCTGTCTTCCCCCTCACATCTGCAGGGCCCTCTTCCCTTGCCATGACAAGTAGCTAGGCACAGAAGCAGTGTGTCAGCCCTGTGCCTCAGCAGTGCCACCTCTTCCATCTTGGCTATGGAGTTTCCCTGTGGCCAGCTCATGGGATGCCTTGATGAACCTGTTCAATCTGGTGCATGTGCAAAGATTATGAAGCAAAATCTTGAAGAGAATATATCAGTCAACCAAAAGGTAATATATACATCACACACTGAACAACCCAAAGGGTTTTTGGTTAATTAGATAATTTATTGTATTTCCTTAGTATAAAACAATGAGCAGAGAGGTGAACTTTCAGATTCTTTGAATCTCACATGGTCTAAGAAACTGGCATTTATTTCACCACATTTTATGTTTCCCAAATGGTGGTTAAAAAGGAGGAAAAACTTTTAACTTAAATAGAAGAATGATGCTCTCTCAGTACATTTCTAATGAACACTGGCTTTCTCATTTTACTGTGGAAACACGTGAGTAAAAGTATCTGCTTATTTGTTTATATTTGTAATTCCCTGATCCATCAACACTGTACCAATGTAACATATACAGTTATTTGCCTAAGTCAAACACATATAGAAAAGCAAATTCCTAACACGTGCACACACATACTGTGATTCTAAGAGGCTAGTGAAGGACACCATTCTGTCCCGGAATATCAAGGTGCCATGAAGTCAATACCATGCATGTGGACGTTCGTTTCTGGCAGTGAGAAATGTAGGCTAGCTATATTGAAATGCCATGCTGCTACAATGCTTAGCACTGAAATCAGTATAGGACATGTTTGAAAGACCCTGAAGAGTTTATCAAAAGTAAGAAAAATTCCCACAAGGGTAAATTAAGGCAAACCAACAATGAAATAAACTATTATCTTATGTGAAAACAGATCTGAAAGGTATATGATTACTCTGGGATTGAGATCTCTAGTGACACTGAGATTAGACCCACATCTTCGAGGTCACCATAAGTGAAAATGCTGGATCTAACAACCCTGATTAACACTGAAAACCCAAGCATAACAAAATCTCAGATTAATAAAAATTCTGTGCCCAGGAGAAACAAATAGAATCTTCTCGGGAGAAGACAGACCCAGTTTTCTCCCAAAATGGAGGAGATGAACCAATTCGGGATATAATACACATAACGTGGAAATGCCATAACAAGACTCCTGTATAGCCATCTTAAATAGAAAAAGTATCTTTTTTCTAAAATGAAGGACAACAAGGTAAAACAGGTCCTGCTTAGGGGTTGGCACCAGTGAGTGTGGGGAGATATAAGGAAAGGTGTAGGAGGGGGAATATAGTGGAAATATTGTGTACTTATGCATAAAAATGGAAAAATGAGACCTGTTGAAAGTATTCTAAGAAGAGGGGAAGGGGGCATAAAGGAGAATGATGGAAGGGGTGAATTTAACTATGATGTAATATGATATTTATTTTTGTAAAGGTCACAATGTACCCCCAGTACCACAATAATATGATACTAAAAATAAAACATTTTTTAAAGTTACTATGTTACTTAATCACAAAAGCATACCTAGAAAATATTATATTGGGGAAACTCATCAAAAAATAAAAAGACAACTCTGGGCACCCAAAGACATGAAGTAATGAAAAAATATAAAATATTCTAAAATATTAAAGAGAAAAAGAAAATGAACAACCAATAATTACAAAACTTATCTGAAAAACAAACAAGTAAAATTCTAGACTTAAACTTTAAAAAGCTTGGTGTAGTTGTGCATATTCACAGTCCTGGCACTCAAGAGACTGTGGCAGGAGAATCATAAGTTTAAGGACAGCCTGGGTCTCAAAAAAATTACAATTAATTGATAGGTAACAAAACAGTCAAAACATTATTAGAGAATTAGAAGCAAGATCTGAAAAAATTCTAATAATTCAGAGATATGAGGTAGGACAAAATATGAGATGTTAATTGATGTCAAAGACAAATGAGATGGTCTGACTTTGTAATCATAGTCTCAGAGTTGGAGAATAGAGAGAATGGAAAAAGCCAATGGTTTCTATGGGTTAAGATATAAAACTTAACTGATAGATATTTAAAAGACTTAAGTAGAGAGATATACCTTATTTATGGATAAGAAGGCTTCTTATTTTAAGTATCTACCAGGTCAAAATCTAAAATTTACCTCTTCATGTAAAAAGTTAGTAAAAAGTTTGAAGATTGTTTCAGAGGAAATTCTGTATATGTACCCCAGGAAAGACACAGTGCCCAGAATCGTAATGTTAATAGTGGCAAAAACAAACAAACAAGAAAGCATTAACAAATGTATGAGTAAATTAATTTTATAATAATTACAGTGCAATATTATGGATGAATAGCAACAATGGATTACAGGTACACAGAACCACATAGATGAACATGAAAAATATGACAGAATATGAAAATTGTGTGAATAACATAGGATTTGGTATTTTGTAAAGCTCACAGCTAAGAAAATTAAGATCATATTGTTTATCACTTAAATATATAGTAGCACTAGCAGAAAAAAACAATAACAAAGGAATGATAAATACAAATTCAGAAAACTGGTTAGTTATAGATGGGAATCTAGGAATGAAGAAGAGAAAAAATATCATTGATATTTAATTGTTTGTAAGTTTAATAGTGACATTGTAGTTGTTATGACACTCTTAAATTCACCCATTTGGCACATGTATGGCTTAATATCCATCAAATACTACATTGAAAATACACCTCACACTGTACACCTGGGTATAAGTTTGCTTGCTCAAACCCTATCCTCATTTTATGACAAAATACAAGAAAGGATTTATCCAGAGTCCTAAGTCAAGCCACATGATATCAGAAGCAGGAGATCTGAAGGTAGGAGAAAATGTTCCAAAGAGGCTGACATGCCTGATACCTGTATAGTGAAGAGGTAATAAAATCTATAAAATACAGGGTCAGTGCCTTGGGATTACTGCTGTTAGTCACAGGAGTTACTTAATACAAAACGAAATGCATCAGCACCTTCACAGGAGTTAGCACCTTTCATTTGACAACTATGAGCTATCACCCCCGGGAGACCAGTCAATACGGAAAGAAGGAGCAGTACTTCTCAGGAGAAATATCAACTCAAGCTATTAAAATAAATGCCCATTTTAGCTTTTTGAGGAGCCTCTATATTGCTTTCCATAGTGTTTGTACTAATTTACATTCCCACCAACAGTATATGAGGGTTCCTTTTTCCCCACATTCTCACCAGCATTTGTTGTTGGTAGTGTTCTTGATGGTAGCCATCAAGGTGGAATCTTAAAGTGGTTGTGATTTGCATTTCCTTTATGGCCAGGGATGTTGAGCATTTTTTTCATGTGTTTTTTAGCCATTTGGACATCTACCTTTGCAAAAGCTCTGTTCAGTTCATTTGCCCATTTCTTCATTGGGTCATTGAGTTTTTGGGAATTAAGTTTTTTGAGCTCCCTGTATATTCTAGTTATTAATCCCTTGTCAGATGTATACCTGGTAAAGATTTTTCTCTCGTTCTGTGAGCTACTTGTTCAATTTAGTGACCATTTCTTTTGTTGTGTGGAAGCTTTTTAATTTCATGTAGTCCCATTTGTCAATCCTTTCTTTTAGTTGCTGAGCTATTTGAGTTCTACTGAGGAAGTCGTTGCCTATGCCTTAATTCCTGTGTATTCCCTGCTCTTTCCTGTACTAGCTTCAAAGTTTCAGGTCTTATATTAAGGTTCTTAATCCAGTTTGAGTTGATACTTGTACAGGGTGAAAGACATGGATTTAGTTTCAGTTTTCAATGTCCAGCATTCAATACAGGAGGGTGATTCCTTTTTAATTCAAATAATCCTTTGTCAGAGTAATCCTTCCTGCTTTACTTTTTTTAGGTTATGCCTGGGTCCTAAAAGCATTGGAGTTATTGAAAACACAGATTCACAACCTTTACAAAGTTTGTTTCCAGGATGCAGATCCATTTTTTCTGGTGTCCGGGAAGAGAGAAGGGTGTCCCAGAAAGACAAAACAATGCAGATGAAGGCAAAGCTCTCATTTCCCATTCTGGATGGCTCACAGTGTGGGTTGCTTGTCATTCACTTGAGAGGTTGTGGATCTGTGCCTCTTGCCGGACCATGTGAAGTCCAGAGTCTGGTCCAAGAGGAAAACAGCTGAAGTATCTGTGGGGCTGTTTCCTCTCTTTGGGCAGTTTTCCTAGTTTCTGACTTTGCATTTTCTTAGCTCTCTGACAAAGTGGATTCTCTATCCCATCCTCTGCATCCTAAAGCTCAATTAGGATTATTCTGTACAAATAACCTGTGGGAAGCAAAATCAAACATTTCTCTTCCCAAATCCCCCCACTATGCCAATCAAAAAAAATTAAAGAATTTATGGTGACCAGTAAAATATGTTTTGTGGTTTCCATGCAAATAAACTCAGCTTCAAATAAAAAAGGGGAGTAATTGAATTATTTGGCTAAAGGAAGCCTTCCTAAGGTGGGAATGACTCACTTACTGAGTAAGTGAAAGATTTTTTTATAAGACTTTGATCAGAATATATGGGAGAGATGTTATTTCAGCTACAATAGCCAAAATTGCAAAGTTTATGATTAAAATAATCAAATATTAAATGTTTTTATTAAATGTTTTTATTATTTTATATGATGGAAATTATTTAAAAGTTATAAATAGTAGCCATGTTTTAAGATAGTATATAACACATAACATTCATTTTTTAAAATTTAGGATTCATTAATAGCACAAAGGGTCTCATGGAAAAATTCCATAGATAGATACAGTGTATTTTGAACAAGTTCATTCTCTCTACTATATTCCCTTAACTCTACTCCCTCCTTCCCCTTTTTACAAACAGTATTTGGTGGGTTTTATTATGCTACCTTCATACATATATTTATAATATACTTTGATCCTCTTCACCACCTCAGTACCCTCTGTTTTCCCTTCTTCCTCCTGCTAACCCACTCCCCATGTATCCCTTTTACACTCAAGTCCCATTATTATTGGTGAAAATTTTAATATTTTAATGTAGTAAAATTGCACCAATGATTTTGAGTTAGGGTATCATAGTCTCATTTTTTTTCTTTTTTTGTTTCACCATTAGGTAGATCAGTGACCTGGGTTGCCCTTGACTTTCTAAGCATCACACTTATTTTCCATGACTGAGCTATAAATACGGTCTAATTGTGCTCTAGGGTTTGATGCTCCATTCTGTCCTTAACTTATGTACGTCTCAGTTTCTTCATTCATAAAGCAGCCCTAATGTTAATAGCTTCAAACTTAAATGATTCTTGGATGTGCAAAATTATATTTGTAAACCCTTAGCATGATAGCTACCTAAGAACAGGGTAAGCACTAAGAAGAATTGGCTTTTATCAGCTGAGGAGTCAAGCAAATACAATTACAGACTTGTATTTTTTTAATCATTAATGTTTCTTCTAGTTTCATTATTCTGTAATTTTAATCTGGACTTGCCCTATTTTTCAAGAGTTTCTCTAAATCTTCTCTGAGACATTGATATAAATATAAAATAATAAATTGGATAAAACATTCCATGTGTCTTTAGAGACATAATAATGGCGTTAATAAGATTTTAATGCTTATGTTTAAAATAGGGATGTCTCTAAGTGTAAATCCCTTCTGATCTGACCTGGTTTATTTTGGTCATTTCTAATGACTAAGATGAAATGCCTGCCTAAGTTGGGAAGGCTGATACTTGTTGTTGCAAGTATCTAAGTGACTTGAAGCTAGAACTATGGCACATAAATGAGAGCTTAAAGCTTGTTAAGTGATGTTGACTACTCAGGACTTGAAGGTGTTTCTGGAATTTTCTGCCATGGACAAATAGTTGAAACACTTTACATAACTCATATACCAACAGAAGTCTTTACAGACCATGGGGATGATTTATGTAGCAGTATTTAGATTTTATTTATATTTTCTATAAGTTTCATGCTAATATCACTTTATTATAAGTTCGCTTTTGTTAGTAATCAGAATGACATAGTTCCTTATGTCTCCTGGGAAATGAGTGAACGGTGTCAAAGGTACATATAAGAACAGAAAACTTTGGTCAGCTATTAAGAAATTCCATGCCTATTTTAAAATTCCTAGGAGAAGGTGGAGCGATGGGACGAGGTCAGTGAGAACATTTTCTTGTTTGAGTTTAGAGAATGTACTTTGAGATAATTCAGAGGCACTCAAAGGAGGGTGGATAGGAGCCTGACAAGCTGAAAACATCACATTCATTACATAAACAAGGCCAAAAGTTGCAGCCAAAATACTCATGATTTCACTGAAAATTCAGGTGCCTCCTGCAGTTTCCCCATTTCCTTCTGCTCCTTTGGATTCCCTAACACTGACAAAATGTACAGCTATACAGAATCAAAATAGGATTCTGTATTTTCTCTAAATGTTACTCAACATAATCCCTCTTCGTTTGTGGATAGTCCATAAAGAAGTCAATATGGTTCTATAATTTATTGAGATGTCAGCTGCATAAACTTAGCTGGAGCCTGGAAAGACAAGCTGCATCTTTCTCTCTTTTTAAAGATGCATTGACCTTGGGCAGGGAGCACTTGAAGGAGTTTTGTTTGGGAGATCAATACATTTCTTTATTTATAAGCCTAATCAGAGCCCATCTGCTTTTCTGCTAAAGTACTGCTCAATGAGAGTCATATAATCAAAATTATAAACTTTATTGCATTGATTTTTTGTTCTACTTGTTACTCAGACCACAAAAATAATTAAATATTTTCATTTTAATAACTACAACTTGACATAAAATCATTTTGGGGGGAAGTATTTCCCTCACGTCAGGACTATGGCATCTTATACTTCCAGTCCTGCCATTTCTCATTCTAATTATTATTCTTTAACAGGTCCAAGACAAGTTTTAAATGCTTTGGTCTAAAAACTTAGCAGCTGTTCTCCAGGCCTTATATCAAAATCCAGGCAGCTGCCCGGGACTGACCTCAATGGCACAGTCACACAAAAAGCCAGCTCTCAACCACTGAGACTCAGCCTCATGGTATAAATACTGCAGGGTCATCTATAAATATATGTGCTTCACCACATTTCACCTGCTGTTGGTCTGCTGAGACAAGTGCCTGCTGGCCTTATGCATGTAGCAACAAGCATCTTTGAAACTTCATCCACATTTTTTTCATTTAGGGGAGGGAGAAACAGCACTAGTGAATGTTAATTAGCTCTATGGAATTATGGGGAGAGGCTCAAAAAAAGAGAACTGAGGGCTGGTTTGGGGGAACTAGAAAAAACTATAATTGACACATATAATGAAGCAGGTAGGCTGGACTTTAATTTACTGATGTTAAGTCAGTGCATCTTTCTGTATTTCACTCTGGCCCACGTGCATTTATTATGCGGTTTGTAGAGAAGGTGAACGTGGGGTACAACCACCTCATTTCTGTCTGCCACATCCAAGGCACTGCCTCTGCTGCTGGACATTTTTTCTTCCAAGGTGGCTTTTTCAATTAGGGAGATGAACAGAGCCCAAAGACGTCTAAATGCTTAGCATTTTCACTTCGTATGTGAATGTGCTGCTAAGCTAATTCAGACCATGTGGTGGTTTTGCTCTACAATAAATGTGCCCTTTCTGACTTTTAGGCTTTCTGAGCTGTGGCACTTCTGAACCACAGCCCACAGTTCTATTTGACTCTCCTAAGTTCTCCAAAGGAAAATATCAAACCACATTCCTTTTTCCATAGCCAAATGACCAATCTATAGAAAATCAGAAAAAAAATCATTAAAAATCAATGTCTTTTTTTAACAGGAAAAATTAGACATAAGTATTTTGTGGTTTTAATTTAGCATCTTCATCATTTAAATAGAGCTAGATATAGTACTACAGTTGTTTCTATCTCAAAAGTTATAGTATTTTCTCTGTATGTTTCTAGTCAACATTCTCTGCATCATATATTACACCAACACACAAAACATATTTTAATACCACATAGTAAATGTATCTGCTATTGGAAGTAATCAATCCTATTGACTAAAAATTACATATTTTCCAATTTCCAAAAGGTGCCTTATTTGCTTTTCTTTATGGTTTTGTGTGTTTTTTGCAAAAACTTCCCAATGACAGCACACCACAATAGTGAATTTTCATTAGAGAGAGCTTACCACTTTTATTATAAAGATGTGCCTACAAGGCTAGAGGAGTGACTCAAGTGTTAGAGCACCTGCCTAGCAAGTGTGAGGCCCTGAGTTCAAGCCCCAGTGCTGCCAACAAAAACGAAAAAAAAAAAATGTTCCTCTGTCTACCACAGACCTTGAAGTTTAATATGTAATATGTAATATTATTTTCAAAGAATGAGGAAAACATAACTTCCAAGGAGTCTTTTTGTAGTAAGCATTGCCTTTGAACTATAGCATTCTTTGGACTTTCATACTGACAAGGAAGGCTGTGATTTTTGAGATAACCAGGAGACTAGATATTTGGGCCACTATGCATTTAGTTTCCTCCACTTCATCTTCAGTATCCACAGAACCTGACTGGAGTATATGAAGATAACTCTAATACCTTCTAAGATAGTTCACTTCATATTGAGATAGAGTCTACTGTTAATATGGCATCCGTCTGAGATTTATCTCTAAGACTACATAGTTATGGTTATAGTTACCAAATAAATTCCTTGGTGTCAAATTTGTCCTTGTTCATGTGAATGGGCAAAATATTTACCTCAGCTTTGCATAAATTCTAGCTTTTAGACTCAAGTTTTTTCTCTTTGAGAATCAGATCTGGGAATAGTGTATATAGTAGTGGAAGCTAAAATTCTACAAATTAATGAGCATTCACTAGGAATAAACAATATCATGTCACATTTAAAATAAATATCTAAGCATCATTTAGAAATCCTAAGTATCTTCATTAGGCAAATTGTTTAAATGTTTTTATTAAAATTTAGAGTGTTCACTGCTGAAACATATGTGTATATTTGTGTATATATACATACATATTCCAGAAAATAGCATGCACCTTGTTAGGTTTTTAATTATTCAATTCTAATATAGGTAATGGTTAGAATTCACTTAGTTGGATCACATATTAGTTTTATTTACCACTTGTAGAGAAGATGCTACTAACACTGAGAATAAAGTCTGTGGCTGTTCAAATATAATCAAAGCATACTTCTCTTTTAAATTAACAGTCTGGCTGGTCCAGACTGGAAGACACCTCTGCTTCATGAGGTCACTCAGGGACCCAGGTTTAACTTGTTCCTCTGTCATAACCTACAGCACACTGTCCTTATCCACATGGCTTAAACTGACTCCCTAACACCAAGTTCATGCTCCAGTTCACAGAATGGGGAAAAGAAGAATTAGAACTTTAAGTGGCATGAACAGAAATGGAGCAGATCAATGTCACTCACACACCAATGGCTAGTCCTTCATTATGTGTGCAATCTATCTGCTCATGTGTGCACCTGCAATGTAGCCTAGGAAAAGTAGTTTTTATCTGTGTGGCCATGTAGCAAAATAAAGCTGGTGATATGCGTGGAAGAAGAAAGAATCCTATAGCTTGAATTAAAAGGTGACTAACTGATAACAGAGGCAAGTTAGCACTTGTCTACAATTTCCTTGGGACATTTATTTTAATTCCAATTTGCCTTACTGTTAATATTCATGGTAAACCAAAATTATTACCTATGAATAAAGTGCCAATTATATGTAAACCAAAATGGAAAATGGGAGATCATTATAAGTAAGGAATATTTTTGTTACTAACAACAAAATCTCCCAGAAATGAAATTTTTATGTGCAAACTTTGTATACATGTATAATTTCTTAATTATTTCCTTAGGATGACATCTCAGAAGTGCAGTTGCTATGTCAAAGAGAATATAATCTTAAGGTTTTTTTCTGCATTTTACTAAAACATCCTCCAAAACTCGGTATTAATTCATACCTCAGTAAGAAAGTCACTAGGGTGTGTTTCCATACTTTTGTTAAGAGCTTTATTAAAGTATAATTTAAATACAATGAAAGTCATTTATATCTCAATGGCTTTCAGTGGACTTACACAGTTGTGTAACCATCATCAAGATATTAGAACATCCCTGTCACCCTAAAAAGTTATCCCTTGCTCATTTGCAATCAGTTCCTCCTCCTGGGCCCAAGTTCCAAGCAAATACCACTCTGACTCTTAGACACTTGCCTTTTAAGAAATTTTATGTAATTGGAATCATCTAGTGTGTAGTTTTTGTGTCTGGTTTCTATCAGCATTATATAGTGCTTTTGAGTTTTGCTCACAGTGTAGCACATATCCATGGCCTGTTGATTGTGGTCTAACAGTATTCCCTTGTGTAAATATGATGCATTTTGCTACAGTTTTACCACCTGATGGATTTTTGGATTGTTACCAGTTTTTTTAAATAATTATGAATAATACAACTATGAAAGTTTTTGTTTAAGTCCTTGCATGGGATAGTTTTTATTGTTTTGATTTTGCTGGAAACTTGTTAAGTATTTTTAATGATTAGAACACACACAACTGCATATATACTGCTGTATGGAAAAATGATAATTGTAATATTGTTAAGAAAAGCAGACTTTTTTTTCCATGAACTGTGTTACACTGAAGCAACAGCCCTCTTTCCAAAGCCACTTTTAAGTCATAGTTTTCACTGATTTTCTTCTATGAAGAAGAGAGATGCTCTACTGCTTGAATTAAAAGAGGTGACATGTTCATTTCTGCATTCCTGCACATGCTACATTATTCAATAACAAGTTAGAAAACAGTGAGTTATGATTTAGAAGCATTTCTTTATATTTCATATTGTATACACCCATACAACAATATTTCTTGAGCACATATAATGTGCCAGATACTGTTTGTAACTAAGAAAAATAGAACAGAAGTAAAAAAATAGAAGAGAGTATGGCCCTTGTCTTCATGGTCTATAAACTGAGGAAGTGATCACAGTACCATGCTATTTATGAAATGGTAGGAACTCAGCAATCTACAAAAATCACCTCATTTCTCCAGAGCAAGTCCAGGAAAGAATACCTATCTAGCTGAAACTTGAAGGACAAGGTTGAGATGTCCAAGAAAGAGGATGACAAAATATGTCCCAGGGCAGACAATAACATATGCAATGGCTTTGACATAATAACTTACAATTTTTAAGAAAATATGAATAAATGTGGCCTAAGCAAACCTTTGTTTTCATTTTATTTTGCTTTCTTTGGGGCTATACTAGGGTTTGAGTCCTACCACTCAACCACTTGAGCCACACCCTTCATCCCTTTTTTGCTGTAGTTGTTTTTCAGATAGGTTCTTATACTCTTTGCCTAGGCAGGCTTTGGACTGTGATCCTACTACATGCATAGCTCTGTTTATAGGCAAGTATCCCATGCCTATCACATTTGTTAATGAGGTCTCACTAACTTTTTCCAGGGCAGCCTCAAAGCATGATCCTCCCAATCTCTGCCTCTCCGTTACCTTAGATTACAGGCATATGCCACCATGACAGTTAACCAAAGTTAAAAGTATATTAGAAAATGAATGACATTAACTATGAAACAAGACTCAGAAGTCATAAAAATGTAGTGGCCTTGACCATGTAAAACTAAATAATACCTGAATATTAGAATATAACCATAAACTATGTCATAAACAAAAAAACAGAAAATATTGTCACATATCACAGATGAAGACTGATTTCCTTAATACACAAAAGCACCACCAATATAATTCCTCCAAAAATAACAAACACTGTAGAAAAAAGCACTAAACATAGTTTCACTTAAAATAAACACAAAAACTAAACATATGAAAAGGAGCTTTATATTAGTCATGCAATCTGAAGTGAAACACAACTTAAATTACAGTTATGTTACATTTTTTCATTAAATTGTGTTGGAAATTATGTAAAAACTGGAAATTTTAATTTATCATTGATGTGAATATAATTTAGTACATCTCAAAGGAGGACAAATTTACCAACATTAATATTTTAAATGTACATATTCTGTCTATCTTTAGTTTTAATTCTAAAAGTATATTGTTGCACACAAATACACATATACATACATAATACACATATGCAAATTTTGGAATATTTTAACAGTACATCATTAGAAACAAACTAATTTTTCATCATCAGATCATGGCTAGATAATATTTGGCTATTTATAGGGTAGAACTAATGGCTACTTTAAAAATGTTGCACAGAAAATAGTTCCATATAGTTTTGAAATGAAAAATTATCTTTCATATACTGTATTTCCATTTGTGTAAAAACTTTCTACATGCTTACCAGGCAGCTGTCTGTCTGTTCATCTATCTGTATATATATCTTTATCTATCTATTGACTTACCCATCTGCCATCTGTCTATCCATCCATCTATCCATATCTTTGTAAATGAAGGGATATTTTCCAAATGAGAAAACAATAAATTGATAAGTTGTTTACTTCCATCAAAAAGAAATGAATGCTTAGAGCACATGGGTGAAAAGTCAGGCATAGTGGCACATGCTTGCAACAGCAACATTCCAGAGACGAAGGCAGGAGGATTATGAGTTCAAGGCCAACCTGGGTAAGTTTGAGGTCAATTTGAGTTACACAGTGGTACTCTATCTTAAACATCATGATAAAAACAAAAATAAAACCTGCAAGAGTAGAAGATAACATTTCCTTACTCTAAATTTTATGCCATATTTTTAAAATACTTTACCACCATTCAGAGAGGATTTTTTCCTTTAGATGATTTCTTCTTAATTAACTAAATCCCATCTACAATACATGGAACATTAAAATATTTGGCTGAAAATCTTTGCAGTGGTCATAGTATTTGGATTGCAGTGAAGCATTACTAGTTAAGGCAGAGAGCACAGACTTTTGAATATTATTGTCTTGGTCAAGGTCCCTGCAGAAAACAGATGGTACAGTAAAATTGGGTTAACTTAAGGAGTATCTAATTAAGAGACATTTTGCCAAGGTATTGGCAAGATATTGGAAAACCATACGGGATAGTGCAGTATTCCTCAGCCAAAAATGGCAGGGTGATGTAACCTCCCTTAGGTATACATGGAGAAGGGGAGAGAGCATTATCAGAAAATGGCAGTAAACGATACAGAGACCTGTGATAGAGCTGAAGACATTTATATAAAGGGCATAACCAAATCACAGTGATGCTGCAGGATGAAAGTTGGAGGAAGAGCTCGCCATGGTCCCTCTCCTGTTTTCCCCATGGGCTCAGAGGTAAAGGGTACTCACTGATGAAGTCAGCTTCATATCACCCTGAGAAACACAGGGACACAGAGTGAAACTTGAGGAGTAACTGGATGAAAACCTGCACAACAGTAACTGGTTTTAATGTTAAACCCCATGAGTATCAATTTTGGTGATCATGAGTAAGTTGATCTTCTGAGGCTAAGACATTTTATATGGAGTGTCAGTTAGGATCCTGCTGAGAGACACAAGCTCAGTCATTTGAACAAAGGAATTTGATATCAAGAATTGTAAGTTAATTCAATGCAGGTAACTACTTTAGTAAGATTTTAAAGGGTACAGAAGGAGAAAATGCAGGAAGTACAACTACCTCAAAGGCTGAGCAAGAGTGAATAATGAAGTAACTAAAACCTGATAAGAACTCTGTCTGCAAGGCTGAGATTCAGACCTTTTTGAAGAGTGTGGATATCACAGAAACAGGCAGCTATCAGGGTTAAGTAATTCCAGACATCATGAGTCAGCACCAGTCCAATCCATGAGGGAAGATAGGGCAGGTGCTACCAAGCCTCCCACTTTTCTACCTGTGACTAAAGCATAGCCCTCTACAGATGGAGGCTAACATTCAGCTAGGTGGGAAAGAAATGTCTGCCAGAGCCTAGCACCACACCTAAAGCATGATAAAAGAGGGGACTTGACTTTGAAAGACAATGGAGGAGATCCAAGATGGTGACTGTGGGAACAGAGGCAGACAGTGTGAGCTCCATGAATCAGGGTCCTTGCTGATATGCTGAAACCATGCTTGGTGGAGGTGCAGCACCAAGGAGAGTCAAAACTTTGACACCCTGAACCCCTAGCCCATGGAAGGCTTCTCTACACCATGTTGCACTGAGAGAACAGATGAGTTGCTGCTGCTGCCAGCCACCAGCTCCAAACCTACTTGGGAGATGTTTGGCAGACCAAACAGGTGAGAGCTAAGTGTCACATGGTATTCTGCCAGCCACCCTTGGCATAAATCAGCATAGTCCACTGGGCAGACTGATCCCCCCCTTGCAAAACAATAAACAACAAACTGAAAACAGGCGCACAGTGGAGGGGGGGGAATGCTGCACTGGAAAATGGGGATGGGAAAGGAGCTGATCTCTACGTGAACTATCAGTAAACAAACCACTGGAAAGCAGGAGGGCCAACAGCAGGCAGGTGATAGCCAGCTGCCTGAAGTAGGGGAGATGGCGGACCATAGGGCTTATCTCCTGGGCCAGTGAGCAACACCCTAAGTCAAATATCTCTGCAAAATTGAAAAACAAACAGCAGATCATCACAACACGCTGACATCAGGGGGCCTGCTGATGGATCACTGACCTTGCCCCAGAGAAAGGGGATGAAGCAAAGAAACAAACCTCCAGGAAACAATCACAGTGAAAAGCCAACTCCAAAGCAGGACAGCTGGTGGACTGTAGAGCTGTTCAAATTGCCACACCTTATTGAGGGAGGCACTGCCCAAGCAGCTGCCACTGAAAGACAGAAGAAAAAAACACTGCCCACTGTCCAACCACCTGGAGAGACTGCAACAAAACTTCTCCTTAAATACCAACCAGGACTGGATGCTGGAGGAGTAACACCAGAACTTAAACAAAGACTGAAATTCTATTATTCCAGAATCTGGAGGTTTATTTGTTTGTCTTGTTTCTTGTTGTTCATCTCTCCCCATTGATTTCTTTGTTTTTGTTGTTGTTAGTTTTGTTATTGTGAATTAGTTAATATGAAATTACACACAGACCAGGGACAGAAATAGCACACACACACTTAGATAAAAACCCAATACAGTCACAAGACAAAATTAAACCAAGGGTAAGAAAACAGGTGACTGAAACCACCAACTAGGCTATCAAGAACATAGTTCTACAGTACCAAGTGGAGGGATGAGAAGAAGAAAAAGGGATGGAAACCATTCTTCCCCCCCCCCCAAAAAAAAATAATTTAATACAGGATTTAGAGGGAAAGGAAGAAATCAGATACCCAGTTCCAGACTCCAACAAAACAAAGACAAACGATACTAAGGAACTCAATAATGTCCACAAGAACACCCTCAAAGAAAATCTTGCAAGTAATCACTGCGAATTTCATGGAGATGTTACTGGACATGGTCAACCAAAATGTACAAGATGCACTCAAGAAATTCCAAGACAACAAAAATAAAGAATATGAGAAGACACAGAAACAAACAAATGAACTCATAGGAGTCCTAAATAAACAACAAAGTGAAACAGAACACTAAAAATAGAATGATAAATCAATTAAAGGTGAAAATTGATAATATTAAAGAGGAAGTGACCCATGATATAAAAAAACTCAGAAAAAAGAATGAAACAGAAATACAAAACACAATGGAAGGCCACTCCAGCAGAATAGAACAAGCAGAAGACAGATCACAGAACTTGAAGATAAAATGGAAATTAAAGGAAAATTGAAGAGCTATTAGTCAAACAACTCAAGACCTGTGAAAGGAATATGCAAGAACTCACTGACTCCATCAAAAGACCAAACCTGAGAATCACAGGCATTGAAAAGGAGAAGAGGTGCAAGCAAAAGAGATTCATAATATATTCATCAAAACAATAGAAAATTTCCCAAATCTAGAGAAAGCTATGCCCATTCAGTTACAGGAAGCCTCCAGGACACCAAACATACTTGACCAAAATTGAACTACCACACAACATATTATCATTAAAACAACAAGAACAGAGAATAGAGAAAAAACATTGAAGGCTGTAAGGGAGAAAAAACAAATAACATACAAAGGTAAAACCATCAAAAATCACAGATTTCTCAATGGAAACCTTAAAAGCAAGAAGAGCATGGAGTGAGGTCTTCTGGCACTGAATGAAAATAACTTCAACCCTAGGACACTGTACCCAGAAAAACTATCATTCAAAATAGATGGAGCAATAAAAGTCTTCCATGATAAGCAGAAACTGAAAAAACAAAAAAAATGACCACCAAGCCACCACTACAAAAGATTCACAAGGAATTCTGCACACAGAAAATAAAAGCAAACAAAACCATGAGAGGACAGGCAACACCAAACCACAGGAGAAGAAAAGACAAGGAATGAGAGAGTAACATTGATTCAGCTCTACACAATCAAATCCTTAAACAACAAAAACAACTAGATGACAGGAATCACCATCTACCTATCAATATTAACACTGAATGTTAACCTAACTCCCCCTTCAAAAGAAACCATTTGGCAAAATGGATTAAAAGGAAGATCCAACAATCTGTTGTTTACAGGAGACACATCTCATTGACAGAAACAAGCACTGGCTTAGGGTGAAAGGCTGGAAGATTGACCAAGCCAATGGCCCCCCCAAAACATGCAGGAGTAGCAATACTTATCTCAGACAAAGTAGACTTCAAACTTACATTGATTAAATGAGATAAACAAAACACTCAATATTAATAAAAGGGGAAATACATCAAAAAGAAATAACCATTATCAGCTTTTATGCACCCAACATCAGTGCACCCAATTTCATCAAACATACTCTGAAGGACCTAAAAGCATATATAGTGGTAGTGGGAGATTTTAATAACCCCTATCACCAATAGATAGGTCATCCAAACAAAAAATGAATAAAAAAATTCTAGAACTAAATCACACCATAGATCAAATGGGCCTAGCTTATGTCTTCAGAATATTTCATCCAATTCTGCTTTCTCCAAAATTGATCATATCTTAGAGCACAAAGCAAGCCTCAGCAAATATAAGAAAATAGAAATAATCCCATGCATTCCATCTGATCACAATGCATTAAAACAAGAATTCAACAACAAAAACAACAGCAGAAAATATGCAAACAACTGGAAGCTGAAGAACACATTGCTCGATGATCAATGGGTCATTGGTGAAATAAAAGAGGAATTTAAAAGATTCCTTAAGTTAATAAAAACATGACCTACCGGAATCTATAGGACACAGCAAAGACAGTCCTAAGAGGAAAGTTTATAGCCATGAGTGCATATATTAAAAGGACAGAAAGATCTCAAAACAATGACCTAATGCTACATGTCAAACTCCTAGAAAAACAAGAACAAACAAAACCAAAACCAAGCAGAAGGAGAGAAATAATAAAAATAAGGGCCAAAATTAATGAAACAGGAACAAACAATATTAAGAATCAATGAAACAAAAAGTTGGTTCTTTGAAAAACTAAACAAGATTGACAGACCACTGGCAAACCTGACCAAAACGAAGAGAGAAAAAACCCAAATCAGTAAAATCAGAAATGCAAAAGCAGTGATAACAACAAACACAACAGAAATCCAGGGATCATCAGAGACTACTTTGAGAAACTATATTCCAGTAAATTTGAAAATCTTGAAGAAATGGACAAATTCCTAGATACTTATTACCTTCCAAAATTGAACCAAGAGGATATTAATCACCTGAATAGATCTATAACAAAAAATGAAATTGAAGCAACAATAGTCTCCCAAAAAAGAAAAGTACAGGACATGATGTATTCTCTGCTGAATTCTATCAGACCTTTAAAAAAGAACTAATACTAACTCTCCTTAAACTTTTCCACAAAATAGAATGGGAAGGAACACTGCCTAACTCATTCTATGAAGCCAGTATTACAGTCATCCCAAAACCAGACTAGGACACCTACAAAAAGGAGAACTATAGGCATCTCCTTAATTAACATTGACGCAAACAGCTTCAATAAAATAATGGCAAACTGAATCCAACAACATATCAGAAAGGTCATTCACCACAACAAAGTTGGCTTCATCCCAGTGATTCAGGAATGGTTCAACATATGCAAATCAATAAATGTAATATAGCACATTAATAGAAGCAAAGACAAAACCATTAGATCATCTCAATAGATGCAGAAAAAGTCTTTGATAAGATCCAACACCACTTCATGATAAAAGCTCTAAGAAAACTAGGAATAGAAGGAATGTACCTCAACATTGTAAAGGCTATATATGACAAACCTATAGCCAACTTCATACTTAATGGAGAATAATTGAAACCATTTTCCCTAAAATCATGAAAGACACAAGGTTGCCCACTATCCCCAGTCCTGTTCAACTTAGTACTGGAATACCTAGCCAGAGTAATTATACAATAAGAAGAAATAAAAAGAATATAAATAGGTAAAAAAAACTGTCAAAATAATCCTATTTGCAGACGACATGATCCTATATGTTAAAGACCCACAAAACTCTACCCCAAACTCCTAGATATCATAAACAGCTACAGCAAGTTGGCAGAATACCAAATCAACTTACAAAAATCATTAGCTTTTCTATACACCAACAACAAACAAACTGAGAAGGAATATATAGAAACAATT
Organism: Castor canadensis; assembly: GCF_047511655.1. Lineage (NCBI taxonomy): Eukaryota > Metazoa > Chordata > Mammalia > Rodentia > Castoridae > Castor > Castor canadensis. The sequence goes on along the minus strand of NC_133401.1, from coordinate 49,535,977 downwards.
CCATTTACAATAGCCTCAAAAAAAATCAAATACCTAAGAGTAAATTTAACAAAGGATATGAATGACTTCTACAAGGAGAACTACAAATCCCTGAAGAAAGAGATCGAGGAAGACTACAGAAGATGGAAAGATCTCCCATGCTCATGGATCGGTAGAATCAACATAGCAAAAATGGCTACACTACCAAAGCAATCTACATGTTTAATGCAATTCCCATCAAGAACTCAGTGACATTCATCACAGAGATTGAAAAATCTACCTTAAAGTTCATTTGGAAACACAAGAGACTGCGAATAGCCAAGGCAATACTTAGCAAAAAGAGCAATGCTGGAGGTATCACAATACTCAACTTCAAACTATATTACAAAGCAATAGCAAGGAAGAAGGGGAGAGAGAGTGGAGGTGGGGGGCAGGGAGGAGAAATGACCCAAACAATGTATGCTCATGTGAATAAATGAATAATAAAAAATAAATAAATAAACTAGGGAAAATACCAAATGACAGTTAAAAATGCCCCTCCCAATTCCAAAATAATCATGAATAAATGTTATATGTAGGTATATAGTCCTAAGACTTTCAAAGGTTCAGGGTCATCTCAAAATATTGTAAACATCTAGAAATTGCAAGCAAAGCTAACATTCATGAAAACATAATTAATTATACTGGATTCAGATGGCTAATATAGCCTGTGTAAATGAAGGTACATAGAACTGTGAGGAAGTTGTTGATATCACACTGACAAAAAAACAAAGTAGCCACAGGTTTCCTTTGCTAGAAATTGCCAAAATACTAAAGTTTTGCAAAGGACAGAAAAGAATTTAATAGGAAACTTCACAAAATATATCACCCTGTTTTGGTTAAAAATATTAAACAGAAAAGAAGTTTAAAAAAATAAAAAGAAAGCAAGGGCAATAAAAACAGCATGGTACTGGCATAAAAACAGATATGAAGACCAGTGGAACAGAATAGAGGATTTGGATATGGATCCACACAGCTATGCCCACCTTAGTTTTGACAATTAGCCAAAAAACATACAATGGAAAAAAGATATCCTCTTCAACAACTATTGTTGGGAAAACTGGTAATCTGCCTGCAAAAAACTGAAACTAGATCCATGTTTAACACCTGTATCAACCTAGTAGCAACTCAAAATGGATAAAGGATCTTAATATCAGGAAGTTACTACAGGAAAGAGCAGGGAATACTCTGGAAGGAATAGTTACAGGCAAGGACTTCCTCAATAGAATCCCAGCAGTTCAGCAACTCAGAGAAAGGATGGACAAATGGGACTACATGAAATTAAAAAGCTTATACACAACAAAAGAAATGGTCTCTAAAGTGAATAGACCACCCACAGACTGGGAGAAAATATTTGCCAGCTATACATCAGACAAAGGACTGTTAACCAGAATGTACAGGGAACTTAAAAAACTAAACCCCAAAATTAATGAATCAATAAAGAAATGGGCAACTGAAATAAACAGAACTTTTTCAAAAGAAGAAATTCAAATGGCCAAAGAACACATGAAAAAATGCTCACCATCTCTGGACATAAAGGAAATGCAAATCAAAACCACACTAAAATTTCTCCTCACCCCTGTTAGAATAGCCATCATTAGAAACACCAACAACATGTGTTGGCAAGGATGTGAGGAAAAAGGAACCCTGGTACACTGCTGGTGGGAATGCAAGGTAGTGCAACCACTCTGGAAAACAATATGGAGGCTTCTTAAAAAACTAAACAATTATCTGCCATATGATTCAGCAATCCCACTCCTAGGGATATACCCAAAGGAATGAGACTCACTACTCTGGAGGCACCTGCACACCCATGTTTATTGCAGCACTATTCACAATACCCAAGTTATGGAAACAGCCAAGATGCCCCACTACTGATGAATGGATTAAGAAAATGTGGTATTTAAACGCAATAGAATTTTACTCAGCCATGAAAGAGAATGAAATCTTATTATTCTCAAGTAAATGGATGGAAGTTGAGAATATCGTCTTGAGCGAGGTTAGCCAGGCTCAGAAGACCAAAAATTGTAGGTTCTCCCTCATATGTGGACTTTAGATCTAGGGCAAATGCAATAATGTTGTTGGACTTAGGTCACATGCTAAGGGGAGAGCATATATAGGGGGAGGGGGGATAGGTAGGAAACCCAAAAGTTGAAAGTGTTTGATGTCCCCACTGCAGAGGAACTAATACAGTAACTTTAAAATGACAGAGGTCAATATGAGAAGGTGACAGGGAAGTCATGAAGAGGTCAGGTAGAGATGAATCAATTTCGGTTGTAATACACTTGTGTGTGGAAGGAATGCTAGGAATCTCTCTGTATAGCTATCCTTATCTCAAACTAGCAAAAATGCTATGCCTTTCTTTTTTTGGTTTTTTTTGCTCGGCTGTGCAAAATTTATTCATCATGTTTCTTGTGTGTGTGTTTTATTATTCATATGTGCACACAGTGCTTGGGTCATTTCTCCACCCTGAGCCACCCCCTCCATTATCACCCACTCCACCCCCTCCCTCTCCCCCCCCAATACCCGGTAGAAACTATTTTGCCCTTACGTCTAATTTTGTTGAAGAGAGAGTATAAGCAATAATAGGAAGGAACAAGGGTTTTTGCTAGTTGAGATAAGGATAGCTACACAGGGAGTTGACTCACAATAATTTCCTGTGCGTGTGTGTTACCTTCTAGGTTAATTCTTTTTGATCTACCCTTTTCTCTAGTTCCTGGTCCCCTTCTCCTATTGGTCTCAGTTGCTTTTAAGGTATCTACTTTAGTTTATCTGCGTTAAGGGCAACAAATGCTAGCTAATTTTTTAGGTGTCTTAACTATCCTCACCCCTCCCTTGTGTGCTCTCGCTTTTATCATGTGCTCAAAGTCCAATCCCACTGTTGTGTTTGCCCTTGATCCAATGACCACATATGAGAGAGAACATAGGATTTTTGGTCTTTTGGGCCAGGCTAACCTCACTCAGAATGATGTTCTCCAATTCCATCCATTTACCAGCGAATGATAACATTTCATTCTTCTTCATGGCTGAATTAAATTCCATTGTGTATAGATACCACATTTTCTTAATCCATTCATCAGTGGTGGGGCATCTTGGCTGTTTCCATAACTTGGCTATTGTGAATAGTGCTGCAATAAACATGGCTGTGCAGGTGCCTCTGCAGTAACCTGTGTCACAGTCTTTTGGGTATATCCCCAAGAGTGGAATTGCTGGATCAAATGGTAGATCAATGTCTAGCTTTTTAAGTAGCCTCCAAATTTTTTTTCAGAGTGGTTGTACTAGTTTACATTCCCACCAACAGTATAAGAGGGTTCCATTTTCTCCGCATCCTCTCCAACACCTGTTGGTGGTGGTGTTGCTGATGATGGCTATTCTAACAGGGGTGAGGTGGAATCTTAGTGTGGTTTTAATTTGCATTTCCTTTATTGCTAGAGATAGTGAGCATTTTTTCATGTGTTTTTTTAGTCATTTGAATTTCTTCTTTTGAGAAAGTTCTGTTTAGTTCACTTGCCCATTTCTTTATTGGTTCATTAGTTTTGGGAGAATTTAGTTATTTAAGTTCGCTATATATTCTGGTTATCAGTCCTTTGTCTGATGTGTAGCTGGCAAATATTTTCTCCCACTCTGTGGGTGTTCTCTTCAGTTTAGAGACCATTTCTTTTGATGAACAGAAGTTTTGAGTTTTATGAGGTCCCATTTATCTATGCTATCTCTTAGTTGCTGTGCTGCTGGGGTTTCGTTGAGAAAGTTCTTACCTATACCTACTAACTCCAGAGTATTTCCTACTCTTTCCTGTATTAACTTTAGAGTTTGTGGTCTGATATTAAGATCCTTGATCCATTTTGAGTTAATATTGGTATAGGGTGATATACATGGATCTAGTTTCAGTTTTTTGCAGACTGCTAACCAGTTTTCCCAGCAGTTTGTGTTGAAGAGACTGCTATTTCTCCATCATATATTTTTAGCTCCTTTGTCAAAGACAAGTTGGTTATAGTTGTGTGGCTTCATATCTGGGACTCTATTCTGTTCCACTGGTCTTCATGTCTGTTTTTGTGCCAGTACCATGCTATTTTTATTGTTATTACTTTGTAATATAGTTTGAAGTCAGGTATCGTGACACCTCCAGCATTGTTCTTTTGACTGAGTATTGCGTTGGTTATTCATGGCCTCTTGTGTTTCCATATAAATTTAATGGTAGATTTTTCAATCTCTTTAATGAATGTCATTGGAATTTTGATGGGAATTGCATTAAACATGTAGATCACATTTGGGAGTATAGACATTTTTACTATGTTGATTCTACCAATCCAAGAGCATGGGAGATCTCTCCACTTTCTATAGTCTTCCTCAATCTCTTTCTTCAGAAATTTATAGTTTTCCTTGTAGAGATCATTCACATCTTTTGTTAGGTTTACACCTAGGTATTTGATTTTTTTTGAGGCTATTGCAAATGGAATTGTTTTCATACATTCATTTTCAGTTTGTTGATTATTAGTGTATAGAAATACTAATGATTTTTCTATGTTGATTTTATATCCTGCTACCTTGCTGTAGCTATTGTTGATGTCTAGAAGCTTCTGAGTAGAGTTTTTTGGGTCTTTAAGATATAGGATGATGTCATCTGCAAATAAGGATATTTTGACAGTTTCTTTACCTATTTGTATTTCTTTTATTCCTTCTTCTTGCCTAATTGCTCTGGCTAGGAATTCCAGTACTATGTTGAATAGGAGTGGAGATAGTGGGCATCCTTGTCTGGTTCCTGATTTTATAGGGAATGGTTTCAGTTTTTCTCCATTAAGTATAATGCTGGCCGTAGGTTTGTCATATATAGCTTTTATAATGTGAGGTACTTTCCTTCTATTCCTAGTATTCTTAGAGCTTTTATCATGAAATGGTGTTGGATCTTATCAAAGGCTTTTTCTGCATCTATTGAGATGATTAAGTGGTTTTTGTCTTTGCTTCTGTTAATGTGGTTTATTACATTTATTGATTTTCATATGTTGAACCACCCCTGCATCCCTGGTATGAAGCCTACTTGGTCATGGTGAATAATCTTTTTGATGTGTTGTTGAATTCGGTTTGCCATTATTTTGTTGAGGATTTTTGCATCAATATTCATTAAGGAGATTGGCCTATAGTTCTCCTTTTTGTAGGTGTCTTTGCCTGGTTTTGGGATAAGTGTAATACTGGCTTCATAAAATGTGTACGCAGTTTTCCTTCTCTTTCTATTTGTGGAACAGTTTAAGGAGGGTTGGTATCAGTTCTTTAAAGGTCTGATAGAATTCAGCATAGAATCCATCAGATCCTGGACTTTTCTTTTTGGGGAGACTCTTGATTGCTGCTTCAATTTCATTTTGTGTTATAGATCTATTCAGGTGATTAATTTCCTCTTGTTTCAGTTTTGGATGGTCATATGTATCTAGAAATATGTCCATTTCTTTAAAATTTTCAAATTTATTTGAATATAGGTTCTTGAAGTAGTCTCTGATGATTTCCTGGACTTCCATGGTGTTTGTTGCTATCTCCTCTTTTGCATTCCTGATTCTATCTTGGGTTTCTTCTCTCCTCATTTTAGTCAGGTTGCCATGGGTCTGTTGATCTTGTTTATTTTTTCAAAGAACCAACTTTTTGTTTCATTAATTCTTTGTATGGTTTTTTGGTTTCCATTTCGTTGATTTCAGCTCTTATTTTTATTATTTCTCTCTTTCTATTTGTTTTGGGATTTGCTTGTTCTTGTTTTTCTAGGAGTTTGAGATGTATCATTAGGTCATTGATTTGGGATCTTTTAGTCTTTTTAATATAGGCAATCATGGCTATAAACTTTCCTCTCAGGACTGCCTTTGCTGTGTCCCATAGGTTCCAGTAGGTTGTGTTTTCATTTTCATTGACTTCCAGGAACTTTTAAATTTCCTCTTTTATTTCATCAATGATCCAATGTTCATTAAGCAATGAGTTATTTAGTTTCCAGCTGTTTGCATGTTTTTTGTCATTACATTTGTTGTTGAGTTCTAGTTTTACTGCATTGTGATCAGATAATATGCACGGTATAATTTCTATTTTCTTATATTTACTGAGGCTTGCTTTGTGCCCTAGAATATGATCTATTTTGGAGAAGGTTCCATGGGCTGCTGAGAAGAATGTATATTGTGTAGAAGTTGGATGATATGTTCTGTAGATGGCAAGTAGGTCCATTTGATCTATTGTATATTTTAGATCTGGGATTTCTTTATTGATTTTCTTTGGATGACCTTTCTATTAAGGATAATGGGGTGTTAAAGTCTCCTACAACCACTTTGTTGGCATTAATATATGCTTTTAGGTCTTTCAGGGTATGTTTGATGAAATTGGTTTTGTTGACATTAGATGCATACAGGTTGATAATTATTATTTCCTTTTGGTCTATTTCCCCTTTTATTAGTATGGAATGTCCTTCTTTATCTCGTTTGATCAATGTAGGTTTGAAGTCTACTTTGTCAGAGATAAGTATTGCTACTCCTGCCTGTTTTCAGGCACCATTGGTTGGTAAGTGTTCTTCCAGCCTTTCATCCAAAGCCTGTGCTTATTTCTGTCAGTGAGATGGGCTTCCTGTAAGCAACAAATTGTTGGATCTTCCTTTTTAATCCATTTCATCAAGCGGTGCCTTTTGATGTATGAATTAAGTGTGTTAACATTAAGTGTTAGTACTGATAGGTATGTGGTGATTCCTGTCATTTAGTTGTCTTAGTTGTTTGAAGGTTTGATTGTGTGTACCTAAGTTGAGGTTACTCTGTACTTTCTTTCCTTTTCTTTTCATGTAGTTTGGTGCTGCTTATCTTTTCATGGTTAAGTTGGGATTCACTTTCTGTGTGCAGAATCTCTTGAAGAATCTTTTGTAGTGGTGGCTTTGTGGTCACATACTGTTTTAGTTTCTGTTTATCATGGAAGACTTTTATTGCTCCATCTATTTTGAATGATAGTTTTTCTGGGTAGAGTATCCTGGGGTTGAAGTTATTTTCATTCAGTGCCCGGAAGATCTCACCCCACGCTCTTCTTGCTTTTAATGTTTCTGTTGAGAAGTCTGCTGTTTTTGATGGGTTTACCTTTATATGTTATTTGTTTTATCTCTCTTACAGACTTCAATATTCTTTCCCTTGTTTCTGTACTTGTTGTTTTAAGGATGATATGTCGTGGTGTTTTCTATTTTGATCTGGTCTGCTTGGTGTCCTGGAGTCCTGTTGCATCTGTATGGGAATATCTTTCTCTAGATTTGGGAAATTTTATGTTATTATTTTGTTGTATATATTGCGCATTCCCTTTGCTTGCACCTCTTCTCCCTCTTCGATGCCCATGATTCTCAAGTTTGGTCTTTTGATGGAGTCAGTGAGTTCTTGCATTTTCTTTTCACAGGTCTTGAGTTGTTTAATTAATAGTTCTTTGGTTTTTCCTTTAATTACCATTTCATCTTTGAGTTCTGAGATTCTGTCTTCTGTTTGTTCTATTCTGCTGGATTGGCCTTCCATTTTGTTTTGCAATTCTGTTTCATTCTTTTTTCTGAGGTTTTCCATATCTTGGGTTGTTTCCTCTTTAATGTTGTCTATTTTTGTCTTGAGTTCATTTATCTGTTTATTAATCATGTTCTCTATTTCACTTTGGTGTTTATACAGTGCTTCTATGGTTTCCTTTATTTCTTCTTTTGCTTTTTCAAAATCTCTATTTTTATTGTCTCGGAATTTTTTGAGTGTCTCCTGTACATTTTGGTTGACCATATCCAGTGTTATCTCTATAAAATTCTCATTGAGTACCTGTAGTATGTCTTCTTTTAAATTATTCTTGTGGGCTTCATTGGGTTCTTTGGCATAGTTTATCTCCATTTTGTTGGATTCTGGATCTGAGTGTCTGTTTTCTTCATTTCCCTCTGGTTCCTGTACTAATTTTTTTGCTATTGGGAAACTGATTTCCCTGTTTTTTCTGTCTTCCCATCATTGCCCTGGGTGTTGTTATTGTCCCTTTACTGTGTGCAATTAAGTATTTTCTGTCTTATAATAATAGCACTAGTGATATTTAGAATTGAAGGGTCTAAGGGGATGGAAAGCAAAGAAGATAAAGAAAAAGGGAAAAAGAAATGATCAAGTAGAAAGAAAAAAACAAAACAAAGAAACAAACAAAAAAAGTTTCAAAGATATAAACAGGGAGAGACAGTGTACTAATCAACCGTAAGCTGAAAAGGCATTAGAGAGACAGAGAGAGGATTGAAAATAAAATATAAAAAGAATAAAGATAAGAATAAAAATAAAAAATAAGTAAATGAAAGAAAAACATATATAAATAAAATAAAATAAAACAAAATGTAAAATAGAAAATTAAAAAAAAACTTCCAAGTTCAAATGCAATGAAGTTTCAGTCTTAATAATTTTGTTATCCATCTCAGCCTCAAATCCTGGAAATGGTGCCTCAGATGTTGTTCTGTAGTTGTCTCATCAAAGGAGATGCATAAAGTAGAACAAAACTGCACAAAAAAAAAAAAACCCACAAAGTTTCCCAAGTTCAAATGCAGTACAGTTTCAGTAAGTTTTTCAGCATGCAGCTGTAGTTTGGTTGTTTTCTCATCAAAGGTAGGAAGAGAGAAAAAAAAAGTCTGGAGACAGGTCTGTGAATGGCTATCTGCGGCTGTGGCTTGCCTGCCCACTGCTAACAGCCTGCTGTTGCTGGAGGCGTTATTTATGCAGATCTCAGGAGTGAGCTTAACACTCACCTGGCCCCGCAGGCTTTGTTTACTCAGAGTTCTTCTGTGCAGACCAACTGCCACTGCTACAAGCTTTCCCCTTTCCAAGAACACTGGGGGAGGTAACACTGCACCTGCTTTTTCAGGCCAGCGTGTTTGTTTACAGCTCACATGGGAAGTGGGTCTTCCCCCCTCTCCTGTGGAGTTTTCCTCCCTCCACCACTCTTACAAGCTTTCCCGCTCCTTGTTGCTGGGCACGTGCCACCACTCACTCCGGAGCCTCTCCAGCCAGGCCCAGCTTGTTTATTTACAGTTCCGGAAAGGATTCCCCTCCCCTGCTCTTTGGTGCTCAGTGTGCCTCACCTTCTTTGCAATGTGTCTTTATTATTCTTATTGCTTATCACTCAGTTTTCTTTTTTCCCTGGGTGGGGGTCGGTCTGTCCAGGGGGCTATGCTGATCTGGCCCAGGGTTGTCTGTGGGAGTACCGTGTACCACTTAGCTCACCTTGTTCACGTCTTCCCAAGCCGTCTGGGCACAGGCGACTGGCAGCCCGGGGGCCCTCCTGGTTTCTCCATTTAATGTGAAGTGGAGATTCACTGCACAGGCTGGAGGTGTGGAAGTTTTGCCTCTTCTCAGTGGTTTTGCCTGCAAGGTGTGTCTCCAGCGTTTCTCCAAGATTTCACTATAGGAAATAGTGCTTTCTGCCTCCTCCCTCTAGCTGCCATCTTGGAATCAAAAATTGCTATGCCTTTCTTATTATTGCTTATGTCTACTCTTCAACAATATTGGAGAAAAGGGCAGAATAGGTTCTGCCTGGAAGGGTGGGGGCGGTGGGGAATGGGTGGGAGAAATGGCTCAAACAATGTGGGCACATATGAATAAATGAATAAAGGGAAAAAAACAAAAAAAAAACCTGTTAGATGCAGACTTTAAAAAAAAAAAAAGAAAGAAAGACAATGGACTCCAAACTGCCATGAGTAAAATAAGTGTGATAAGAAAACTTTCTGTTATTATCACTTAATAAGCAATTTTTAAGAGCCAAGCATTTCACTAAGTATTTTATGAACATTATATCTCTTAGTTCTCTCTAAAAGTATATGTTTAAACCTTCCTTTGCACTTTTTACAGTTGAAGGAAATCAAGAAAAATATTAATATGACTTTTACAAGGTTATTGAAAAAATCCATGGTATGCTGGCTAGACTATACATCATGATCAATGAACAGAGGCATGGGGGAAGCAAAGGAGAGAGAGAAAGATAGAGAATCTCACAGTCTCATATTTGTACAATGCACTTTAAAGATTTTTTTCAGTGTGCTTGTAAAAGACCACTAATTACCTCTGTACACTGAAGTACCCAGATACCTCTTCTTGTCTGTATCCTGAGAGTTGCAAGATTCTCTTTTAGCATAAATTAATTGTACAAAGGGCTTGTCATATTTCCATATGCACATATGGTATACTTTAACCAACTTCACCCTGTTACTTTCTTAACCCCCTTCAGCGGTTGTTACTGGGTTTCATTATGTTATTTTCATACATAGAGATGATGTGCTTCGATCCTGTTTATTGTCTTTCCACAGGACCTACAGGTTATGAGAAGCAGCATGAGATTACACAGTGGAAATGAAGGATAATGACAGATAAAAGTAAAAGTGCCCACCAAAACTCCACACTAAGCAAAACCATCTTCAGAAATGAAATCAAAATGAGGACATAGGCCAATTAATAAAAGCTGCCAGAATTTGTGAGCAGAAGACTTGTTGTGTCAGTATAGGAAAGGATGTCCCATTCACTACAGATCAATGACACCTGAAAACTCAGGTTTAGGAGAGCACTGGAAATCGTACCTATGTGAAAAAAAACATTTAAACCCTGAATGGCATTATGGAGTTTATGATTTAAATCCCCCATGAGGGAAAACTTGAGGGGAAATGCATTATATGGTCACAACCCTCTTCCATTGTAAGTGCAATGTGACAACAGTTTTGCTAAGCAGAGTTACAAGAGAGTAATCTGTATGTAAACCTTAAAGCTACATTAAATATAAAGTAATAACTAGAGAGACACATGGAATTAAAATGGGTACTATAATTTTTCAAGGCAAATGAAAGAAGATGGGCAAGAAGTAAAGGAGGGACAAAATTACGATGGAAGATTATGAAACAATCTTAAAATGCTAGGCAGTAATTATATTAAGTATAGAAAAGGCACTCCAAATAAAAGGCAGAGATTGTCAGACTGTGAATAAAAATAAAACCCAACTATAGAAAAGACACAGATAGATTGAAAGTAAAATATTAGGAAAAGAGATACAACCCATTCGTGAAACATAAGAAAATGCATGCCTTTGTTAAAGAAAAGCAGGTTTGAAGACAACAAATATTGCCAAAGATAAACTTGTATATTGTGGAATGACAAAAAATAAGTTTATTATGAGGATTAGTCATCAATTTATGTTCATTTCCTATTTCACTGTATAAAAGCAAAATTTGATGATATTGAAGAAAAAGTTATATAATTGTACAATCACATTACAAATTTCAGAGACTGCCTGAACACAATAAAGATATACACTATTTGGGTCAGGATACCAATCTTCTTGACTTTGACTTTCATCAAATGCAGTATTCAACAACTGTAGAATATACTGGCCTTCCAAGTTCACATGAAACAGTCTACAAGTTATACCATATGCTAAGCCTCAGCATAGATGTCAAAACATTTCAAATGACTGAAATGTTACCATGTCATCAGACAAAAATATAATTATATTAATAATAACAGAAGTTAATGGGAAATATTTCTAAATACTTAGAATTTCCACTGCATGCTTCTAGAAAAGTCCATGGCTCCAAATAAAAATCTTATAGAAAGTAGAAAATATTTTGAACAAATGTTAATTTAAAAATACAGGTATCAAGTTGTGGAAGGTGCAGCTAAGTCAGTTCTTAGAAGGGACAGTATGACCTTCTTTTCCTGGTATTGTGGATGGAACCTGAAGCCTTGCACAGGCTAGGGAAGCACTCTGCCACTGAGCTATATCTCCAGCCCAAAAGTAGGACCTTAGAAACCTGTTTTCCCTTTTAAAGCAAGGGAAAGAAACAAACAAAAAACTCAAAGTAAGTATTTAAAAATTATTTTTAAAAAGAGAAGGAAATAAAATAGCATACAAGAAAGAACATTTAAAAAGCCTAAAATTACTTATTTGAAAAGACTGCTTAAAATAAATAGGGAACCAGCAAGATTTCATACATAAAAGAGAAAAAAACCCACACACATTGTTAATACAGTACTAAAAGTATATCAGATTATCATTCATCAGTGAGAGTACTACAAATAATTTATGCTAATGAATTTGACAGAATATATAAAATGCAAAAATAATTTGTGCAAAAGACAATAAAAATTGACTGAAAATAGTATAAAACCCAACCAAAATGGGTGTCTCTGTGATATCAAACTACCATGTGAGAAACTCATGAATGAGATTGTTATACCATCTTAACTAGCTTCTTCCTAAAATAAGAGATATTTTTGCCATGCCATTATGGGTTTATATAAATCTAGCATCAGGATCTGATAAGGATATTATACTTCAAAAACATTGACATGAAGTCCTCAGTACTATTTTAGCAAATTAAGTTCAATAATAAAGGTATATCATTGACAAATGAGTTGTGTTTGTGTGTATGTATATTCAATTTAATAGTATTCAATATACTTAATAATGTTGATTATATATTCAATCTGTACAGTTCACCATGAACCAAATAAAACTATTTGTGGATTTTTTTTAGTATTCTCTCTTTTCCTCAAACCCTACTGTCTTGATCCCCAGACCAGAAAGAGAGAACTTTTCCTGGACCTTTCTATCTGCATTCAATACACCATTTAGGAATTCAGGTTACTTTTGAGTTCAGGATAGGAGATGTGCTACAAAAACAGAAGGAGAATAAAGGAAATTCACCACTAAGTCAGTACTACCTTAAGTTCTGGTTTCCTCCTTTTATTTGCCTGCTACTATTTACTTTTCTGTGAAGAAAAAAACATCACTGAATGTGCTCACTCCTTAAATGGAACCAGAAATTTCTTAACCAGTTCCCAAATCAAAACCAACACCTTTCAAAATATTAGATGTTAAAAAGTATTAAGATTTAAAATTATCATTGCAACCTTCATTTCCATTATACTTAATTTATAAGGTTTACTTATGTATCTCTGTTTTATTATAAAAGATGCTGTGTGGTTCTTATGGTTGTGACCTCTTTTTGTCCAGATACAGCAACTCCCATTAGTTTTGGTCAGGCTCCTTTATTTTGCTGTGATGGTTGAGTAAATAAATACAGATAAATTAGAGACCCCTTAAGGAGTTAGTTCCCTGCAGCCTTTATGATTGTTGCATTTGTAGCAAGGAAATCTTACAAATACCATCAGAAAGACAGTGGATTAGAAAAGCAGACATGAACCCTGAGCCAAGGACAGGGAATGCAAGAAACTCAAAACTTTGCAGATTCCTCTTTCACTTTAGGAACCAGCAGGAGAAGTTTACTGGACTTCCTGGAGTGATGGTCTTCAGGACAGCAAGGGTGTGGGTAGGAAGGTTGGGTGATTGCATAAATTTGGTCTCACTACTAAAGCAAATTTAGCAGAGAAATCTCTGAAAGACTACTGTGGGTGATGGAAGTTCTTGAAGAAAAAGAAATCAAATCAAGCATTTGGCACAACAGAGGATGGAAAAATACAGAATGTGAGAAGAGCCTTGAAAAGAACACTGGTGATACCTATGGAAAGCCCTCCTTGGGTTATCTTCATCAGTCACTAGTCCAGAAATAAATGTGCTCCTTTAAACACATTTCACTCCATGTTTAAGAAAGAAGCTTTGGCATACAATAAGAGAAAGAATGGAAAAAGAGAAAAAAGTACTTGCTTTTCACTTCACTGGTTTCAAATACATGAGCTTATTTTTGAAACTTAATTTACATTACTGGCTTTCTTTTGCCCTGTTATTTTAGCTTGTGTGTGGATTGCTCCTGATGAAAGCTAAAGCAGTACAAACTCAAGGGTAATTTGACTTATAAAGATACTGGTACATTTTCCTTGTGAACACAATGTTTAAAATGACACCTGAAGCCACTGGATCAGTTCACAGGTTAAACTTGGAGCAAGAGGAAAGTATAAGTTTTGTCATTTTCCGAAAGCCTCGGGTCTACAGAGCAAAATTAAAGATTTTTTTTTCTTTCTCTTTTTTTATTTGTTAGAAGAAAGCCTATTTCTTTGCACAGAATGAACAGACTGATTTCTTGCAGGCTCTATGATGTTTACCTGATGTTTCTAACCTGCCCTAATAACCACTCACTTGTGTCACATTTACCCAAGCAGCCTTGTCATTTCTTTTCAACATTTTAAATGACCTCTTTTTTTCTCATTATGTTTTCTGTTTGATATTAGAGAAGTTACAATTTGGGTCTAATTTTCTACTCCATATATTTTTTTTCTCCTTTTATGTTATCATTTTTACATTTACTTACATGGATATACATGGTTACACATATACACATATACATTGTTATACATTGCCACCTCCCACAAATCCCTAGCCCCTCCAACTCCCCCGCCACCCCGCTTCCAGGCAGAACCTGTTCCAGCCTCTTCTCCAGCTTTGTTGAAGAGAAAACTAAAGAAATAAGAAAGACATAGCATTTTTGCTAGTTTGAGATAAAGATAGCTATACAGAGAGATTCCTAGCGTCGCTTCCATGCACACGTGTATTACAACCCACATTGGTTCATCTCTGCCAGACTTCTTTGCTACTTTTTGGTCCCCTTCCCATAGTGGCCTCTGCTAATTTAAGATTATTTTATACCTTTATTGAAATCATTGTCAAATTTAGATATGAACTAAATTATATACCATAAAACTGACATGCTGAAATCCAATCCCCCTCCCATTATTTCAGAATGTGACTGAATTAGAATATAGGGCCTTCAAAGAAGTAATTAACTAAGATAAGCTAATATAGGTAGATTGTAGTCCAATACAACTAGTTTTTTATCAGAGAAGAAGAGGACATAGAGCCAAGGGAATACCATGTGAAGACATAGCCATCCACCATTCAAGGAGAGAGGCTCTTCCTCAAGAAATAACCTTGTCAACACTTGACCTTGGTCTAGTCTTCAGAACTAAGAGTAAATAAATTTCTATTGTTTAAGCTGCCCTCTTTATAGTACTTTTTAATACCAGCACTAGAAAAATGAACCAAATTTCAATACTTGCTTCTAACTCTGTATGTATTATTTATTGCACTGATTTACTTGCATTGGCTACCATTTCCACCATAATGTTAAATAAATAAAATGAGAAATTAATAATACTTCCTAGGTTGTATCTGACTTGAATGGTATACATTTAGTATTTCAGCATTCATATTTTTATATTTCTGGGTTTAGACAATCTGTATTCTTTTAGAGTATTAGTATATTAGGAATCTGTCTATTACTGGTAAATCATGAAGTGAAACAAAATTTAGCAAAGAATCAAAGTGCTGAGGGTGTGGAAAAGCTGGAACTCATGGACTATTGGTGCGAATGTAAAATATTACAGTTGTTATGGAAAACAAGATGGCAATTCCTCAAAAAGTTAAAAATAGAATTGCCATAAATTTAAAAATAGAATTTCCATATGACCTAAAATACCTCTGGGCATATATTTGAAATAATTGAACCAGAGATATTTGTATAACCACATTTATATTCACAAGAGTTAATGCAAAGAAGCCATGTGTTTTATTTATCTAAATAGATAAGCAAACATAACCTTGATGAGGAAGAAAATTCTCTCATGTGCTAAACACAGATGAGCCCTGAGGACTTTATGATGTGCAATTCCACTATAGCTTTCTGTTAGTAAATCACTTTATTCCTAATATGTTTTGCTTTGTGACTGGGGATATATTGTTTAATGAAGTTTTATAACTCCTATCTTTGCTACTGATGGTGACTTCTCAATGCAATATTTCATCCTTTAAAATATTTCCCCCCACAATGTGTGATGTCAATATTGCCTGCTTTTTCTTATATTTACCAGAAATACCTTTGATGCAAAATGAGGATGTTTTAAGTTCATACCAAAACATTTCCTGTGTTACTAGAGAACTGTACCATTCAACCATATTCTCACATTCCTATAAGGTATTTTTTTATGTAATAATGGTATTTTTTCCTGTTTTGTGCTTTGTTTCCCTTTTGCCACTCATGCTAAATGCTTTGCTTTGTTTTGCTCTTGTTTTTGTTTTGAGATAAGGTCTCACTACATACACCAATCTGGCTTCAAACCCATGATCCTCCTACCTCAGCCTCCCAAGTGCTGGGATTACCACTATGCCTGACTCATGCAAAGTGCTCTTTTATTTTTCTTAAATTTTTTAGGGAAAATTTTCTGGTTTTGAATTCCAAAGGCAAATACTTTTTTTTTTTTTGCTTAATAAATCCTTACTTTAGTGTTATCAAATTATTGAAGTCAAGATCAAAACCATTTGTGACATTTATGAGATGAGATCCAAAATCATCCTCTTAGCTCTCAATAAATGAAAGCCCAAACAGCCTTCTTGCATCCTTAGCAAGTGGAACAAAGAGGGTAATAGCAGTAAGTTCAGAAAAAATTCTTCCCAGAACTCAAATAACAACTTTATACCAAGAAATACAAAAAATAGCAATGTCCTTTGTGTCTACAGGACAAAAGCACTTCAGTCATTTGGGATATTAAAAGAATGATTAAAAGAAGACAAAAATTAGAATTGTGTCTGATACAGGATTTCCTATTATTTAGCATAATTTTACATCTAAAACAAAGGTAATTGGAATCACCGTAATATTTACCTATGACATATTTTCTTTGAAAAGTATTTTTCAATTCCATCAAATAGTGATCTATAAAGTTATCATAGATCTTTTTTGGAAAATTATAATTTCAATGATTATATGAGATTTGGTGATAAATCACTTCTGTGAAACCAAGGAAAGCAAAAGTTAGACAGGAAAAATGTTTTCCTTGATGATTTCAGAGATGGGTCATATTATTTTGAAATTATTTACCATAGCAAAATCGAGTTAATATTACCCATGTGCATTTTTTTTCTTATTTTTTAGTGTAAAATGTATGGTGTAGAAGTGAAGAGTTATTTACAATAACTGAATAAGACTGTATTAGGTTGAAAAACACATAAAGTTCATATAGTTCAAAAGTCCACTGGGGACATCCTTAATATGACAATGGTATGTAACTTGCCAAGTGGCAAAACATATTTTAATGTCTTTTTTTTTTTATACAATACACTCCCCTGGTTGATTTCTGCCTTTGCTGAGAGTTATTTTTTTCTTTAATGGCTCTGCTCATTGGATTTTCAAGTTTTAAAATAAACTTGGGCATTTGGATATCTGATCCTCTGTTTATGCGATGTAATTATCCACTGGCTCCAGTCTAAATATTTATTAGTTTTCTAACCTTTTGTTAGGTTGCTACCATCAAACATCCTCTAGCTGCTGTATTGATGTAAAGGTAATATGGCCTGATTGAATTGTTTTCCAGGACCCTATTTTAAGATGTAAAGGTTAATGTCCAGTTGCTGTTCAGATAAAATTTCTCTCTATAATTAAAATCAGCATGTGCCTCCACATAAATCAGATGAGATTTTGGTTGGATAAAATTAAATTTGGAATCAAGGGACAAAAGGTTTTCCTCAATGATAATAATTAGCAATATGTAAAATTAATATTTAAAAAAGATACTTGAGTGAACCAAATAATATTTAACAAATTTGGCAGTGAATTATATCACCACACTGTTGCTAATATTTGGCAAATTTAAAAAAATAGACATCAAGGAATAAATAGAATATCAACTTTGAGAACATTCCAGTCAAATATATACTACACCTTCAATTGAGCTTCTAAGGTTGTAATGTGGAAGTCAAAAACAATAAATTACCTCTTAATCAATGTTTGGACTTATTATTTTTAATTTATCATGGTCTTCTTTAAACTCTGTATCAAATATATTAATTGAAATATTTTATAAAACATTTAATACACAGACTCTTCCTAACAGTGAAATTCTGAAATAGTTTACCACCTTTGGATCACAGTGCCCTCACCTGAAAAGAAAATGTTTTTAAAAATTCAAAAGCTGTTCTTTTATCTATTGCATGATCAACTAGATTGAGATGAAACTCTACAGTTTCATGTGCTCACAATTATAATCCTTATTGTAATTTCTTCTACATGACTACCTTCGGTGGATGACAGTTTATCATTCATTCATCATATTCTGGAACCAAACAGATGAAACAGCCATGATAGAGGACCTTGTCAGAGAACCAGAAAACTGCATGGACCATCAAGAGAATCCTGTATCACTCATCAAGTATTCTGGTCAGAACTAACACAAATCCTGTTCTGTGCACAACCCATTGGCTAACTAAAACTAGTCACTTGTCTAACCCTCTCAGGAGAACAGGAAGTACAATCCTCACATGTGCCTAGTAGTCAAAGAGTAATCCAAGAAATGTTTTGTGAACAGTGGTAAAGATTTTCATTTCCCATGTTACTATTCCTAAAGAATTATTCATTTATTTATTACATGATTTCATAATATATATATACACACACACATACATATTACCCTGTAAATACTCCATGTTTATTGCCATATGTTTATGTATATAATATATACACACACATTTATATGTGTTAGTAAGCTAACATATCTGAAAGAAGAAATGATGAAAGGATCTCAAAAATAGTTTATTCTGAAATTTCTCATCTTTGTCTAAAAAGGAGCAACCAAGTCACACACATATGGCTTCTGGCAATCACTTTTAGTGAGACTACCGAAGCAGTCATCTGTAACTTGGTTTCCAAACTGCCTGAGAAAAAAAATTTCTTTCCATTCATTGAAGACTGTTACTTGCAGCTCTGAGTCTCCTGACAAGAAGATTTTTAATGCTGTGTTCAAGTGGCACATTGAGTAAATGAAATTCCATTGTCGGAATGCAGCATGTTTGATTGGCCAAGGTGACAGGACCTTTAAATTCTTCAACAGGGAAGACAAGGCATTCAGATCCTTTTCTCAGAGATACAGCTAAGTCATATAACATAACTTGGCAAGGGTAGATAATATCCCATTAGTGTATTCCTGGGTTGCCAGTTCTATAAGAAACTGTCAGAAGTTCCTTATATCAATCAGTAAAAGAGCTTTCTGCATTCAAATTCTTTTTTAGTGGAAGGGACTCATAATTCAGAGAGCAAAATAATAAGCATTCAACTCTGTGAGCTCCATTACCACATATGGCCTTGTAACAAGGCCCCACCCAACTTCTTAGCATGCCAGTTGTCACTGAAGCCATCAGAAGCTTTTGTAAAATGAACAAGGCATATTTGCTTTTTGAATTGCATACCTACAAGGTTTGTTATATATAGCTACCAAGCTTGACTAATAATCCAAACAGAAAAGGCTAAATTTCCTCCAGAGAGTGTTCCAAACTCTTTTGCAAAGTGAAATGGTAACCAGAATAGTGAACAAAGAGCTGGGACATAAACTTGCTAACAATAATTAAGCAGTAACTGGTATACATAGGCTTTATATGTAGTGTTTGTATTCTTGTTCTCTTCCTGTCTGTTTTTAATTATCATTAAACAGCATGCAATTTAGTGACAAAGGGATGGGGCTCTAAAATAGAGAGAGGCAAAGGAAAATATCAAGAAAG
This sequence comes from Castor canadensis, assembly GCF_047511655.1. Lineage (NCBI taxonomy): Eukaryota > Metazoa > Chordata > Mammalia > Rodentia > Castoridae > Castor > Castor canadensis. The sequence goes on along the minus strand of NC_133401.1, from coordinate 49,516,495 downwards.
TTTTCACTGTTGTTGCTAATCAATCACAAATTTGCTATTGAGGCTTCATATACAACTCATATTGCCATTTTGTTTTTGTGGATCATCAAGATTGCTCTTACTTAAAGGATTTCTCTTCTTATTTTGATAAAATGTTAAAATACAGAATAGAAAAAAATCACAGATTTGGTATCTCATGTCTCAAGTTGTGTTTACAAAGCATTTTAACTCTGTAAAAATTCTATTTACTGCCTCAGTTGCTGGGCTGTTCTTGCTGTAATTCACTGCAATTATCTGTCTAATTAGGTAAAGGGCAGAGCAATTTGTGCCTTTGGGCAACATTCTCCTTGGGCCACTATTTTTGTCTACATTTGCAGCAGTTCTGTAGTTTCTGATTTCTTCAGGATGGATGATCTTAAGCTGAATCTTATCTTTCCTAGGCATCTGTCAGCACTGTGTAAACCTACTTTGCCATATAAATAGTAGTCAGGAGTCTTCCGTGAGAAACTGTGCTATGCAACATATTCTATCCATCGCCCCAGACCTGGATAACTCTCACAGCTGCCAAGACTACAGACAGCCATCAAACAAGCTTCTCGGGTGCTGTGTATGATATAAGAACAGATTAGTATTGATCCTTTTCTTATGGAAATATTATTTGTACAGTGAGAGACTATGTACAAAATTAAATTGCAGAGCAAGATGTAACTTTAATTAGGTCATCAACTTTGAAGAATATTGTACCATAGAGGGGACTTTTAGGTATACATTTTTTTACATCAGTAAGATGACTTAAAATCAAGTCACAAATACTGAATGTCTGTTATAAACAGAACTCTATCATTTAATCACAATGATGGAGGTGCAGAACTTACAGCACAGATTCCTAAAGTAACTTGTGGATACTGCAGAAAGAAACTGGAGGTAGCAATGATGAGAGAGATGAAAAAGAGATATGTCCATTAGCGAGTTAATGTTAATTATCTAGGCTGACATATTGCCTCTCCCAATCAGTTAATTGGTGAGTTCAACCATGCCCATAAAAATGTTACCTAATGGTGAACAACTGTTTTCCATTTGTACTGGAATAGATCTTTTAGCAAAAGTAGGCTTATTACCTGTTATCTCAATAACTGCCTGAACCCTGTAATTTGTTTGTGGAACACAAGTCAAAGAGAAGACAGCCCTAAAGTGTTTGCTAGGCATAAGACATCACCCTTTTACAAACACAGTGGCTTGGTGACAGCATCTAAGAAATGCAAGAACTAAACATCTGTGTGATGAAGAAGATCCACGCTACTCTTTAGAATTAAAAACCTACAATGCTGTCCAAAGGCAGGAAGATAAGTGAAAACACTTTATGCTTGCTTCTGACTTCATCCTTTCATTTATCTGCTATATTTATTCATTTAGCTATTTAATGAGCTCCTGGTGTGCACTTCACATGCCTGATCCTATATGAGACATTAGCAATGTACAGAGAAGATACAATCCTGTCTTGGGGTGTTTCCTGGGAATTCAGTAAGGAGCTAAGATGCAGAAAGAATGGGGTTCACTCAGAATCACTGGACATTTTTGCAAAGGCAAGGGTAGGGCTCAGAGCTGTAATCAAATGGTTAGCACCATAAGGTGGATATGGCCCCATGAATATTAGGAATTTTAGTTTACACTTTTCCACTAACTGTACAGAAATAATTTAGGAGCTGAAAGAGTAAAGCAAGTGGCTTTCTAAAAAATCCTTCCTGAACAGGTCCTGGAGGAGGGGGGCAGAGCTGGGGAAATGGTTCAGGAGGGTGAATATGGTGCAAATACTGTGTACACATGTATGTAAATTAAAAATGAGACCTGTTGAAACTGTTCCAGGAATGGAAGGAGGATGGTGCAGGGGGTGAATTCCACTATGATATAGTTTATATATTATAAGAGCTTTCATAAATGCCACAAGGTACCCCTATGCAGCACAACCACAAAAATAAAATATCTCTGGAAAAAAAACCCTCCCTCTCAAAAAAAAAAAAAACAAAAACAAAAATGAAAAGATCCTTGCATATTTTTCTCAGCCCAAGTCTGAGAAAACTTGGGCTTTTTTTTCATTGGTTGATCTTTTTTCAGAAGTCACAATCCTCACAAGTTTAAACCACACCATTTTTTCTGTGAAAAAAAGATCTAAAAGTCTTTTATTTACAAATTAACATTTCTTAGTCCTTTGTCAGGGAGCAAATTAAATTTCAATAAATTATTTCTGTTTTGAAAACTAAGTGTTGATTTTTATAATGTGTTGGAAAGGTGGGTAAGAGCTAGGGAGAAGAGGTGAGTAGTGTGGCAAGTATAGTGAAAAGCTTGAAATGATGTATCATTATGTACATATACAGTGTTAAATGTAACACTGAATCTAATGATTATACATCAAATACAAGTTTAAGTTCATCAACATTTACTGAGTATCTTCTAGGTTCCAATAGTCATCCAGATATGGAGAAGGAAGCAAAATGCACAAAAGCCCATTTTCATGAGGCTCACATTCTAAAAAGGGGCATACAAAATGCAAGTGGAATATATCTCATATTTGATTTTTTTTTCACATAGGATTTTTGTGGGGGTTGTTTTGTGTTTGAGGCAGCATCTCACTATGTATCCCACCATACCTAGAACTCAACGTCACCATGCAGCCCATGCTGGTCTCAGACTTGTAATCCTCCTTTCTGAGCTTTCTGATTACTGAAATTACTAGTGTGTGCCACCATGCCTGGCTACTATTAGATCATAATTAATAAAAGGATTGCATGATCATTACAAAATTATTGTAGAGTTTGTGGATGGCAAGAAAGAGGGACTGATGAGAGGAACCAGGATAAAGGAGAGGGTGTGAAAATAACCAAAACACATCATAGGCAAGTGTGGAAATATCACAATGAAACCCTTTGAAATTAACATATGCTAATAAAAAAAGAACACCTCTTTAAAATAATAACAAAAAATGAGGGTCTTGATTCTGCCAGATCAATGGTTCTCACCGTGTTGTTTGGGATGCTAAGGGGAGTCCAGAGATTTTTTTCTGAAGTCTGTAAGGCCAGTTCTAGTTTTATGATAGCAATAGAATGTGACTGTCTTTTCATTTTCACTCTCTCCCAATAAATCATCAAGTTCTTCCAAATCACATTCAGGAGATGGAAGACAGAGGGCAAATATTAGTATTAGCTGTTTTCCCTAAAACAGGTGAATTTTTGCAAAAATGTAACAGATAATGCATTTGCTATTATCTAGTGAGTTAATAAATATATGTGTCAAGAATTTCTGTTTAATTTATAATGTCAATAGGTATAGCCTACATAAATAAGAGTTCTTTGGGCTAGTCATAAACTTTAAGTATACAAAGGCGATTTAAGGTTATGTCTCAATGCTGAAGGTGTGTAGTGCAACTATTAAAAATCATCAAAGGTAATAATGGTTAGAATTCATAGGACATCTACTATGAGCCAATCCATACCTAGAAATTAGCAAGCCAAGTATTTCAGTCCCATTTTTTTAGATAAGAAAACTGAGAATAAGAAAGGTTACACTATCCATGGTCAGACACCTAGCAAGAGTTCTTTGAAAACACCTGTGTTCTCAGAGGTTCTAGGCCAGAACTCAGGTGAACAATAATGTCTGGTCCCTAATCCATTCTCTCTTTGTCACAGATCCATCTCTGCCTCAAGTTCATAATCTGCACTATAAAAAGTTAACCAAAAACCCAATCTGTAGAGTCATAAAATAAAAAGCATGTGATTCAAATTAGGAAGTTACAAGCCAAAAGAAAACATATTATAGAATATATAGAGAAAAGAAGCATATAAATGAGAGGGAAGAGGCATACTGAGGTCAAGTAGAAGTGGAAACAGAAAGTGACAGAGTGGAAGGGGAAATTACCTCTTAAAGCAAGTGAAGCAAAGCAAAAGCTCAAGTGTACTGAAGAGGACAAGGAGAAAGAGCAACAATGGAAAATGTGTAGGTGGACACAGAAAGATTCAGGATGAGTATAAAGGTAATGCAGTGAGCTTTGCTGACATTACCTTAAGAGAAAAATAAGTCAATAATGGTTGTATATGTGTATAGGACTTTAAAAATTAAATGAGTTGAATATTAGAACAGTAACAAATATAAAACAAAAATATAGTCAAGTAGTTGTTTATTGAGGACCAGGGTGATTTTGGTAAGCAAAACATCTACTGAAAATTACTCCCTGACAATACAGAATTTTTGGTTCAGTTTAAGCTGTCTTTGACTCAATATTTTTAATAAAATGGCTTATTATGAGTTTATCAAATTCACTTTCATTACATCTTATAAAGGTAGCATGAATCTTTCGATGAATCTCTGTGCTATATTCCCCATATCCTCTATGATAGTCTTTATCTCTTTTACTGCAGTAATAGATTAGGAAAGTAAATTGATTTAGAAAACTAAAATGTAAAACAAAGCATTTGCTATCTCAGTGGGAATGTTTAAAACAGACACCTGCTATGAAGAACATGACATCTACATACTCCATAAAGGTGCGTAAACTGTGTCTCCACTGGAGTTAGGATGCAGGGATGTCCTGACCTTGCAGCTGAGGCTCAGTTGTTCTTGAGAGCCCAAGTGCTGAGTTTGCATACCTAGTCATAGTAAATATTGGTAGCACTTCTTTTCATGCACTGTAGATTAATTTCAGATCACTGATTTTTTACTTTCTTTGAACCACTGTTGAATAGTTATGGAAAATCAGCTCAAATGTAACTGAGTTCCATCAAAGCCATGCTTGAATCCAAGTTAAAATTCTGAAGATGAAAGGGAAGACTGGACCACAAAAGGTACTTGCTATAAAGTTGACTCTGAATTCTGCATCTCACAAATCACTGCCTTGGTTCAATAAACTTCCACAATTTAAAGTCTTTGAGGAATATTAGTAGTATTTGCCATTAACACATACCTTATCTAAGCCAAGCACCATGTTAAATGGCTTCCTGTCATGACATTTACAATTAACCTTCCATATCTGTGTGTTCCATATCCATGGATCCAACTAATTTCAAATTTAAAAATTCATAAAAATTGAATATGCAATGAACATTTATAAAGCATTTTTCTTGTTATTTTACCTTAAAAATACAACATAACAACTTATTAACCTTTGTTCATTTTATAAAATCGAATACATCTTATAGAAATCGAGTAACTTGTTCAAGACCACCCAACTAGTAAGTTTCACACTTAGGAATAAATTTAGGTATTAATGACTATGACTCAGACTTTCAGCCTTCTGAATCAGACGATCTGGGAATGGAGTCTGCATTTTTATGAGTATCCCAGTGCCCAACCGGGAGAAGTACTTTATTCCTGGAGTCTGCACAAATATATCTGTAACCGCCTTGGAGCATTTAAATCACCACTAAAATGAATATATCTAAACAACAAAATCTAACCAGAGCAAAAATCCAGCAGTGTTTGGGTCCTGAACTGACATCAACCTTGCTCTAACATCGCAAGTGAGCCTGGTTACGTAGTTGAGTTGGCTCCTGGCACTGAGCACAATCAAGCTCAGGCTGAGGTAGACAGGACTCCAGGGAACAGATAGGTCATTCTCTCTGCTCTTAGTTGAGAAATCTGGTTCCTTCTCTCCCAATTAATTATTTAATACCTCTATCTCCAAATCAGAGCCAGTACAAGAATGAATAAAATGCATTTGAAATCAGAATACCTTACAAAAATACAAGGAGGGAAGTATAAGTTGTGAGAGTGGGAAAACACCTATGAAAAGTACACAGCTATCACACGGGGATCCTGTAAGCAGTACTTCCAGCCTCCACCCACAGCCTCCTCTCTTCGTTTTGCTAGCAGATGTGGCAGTGGTATTTTCTGAGAGCATTTGGGTAGTAATTTGGCACTGACCCACTTTCTAGCATGTGAGGTGTCCATTTGATCGAAAAAATCAGAAAAGTATTAGTATTAAAATGGTAAATAGTGAAGTACAAAAAACAAAGTTGGGTTAGAGAGCAGGGCTACATGGAAATATGTAATAAAAGAGAATTCAAATAGATTATCAGTGAAAATACAGCATCATTGAGAGAGAAGGGTGAGTCCTTTCCTTGTTCCTAAAGAGAAGTAGTTGGGAACTTGTACTTAAGAGATTTACTAATTAATGTCAAGGTTAATCAAATTATAAGAAAAGTAACAACCACTCATAGAGTGAGGCTCTATGTTAGATTAAACTTATTTAACTTTTACAATAATTCTCCGAAATAGGTATTATATGCATTTTTCTTAGGAAGATAAAAACTCAGATAAGTACTTTGTCTCTTAAAAGTAGTAGAATCCAGTTCAAAACAGAGGTCTCCAAAACCCATATAAAATAAACAACTTGAAGAAAGACTACACTGATTTTGATGTTTCTACACACATCCCATACACAACAGAGAACATTCATTTAACAAAAAGCACTATGACAAAATTGAACGCAAACATTGCTTTCATGCTATAGAGTAAACTCCAAGATATTTTGTTAGTTGAAAAGACCAAAGTAAAGGTAGTATTTATAGATTGAATTCTGTGGTTTAAGTAGTATAAATACATAAATATATATGTGCCTATATAATACATAATCCACTATGATTTTCCTTTAGGGTTGATATTTAGGTGATTTAATTTCCTTAAATTAAACATTTAAAAATAGTATTATAAACTGTATTAAAAGAATATGACAAAAATTCTATTTCCAAAAGCAGAAAATAAAAACAGGTGGAAGACAGATGTGTTTAATTGGGCATTCTCACAGACTTTATTTTGACCTAAGTGAGTGTTTTATATATAATTGTGTAATTAGAAAATATTGTATGAGAATATGGTATTTTAAAATTGAAATTTTAAAAACTAAAAATAAAATGAACCCTATAATTCAAATGTGCTAGCAAACTAAATTTCTATTTTGAAAACAGAATCTGCCATGGATATTGTCTTGCCTTTAATGGTTGTACAACTGGGCAACCAACTAAATGATAAATGAGTGAAACTTCTCTTGCAGAAACACTGTGCTGGAAATCAATGTGAGTCAATGCCCTGTATAGCTATCCTTATCTCAACCAGCAAAAACCCTTGTTCCTTCCTATTATTGCTTATACTCTCTCTACAACAAAATTAGAGATAAGGGGAAAATAGTTTCTGCTGGGTATTGGGGGGGGGAGAGGGAGAGGGCGGAGTGGGTGGTAAGGGAGGGGGTGGGGGCAGGGGGGAGAAATGAACCAAGCCTTGTATGCACATATGAATAATAAAAGAAAAATGAAAAAATAAAAAAAAGAAACACTGTGCCAATAAATCATAAAGTTATAATGAAAGATAATAGTTACTTTCCAACCCATAATTAATTAATGGACCTAAGTGGGGATCACCAATGCTGCGCACTTCACAAATCAGCCTTCCCTGCGTGTGTCTAAGGGGAAATGGTCTAATGTGGGTCTGGATGTGCACAAAGGATGGAGGGTCGAGGATCAAGAATAAAATCCGCAGTGTGAGGGATTCCAAATGAGAATGGCAGAGTTTCTTCAACACATAAATTTCAAAGGTAGAAGTCTAGGTAGAACTTGCATTTTAGAAGAGATGAAGACACTTCTGATTCTGCTTTTGACATGTAAAGTTTTTATATAATTGTTCTTTATGTGAGGAAAAACACTGAAATCAATTGCTTTTTATCCCATTAGAGAAATAATATTGCAGGATCAACCATCACCCTAAAATTTGAGGAGAATGCTGCCTGAAAAGCAATTCAGCCAAAATCTGATAACTCAACAGACTTCTGGAATTTCAGTCAAACTGTGAATTTAATGGATTCTGGAGGCAGAGTGCAGACTGCAGGAAGCATGAGACGTCTGAGAGGATCTGGTCATAGGGAGCCCAAAGCTTTATCTCTAGTTCCTCACAGTAAAGATATTCTTTATGGCTGTGGCAGAAAGAGGGGAAGATTTATCACTGTGGAATATAACCAGAAGCTTCTCTATGTTAAGGTCTCCTCTCCTGAGAAAAATAACCTTTGGCAGCATTTTACCCACCTGGGATAGCATATTCCCTTGACTCTAGTACCATCTAGTCTTCCTTGTGTATGGAGGGGAAAAAAAGCATAGTCAATAGGTGTCAGGAAGTCAAGGAAGTACACTGTGAATGCTGCAGCTAAGAAGTAGGTTGGACTCAAGGTTTAATAACAGTACACCATTGGAGACAAACTGAAAGTCACAGAACTAAGGCAAGCCCACTCAAACATGGAGATTTAATAGAATGAAAATCAGACAATGTCCCCTTATCGCACACCTTAATATAAATAAAACTTCAGTAGTGTACAGCTGAAAGAGCTTCAAGATACAAACTAGCTCTGAGAAGGCATGCTTAGCAATAATACTGAAGGAACTTGAATCCTCTGGCATTGCTTCTTTAGCAACTGCTGGCTACCTTGATATAAACCTTCAAAGTAAATATCTCTCTACCTTATTTCCTATTACCAAACATGTACAGCTACCAATAAAAATTTTGCAAAACACAAGAAAAAATACAACCAAGAGACAACCATCAGAACCAAACTCAGATATGTATAAATGCTGAAAATATCAGACAAGGATATTGAAATAAGTATGGTTAATATATTAATAACTTCAATGGAAAAAGTAGGCAGCAAGCAAAATCAATAAGTAATATAAAAAAGAAACTCTAAAACTCTAAAGTATTGAAACGTTAGATGGAGGAGGAAGAGGGAGGGGAACAAGGAAGAGAAGGAAAAGTAGAGGAAAAGTGTAGTAATAGTGGTAACTTCAATGGGCTTATCTCTGGAATAACAAGAGCTTAGCAAAAAATCAGTGAACTGGAAAAATTCCAGATCAATAGAAATTTCACAGACTGTAAAAGCAAAAACTAAAACAGAAAGAAAAAGGGAAATAGAAGTGTAAAACACTTTGAATAGATGTAACATATATACAATTGGAATACTAAAAGGTCAAGAGAGGAAGAGAGACAGGGGGTGTACACAAAGTAATAATGGCTATGTTCTATCCTGGATGAGGTTCTGGACAATGGCTAAAAACTATGTAAAACTATGAATAACATCTTGTATACTTAATGATATCTTATTTATATGGGCTCATCTACTGTAAGAAATGTACATTAAGAAGCCAATAATCATGGAAACTGAGCAAATAACAATATTGCCTTAATCACCTTTCTGTAAATCTAAAACTATCCTAAATTTAAAAGTTTATGTATGCAACAAACTTAAGAAACACAGCATCCAATTAAAGTGTGTGGAGTTGAATGTGATTATGATATTTTTAAAAGTATGACCTATGGGTTAATTGATATTTGATGTTAAGTACTATTGCTAATGTTTTGAATGAGATATTTTAATATTTTTAAGAAAATATTCTTATTATAGAACTTGGATTTGTTTTCTGCAGCTGTAACTGCCAACTACTAGTGGGTAGTTAATAATAAAAAGAATTATGGCTCACAGTTCTGTAGGCTGGCATCTGGGGAGGGCTTTCGAGCCGTGTCACCCATGATGGAAGGCAGAGGACCAGTGAGCATGCAATACAGGGAGAGGATGGACCCAAAATGTTCCTCTTATTAGAAGCCCACTCCTGAGATAATATTACTACCTTCATGAGAACTCTGCTCTCATGACCTAATAACTTCTCAAAAGGCCCAGTTTTTAATGTAATCACAATGGTAATTAAGTCTCTACTTTGGTTTTGGAGGGGACATTCAAGCCATAGGAAAAACAGAAGTTCGGACATTCACTGATGAAGTGAGTTAGTGTCAGGAGGGAAGTGGTTCAGAGTGAGGCTGAGGCAGGGCTTAAGGGTTACAGCCATGAGGTAACAGGTATACTTTGTACTCTTCTGACTACTTTTGAATATGGTAGACATTAACCAGAATAAAATGTTGAAGTCTTGTAAAGAAACACACACAAGTTCTTAAATATTTTTGGGAGGGATTAAGGGTAAACAAATAAAAAATTGTTAAATGTCTCTCCAAGTTAATAAGGACAGTTTGGCAAAAACATTGTAAATTTTCACAACCTAGATTCTCTGAAATATAATTTTGTCATCATTCTTTTTTGGGTGGCAGTACTGGGGTTTGAACTCAGAGCTTTGTGCTTGGGAGGCAGGAGCTCTACTGCTTGAGCCATGCCTCTACTCCCCAGCCCTTTTTGTGCTAGTCACTTTGGACATAGAGGCTTCCTTTTTGCCCAGGCTAGCCTATTTTAAGCTTCTCTCTCTTTGGGATGACAGGTCAGTGTCACCATGGCCAGCATTTTCCCAATGAGATGGGTTTTGTAAACTGTTTTGCCCAGGCTGGCCTGGAACAGTGAGATGGGGTCTTGAAACTCCTTGCCTGGGCAGGTCTCCAACTGTGATCCTCCTATCTCAGCTTCCCAACTAGCCAGGATTACAGGCACTGGCAAATAGCTAATTATTTCATTATTCTTAAGGGGAAAAAAAGCCACTCATTAATGAATGAGCACTGCTCTGGGTAACTATCCTTGCATTACTATCTGCTTAAGTTACAGATGCTGAGATAAGAAAGGGCAATGCAATGTGCACAGGGAAAAAGAAAGAGGCCTGAAGAAATACTAAGTTAAACTAACACATGAGGAGCATCAGCTCGACATACACTATGGTGCCATGTGAGACAACCATGGGTGCCCCATACAGAGGGAAGCCAACTACAGGAGGTTAAGCACAGAACCCACTGGCTTGCAAAAGCAGTGTAAGTAATTAGTGAAAAAGTCCTCCTTTTTTTGTTGTTTTTATTATTGTGATGGGAGTACACTATGGCATTTACAAAAGTTCTTACAATAAATCAAATACATCACAGTTGGCTCACCTCCATCATTCTGTTTTATCCTCCCTCCCCCCATATATCTGAAGGAATGTAAGTCAGGTTACAACAAAGGCAACTGTACACCTGTGTTTATTGCAGCATTATTCACAATAGCTGAGCGTTGGAAACAGCCTAGATGCCCCATTCCTGATGAAAATGTGATATTTATATACATTGAAATTTATTCAGCCATAAAGAACTCCTTTCTTGAAGAGAAAGTTTGTAAGTGTAGACTGAATGAAAGTGTAAGAAGGTACTAAAAATAAATCTGTTATTTTTCCTAATCAGCAAAGCTACTATTTAAGTATATGTTGTACTTATTAAGATATCTTTGAAGCTAGAGATAAATGCACATATATACACCAAAAACTGAAAATAGATGGCATCAAATACATACATCAAGTTCAGACATAAATTAAGTTAAAAAAAACAGGGGAAGGAAAGTAACTTCTGTCACACAGCAAAGGAGGTTCTCATGGGTAACAGAAATCCAAGTCATATCATAAAAAGAGGTTTAAAACTATTCTAGCTTCAGGCTTTTCACACTTCATTAATACCTACCACTTCAAGTCACTTCAAATTAGGCATCCTAGCAGTTAAGTTCTCATCTTCCTTGCTTCAAGAAAAGCAAAAAAAAAAGTGAAACAAAAGAGATTAAAGTACAGCATTTCAGGCAATGCTGAAATAAGAGAACACAGGGCAAGATGAAAGAAACATAAGGAAACACCAAAAGATGTTGAATTGAAATCTGTAGCTCTCCAACTATCATCTCACTCTGTATTTTTCAGCTCTATGAAGATTAGTATTGGTTGAAGATGTGTCAAACAGTAAACTAGGTTGAACAAAGGGGACACACCTCTGGATGTTGGTGACATGACTCCAGAGAGATAGAAGAGTCACTGGCAGGCTCAAAGTTAAGTTTTTTGAAGGGAGGTATCTAAATGTTGAAGGGGAAATGGACATTTCTTAGAGTGATCTATTCTACTGAGACATTTGAGGGAAAGTTTTTAATTTAAATTCAAATGTCACATATGTTATATTTCATTCTGAATTAAAGTATATCCATACAGATTTCTACGCTATGTGATATTATTTATGAGCATGGAAGAATTTAAATACAAGTTCTGATAACCAAAATTGTTTCCAGCATGTTTCCAATCTTTAAAAAATGTGTAACTATGTGGGCCAAAATATAGCAATGGGCAGAGGTCAGTTTCATTTGTGGAGGTTAAAGGGACCAAGAAATATTCTGAAACATCTGTAAATCCAGGGTACAATAACAAACACTATTGTAATGCAAATCATAGAGATTTATATTACCAGAAAGACACAGGGAGATAATTGTGAATGCCTGGAAGAGAAAGAGAATGTGGAGAAAGAGGCTGAAATTATTTTCTCTATGTTGACTTTTTGCCAATAATTTCAATTGTTACACAGACACACACATAAATGCAATAGACATAATGGAGTTAGTGATTGCTAAAGATTTTAATACATTGCCTCAAGGCATCTCACTGAAGAGCCAATTCAAATTGCTTGAAAATGAGCACTACCACCTCATGGAAACTGAGCCTAGCTACAAGAAGATAAACTCAGAATGCTGATCAAATCAAAGTAAATGAAATGACTGAGACTGTAGAGACACTAAAGTAAGAAATAATAATTCATTTCCTCTAACCTGTTCACATGGGTGACATTTCCGATCTTTTTTAATAAGTAAGAGTGACTTGGATAGAGAGGTAATCTTCGGCATATCTGTAGTAGATCCGGTTGAGGTTCTGTTGTTGCTGAAAATGAAGAGGAACCCTATGTGCATGTGCAGAGCAAGGTAGGAAAGAAAATTTATCTCCAAAAACCATGTAGACAGTATTGGGATAAATATCACCTCATGTGTAATACGTCATTTTTTGAAAGACCTGAGAATGACTGTCTTCACGGCATGTGTAGCAAAATCAAAGGTATTTCTCAGTAAAACACAGTTGCATTTGAATTGGTGTTAGAGGTTAAGAAAAAAAAAAGGATATATCAGGGAGAGTCCTGCTAATATTCAACTCACAGAGGAAATAAAAATTTTATTATGAAGCGGGAAAGGGTGACATCAGCACAGTTGACTGGGGAGATCACTTGATTGACAAATATAGTTGCACGCCATGAGCACTCTTGAGTGCTGGAGGAAAGGTCTCCATTAAGAGCAACTTGGTATGGATGAGGCTAAACAGAGTGTTGAAAAGAAAGCTGAATGAGCAAGAAACTCCCAATGACAATTTGAGAAGTGTTAGTGGGCATACAAGGCCCTTTCTAATATGGGTAAAAACGAAAGATGGTCCAGAGTTAAGCCTACCTAAAAGGACTTTTGATACCACATAATTGAAGGAATACTAATGACAGTAGGTATAGTCATTCATTCTAATAGTTCTCAGTCTAAATTTAGGTCATATATAATTTGTGAATCTATTTTTTTTGACAACTGATTGGTTTATTTATTATTTAAATTAGCATATATTAATTGTAAGAAGGGGTTTCAAAGTGATATAAACATACATATAATGGGCTATGATCAAATTCACCTCTTCTATTTTTCTTTATTCTCCCTTTTCTTCCCCCCTTTTTTTTCATTTTTCTTTTATTATTCATATGTGCATACAAGGCTTGGTTCATTTCTCCCCCCTGCCCCCACCCCCTCCCTTACCACCCACTCTGCCCCCTCCCTCCCCCCCCAATACCCAGCAGAAACTATTTTGCCCTTATCTCTAATTTTGTTGTAGAGAGAGTATAAGCAATAATAGGAAGGAACAAGGGTTTTTGCTGGTTGAGATAAGGATAGCTATACAGGGCATTGACTCACATTGATTTCCTGTGCGTGGGTGTTGCCTTCTAGGTTAATTCTTTTTGATCTAACCTTTTCTCTAGTACCTGTTCCCCTTTTCCTATTGGGCTCATTTGCTTTAAGGTATCTGCTTTAGTTTCTCTGCATTAAGGGCAACAAAAGCTAGCTAGTTTTTTAGGTGTCTTACCTATCCTCACCCCTTCCTTGTGTGCTCTCACTTTTATCATGTGCTCATAGTCCAATCCCCTTGTTGTGTTTGCTCTTGATCTAATGTCCACATATGAGGGAGAACATACGATTTTTGGTTTTTTGAGCCAGGCTAACCTCACTCAGAATGATGTTTTCAAATTTCATCCATTTACCAGCGAATAATAACATTTCGTTCTTTTTCACGGCTGCATAAAATTCCATTGTGTATAGATACCACATTTTCTTAATCCATTCGTCAGTGCTGGGGCATCTTGGCTGTTTCCATAACTTGGCTATTGTGAATAGTGCCGCAATAAACATGGATGTGCAGGTGCCTCTGGAGTAACAGTCTTTTGGGTATATCCCCAGAGTGGTATTGCTGGATCAAATGGTAGATCGATGTCCAGCTTTTTAAGTAGCCTCCAAATTTTTTTCCAGAGTGGTTGTACTAGTCTACATTCCCACCAACAGTGTAAGAGGGTTCCTTTTTCCCTGCATCCTTGCCAACACCTGTTGTTGGTGGTGTTGCTGATGATGGCTATTCTAACAGGGGTGAGGTGGAATCTTAGCGTGGTTTTAATTTGCATTTCCTTTATTGCTAGAGATGGTGAGCATTTTTTATGTGGTTTTTGGCCATTTGAATTTCTTCTTTTGAGAAAGTTCTGTTTAGTTCACGTGCCCATTTCTTCATTGGTTTATTAGTTTTGGGAGAATTTAGTTTTTTAAGTTCCCTGTATATTCTGGTTATCAGTCCTTTGATGTATAGTTGGCAAATATTTTCTCCCATTCTGTGGGTGTTCTCTTCAGTTTAGAGACCATTTCTTTTGATGAACAGAAGCTTTTTAGTTTTATGAGGTCCCATTTATCTATGCTATCTCTTAGTTGCTGTGCTGCTGGGGTTTCATTGAGAAAGTTCTTACCTATACCTACTAATTCCAGAGTATTTCCTACTCTTTCTTGTATCAACTTAAGAGTTTGGGGTCTGATATTAAGATCCTTGATCCATTTTGAGTTAATCTTGCTATAGGGTGATATACATGGATCTAGTTTCAGTTTTTTGCAGACTGCTAACCAGTTTTCCCAGCAGTTTTTGTTGAAGAGGCTGCTATTTCTCCATCGTATATTTTTAGCTCCTTTGTCAAAGATAAGTTGCTTATAGTTGTGTGGCTTCATATCTGGATCCTCTATTCTGTTCCACTGGTCTTCATGTCTGTTTTTGTGCCAGTATAATGCTGTTTTTATTTTTATTGCTTTGTAATATAGTTTGAAGTCAGGTATTGTGATACCTCCTGCATTGTTCTTTTGACTGAGTATTGCCTTGGCTATTCGTGGCCTCTTGTGTTTCCATATAAATTTAACAGTAGATTTTTCAATCTCTTTAATGAATGTCATTGGAATTTTGATGGGAATTGCATTAAACATGTAGATTACTTTAGGGAGTATCGACATTTTTACTATGTTGATTCTACCAATCCATGAGCATGGGAGATCTCTCCACTTTCTATAGTCTTCCTCAATCTCTTTCTTCAGAAGTGTATAGTTTTCCTTGTAGAGGTCGTTCACATCTTTTGTTAGGTTTACACCTAGGTATTTGATTTTTTTTGAGGCTATTGTAAATGGAATTGTTTTCATACATTCTTTTTCAGTTTGCTCATTGTTAGTGTATAGAAATGCTAATGATTTTTCTATGTTGACTTTATATGCTGCTACCTTGCTATAGCTATTGATGATGTCTAGAAGCTTCTGAGTAGAGTTTTTTGGGTCTTTAAGGTATAGGATCATGTCATCTGCAAATAGGGATATTTTGACAGTTTCTTTACCTATTTGTATTCCTTTTATTCCTTCTTCTTGCCTAATTGCTCTGGCTAGGAATTCCAGTTCTATGTTGAATAGGAGTGGAGATAGTGGGCATCCTTGTCTGGTTCATGATTTTAGAGGGAATGGTTTTAATTTTTCTCCATTAAGTATAATGCTGGCTGTAGGTTTGTCATATATAGCTTTTATAATGTTGAGGCACTTTCCTTCTATTCCTAGTTTTCTTAGAGCTTTTATCATGAAATGATGTTGGATCTTATCAAAGGCTTTTTCTGCATCTATTGAGATGATCAAGTGGTTTTTGTCTTTGCTTCTGTTAATGTGGTTTATTACGTTTATTGATTTTTGTATGTTGAACCACCCTTGCATCCCTGGGATGAAGCCTACTTGGTCGTGGTGAATAATCTTTTTGATGTGTTGCTGAATTCAGTTTGCCATTATTTTGTTGAGGATTTTTGCATCAATGTTCATTAAGGAGATTGGCCTATAGTTCTCCTTTTTGGAGGTATCTTTGCCTGGTTTTGGGATAAGTGTAATACTGGCTTCATAAAATGTGTTTGGCAGTTTTCCTTCCCTTTCTATTTCGTGGAATAGTTTAAGGAGGGTTGGTATGAGTTCTTCTTTAAAGGTCTGATAGAATTCAGTAGAGAATCCATCAGGTCCTGGACTTTTCTTTTTGGGGAGACTCTTGATTGCTGCTTCAATTTCATTTTGTGTTATAGGTCTATTCAGGTGATTAATTTCCTCTTGGTTAAGTTTTGGATGATCATATATATCTAGAAATCTGTCCATTTCTTTTAGATTTTCAAATTTATTTGAATATAGGTTCTCAAAGTAGTATCTGATGATTTCCTGGACTTCCATGTTGTTTGTTGTTATCTCCCCTTTTGCATTCCTAATTCTACTAATTTGGGTTTTTTCTCTCCTCATTCTAGTCAGGTTTGCCAGGGGTCTATTGATCTTGTTTATTTTTTCAAAGAACCAACTTTTTGTTTCATTAATTCTTTGTATGGTTTTTTTGGTTTCTATTTCATTGATTTCAGCTCATATTTTTATTATTTCTCTCCTTCTATTTGTTTTGGGATTTGCTTGTTCTTGTTTTTCTAGGAGTTTGAGATGTATCATTAGGTCATTGATTTGGGATCTTTCAGTCTTTTTAATATAGGCACTCATGGCTATAAACTTTCCTCTCAAGACTGCCTTAGCTGTGTCCCATAGGTTCCAGTAGGTTGTGTTTTGATTTTCATTGACTTCCAGGAACTTTTTAATTTCCTCTTTTATTGCATCGATGATCCATTCTTCATTAAGTAATGAGTTATTTAGTTTCCGGCTGTTTGCATGTTTTTTGTCTTTACTTTTGTTGTTGAGTTCTACTTTTACTGCATTGTGGTCAGATAGTATGCACGGTATTATTTCTATTTTCTTATATTTGCTGAGGCTTGCTTTGTGCTCTAGCATATGATCTATTTTGGAGAAGGTTCCATGGGCTGCTGAGAAGAATGTATATTGTGTAGAGGTTGGATGAAATGTTCTGTAGACATCTACTAGGTCCACTTGATCTATTGCATATTTTAGATCTGGGATTTCTTTATTGATTTTTTGTTTGGATGACCTATCTATTGATGATAATGGAGTGTTAAAGTCTCCCACAACCCCTGTGTTGACGTTTATATATGCTTTTAGGTCTTTCAGGGTATATTTGATGAAATTGGGTGTGTTGACATTGGGTGCGTACAGATTGATGATTATTATTTCCTTTTGGTCTATTTCCCCTTTTATTATTATGGAATGTCCTTCTTTATCTCATTTGACCAATGTAGGTTTGAAGTCTACTTTGTCAGAGATAAATATTGCTACTCCTGCTTGTAGCATTCCCTTCGCTTGCACCTCTTCTCCTTTTTCGATGCCCATGATTCTCAAGTTTGGTCTTTTGATGGAGTCGGTGAGTTCTTGCATTTTCTTTTCACAGGTCTTGAGTTGTTTAATTAATTGTTCTTCAGTTTTTCCTTTAATTACCATTTCATCTTCAAGTTCTGAGATTCTGTCTTCTGTTTGTTCTATTCTGCTGGATTGGCCTTCCGTTTTGTTTTGCAGTTCTGTTTCATTCTTTTTTCTGAGGTTTTCCATATCCTGGCTGTTTTCCTCTTTAATGTTGTCTATTTTTGTCCTGAGTTCATTTATCCATTTATTCATTGTGTTCTGTCTTTCACTTTGGTGTTTATACAGTGCTTCTATGGTTTCCTTTATTTCTTCTTTTGCTTTTTCAAATTCTCTATTTTTATTGTCTTGGAATTTCTTGAGTGTCTCCTGCACATTTTGGTTGACCCTATCCAGTATCATCTCTATAAAATTCTCATTGAGTACTTGTAGTATGTCTTCTTTTTTTTTTTTTTTAAACTTTAAATATTGCTTTATTTAAGTCCGTGCTATGTCTTCTTTTAAATTATTCTTGTGGGCTTCATTGGGTCCTTTGGCATAGTTTATCTTCATTTTGTTGGAGTCTGGATCTGAGTTTCTGTTCTCTTCATTCCCCTCTGGTTCCTGTACTAATTTTTTGCTGTGGGGAGACTGGTTTCCCTGTTTTTTCTGTCTTCCCGTCATTGTCCTTGGTGTTGTTACTGTCCCTGTACTGTGTGCAATTAAGTATTTTCTAGCTTGTAATAATAACAATGGTAATATTTAGAATGGAAGAGTGAGCTGAGATGGAAAGCAAGAAGTTAAAGAAAAGGGGAAAACAAATATACAGACAAGAGGGAGAAAGCAGAACAAGGTATCAGACAAGAGAGTTTCAAAGGTATAAACAGGGAGTGTTAGTGTACTAATCGACAGTAAGCTGAACAGACATTAGAGAGACAGAGAGAGGATTGAAAATCAAAGATACAAAAATAAAAAATAAGTAAATGATAGTAATATCTATATATAAAAATGAATTAAAATAAAATGGAAAATAGAAAATTAAAAAAACAAAACAAAAAACCAAAAAACTTCCAAGTTTATATGCAATGCAGTTTCAGTCTTAATAATTTGGGTGTCCGTCTCAATCTCCAGTCCTGGAATTGGTGCCTCAGATGTTGTTCTGTAGTTTTCTCATCAAAGAGGATGCATAAAGTAGAACAAAACTACACACTCACACACACACACACACACAAAAAAGCCCCACCAAGTGTCCCCAGTTCAAATGCAATACAGTTTCAGTAAGTTTTTCGGCTTGCAGGTGTAATTCAGTTGTTCTCTCATCAAAGGTAGGGAGAAAAAGAAAAAAAAGCATCTGGAGACAGTTCTGAGGGTGGTATCTGCAACTGTGGCTTGCCTGCCTGCTGCTCTCAGCCTGTAGCTGGCGGCATTATTTATGCAGATCTCTGGGGTGAGCTAGCACTCACCTGGTCCCACAGGCTTTGTTTGCTCAGAGTTCTCCTGTGCGGGAGCCTCTGCTACAGGCTTTCCCCTTTCCCAGCACTGGGAAAGGTGATACTGCCCCTGCGTTGTCAGGCCTGCGTGTTTATTTACAGTTCATGTGGGAGTTGGGTCTTCCCCCCTCTCCTCTGAAGTTTTCCTCCCACTGCCACTTTCAAAAGTTTTCCTGCTCCTGCTTACTGGGCGGTGCTGCTGCTCCTGCCAGCCGCCATGTTTATTTACAGTTCACCTGGGAAGTGGGTCTTCCCTCCTCCACTCTCACAAGCTTCCCCGCTCCCGCCAGAGGCTCTCCGGCCCGCCCAGCTTGTTTATTTACAGTCCCGGTAAGGATTCCCTTCCCCCAATCTTCAGCGCTCAGGGCGCCCCACCCTCTTTCCAGCGTGTCTTAACTGTTCTTATTGCTTATTACTCAGTTTCTCTTTTTTTTTTTTTCCCGGGTGGAGGTCAGTCTGTCCAGGGGGCTATGCTGCTCTGGCCCAGGCTTCTCTGTGGGGCTACCGTGGTACCATGAAGCTCACCTGGTCCGTGTCTTCCCAAGCCGTATGGGCGCTGGCCACTGGCGGCCCCGGGGGCCCTCCTCGTTTCTCCGTTTAACGTGAAGTGGAGATTCTCTGCACCGGCTGGAGGTGTGGAGGGGCCAAAGTTATGCCTTTTCTTGGTGATTATGCCTGCAAAGTGTGTCTCCAGCGTCTCTCCAAGATTTCACTATAGAAGGGTCGCTTTCTGCTTCCTACCTCTAGCCACCATCTTGGAATTCCTCTAATTTGTTAATCTAGCTCCTGCTTTCCTCATCTAGTTTTAAGAGCCCATAAATAGGTAATCCATAGGTGATTCTGACCCATCAGGACTTCCTCCAAAATTAAAATTAAAATAAGTCAATTCAATGCTAATATTTTAAAAAGTGAGATAGAAATAACAATTTCTCATAGGGATCCAAGATGGCGACTAGAGTGCAGAAGCAGACAGTTTGAGCTCCATAAATCAAAAATCTTGCTGAGATGCTGGAGCCACACTTGGTAGCAATAAAGCACCAAGAAGAATCGAAACTTTGACACCCTGAACCCCTAGCCCATATAAAGCTTCTCCACACCACGTTACACCAAGAAAACAAGAGGGTTCCTGCACTGCCAGACACCGGCTCCACACCTGCTTGGGAGACATCTGACAGACCAACAAGTGAGCACCAAGCATCACATGACATTCCCACAGCCACCCTTGGGATAAACCAGCATAGCCCCCTGGACAGACTGACCCCCCACCCCGCAAAAAAAAAAAGCCTGAACAATAAATAAGGAAATGAAAGTGAACACACAGCAGAGGAGGTGGGGTCCTGTAAGCACACCTGAGAAGGGAGGAGACGCAAGGAGCTGATCTCTGCATGAACTTTCAGTAAACAAGGGCTTGAAAAGCAGAAGGGCCAAGAGTGGGCAGGTGATAAGCTGCTGCCTGAAGTAGGGCAGGTAGCAATCCACAAAGCTCATCTCCTGAGCAAGTGAGAAACATCCAAAGTCAAATGACACTGCAAAATTGAAAAACAATCAGCAAACCATCACAACATGCTGACAGCAGGGGCCAGCTGAAGGGTCACTGAATTTGACCCAGAGAAAGGGGGTGAGGCAAAGAAACAAGCCCCCAATAAACCAACACAGCAAAAACCCAACTCCAAAGCAGGATGGCTGGTGGGCTACAGAGCCGATCTCCAGAATCTGAGGACAAGCCAAACCTCACTGAGGTAAGGACTGACTAAATAGCTGCTGCTGAAAGACAGTAAAAGAAAAATACTGGTGAGACTCCCCAACAACCTAGCAAGACTAAGATAGAGCTCTGCTTAAATACCAACACCAAGACTGGATGCTGAAGGAGGAAGACCAGAACTATTAAGAGTGAAATTCTGTTGTTCCTGAACCTGGATTTTTTTTCTGTGTTTGTTTGTTTGTTTGCTTTGTTTCTTGTTTGTTAGTTTCTCTATGTTTGCCCATCTCTCCCTGTTGATTTCTTTGGGTTTTTTAGTTAGTTTGCTTTAGATTTTGTTTTGTCTTGTTAGTTTTACTATTGTGAGTTAGCTAATACTAAATTACACACAGACCCGGGACAGAATTAGCATACATACAATAACCTAAAAACACAACATACCCACAAAACAAAATTAAACCAAGGGAAAGAAAACAGGTGATGGAAACCACCAATAGCCCATCAAAAACTTAGTTACACAGTACCAAGTGGAGCGATGGAAAGATCAAAAAGGGTTGGAAACCATTCCCCCTCAAAAAATAATTTAGCACAGGATTCAGAGGGTAATGAAGAAAATGGATACCCAGTTCCAGACTCCAACAAAACAAAGATGAACAATGACAAGGAACCCAAAGAAGCCCAAAAGAACACTCTGAAAGAAGAAATCCTGCAAGTAATCACTGAGAATTTCATGGAGATATTACTAGACATGGTTAACCAAAACATACAAGAGGCACACAAGAAATTCCAAGACACCAAAAATAAAGAATATGAGAAGACACAGAAACAAATAATGAACTCATAGGAGCCCTAAATAAACACCAAAGTAAAACAGAGAACACTATAAGAGAGATAAATGAATTAAAGATGAAAATTGACAATATTAAAGAGGAAGTGACCCATGATATGGAAAACCTCAGAAAAAAGAATGAAACAGAAATACAAAACACAATGAGAGGGCACTCCAGCAGAATAGAACAAGTGGAAAACAGATTCTCAGAACTTGAAGATGAAATGGAAATTAAAGGAAAAACTGAAGAGCTATTAGTGAAACAAATAAGACCTGTGAAAGGAGTATGCAAGAACTCACTGACTCCATCAAAATACCAAACCTGAAAATCATGGACATTGAAGAATGAGAAGAGGTGCAAGCAAAAGGGATTCAAAATATATTCAACAAAATAATAATGGAAAATTTCCCAAATCTAGAGAACACTATTCCCATTCAGGTACAGGAAGCTTCCAGGACACCAAAGAGAACCAAAATAGAACTACCCCATGACATATTATCATTAAAACAACAAGCACAGAGAATAAAGAAAAAATATTGAAGTCTGTAAGAGAGAAAAAAACAAATAAAATACAAAGGTAAACCCATAAAAATCACAGCAGATTTCTCAATGGAAATCTTAAAAGCAAGAAAAGCATGGAGTGAGATGGCTGGACACTGAATGAAAATAACTTCAACCCTAGGATACTCTACCCAGAAAAACTATCGTTCAAAATAGAAGGAGCAATAAAAGTCTTCCACAATAAGCAGAAATTAAATTAATATATGACCACTAAGCCACCACTACAAAAGATTCTTCAAGGAATTCTGCACACAGAAAATGAAAGCATACAAAACCATGAGAGGACAGGCAGTACCAAACCACAGGAGAGGAAAAGACAAGAAAGTAGAGAGTAACATTGATTCAGCTGCACACAATCAAACCCTTAAACAACAAAAACAACTAAATGACAGGAATCACCACCTACCTATCAATACCAACACTGAGTGTTAACAGACTTAACTCCCCCATCAAAAGACACCTTTTGGCAAAATGGATTAAAAGGAAGATCCAACAATCTGTTGTTTACAGGAGACCCATTTCATCAACAGAAACAAGCACTGGCTTAGGGCGAAAGGCTGGAAGAAGACTTACCAAGCCAATGGCCCCCCAAAACAGGCAGGAGTAGCGATATTTATCTCGGAAGAAGCAGACTTCAAACTTACATTGATCAAATGAGATAAAGAAGGACACTCCATACTAATAAAAGGGGAATTACACCAAAAGGAAATAACAGTTATCAATCTATATGCACCCAATTTCATCAAACATACTCTGAAGGACCTAAAAGCATATGTAGACTCTAATACAGTGGTAGTGGGAGACTTTGATACCCTCCATCACCAATAGATAGGTCACCCAAACAAAAAAATCAATAAAGAAATCCTAGAACTAAATCACATCATAGATCAAATGGACCTAGCTGATGTCTACAGAATATTTCATCCAACTTCTGCACAGTATACATTCTTCTCAGCAGCCCATGGAACCTTCTCCAAAATCCATCACATCTTAGGGCACAAAGCAAGCCTCAGCAAATATAAGAAAATAGAAATAATCTCATGCATTCTATCTGATCACAATGCATTAAAACTAGAATTCAACAACAAACATAATCAATAAAAAAGCATGCAAACAATTGGAAGCTGAACAACACATTGTTCAATGATCATTTCATCAATGGTCATTTATGAAATAAAAGAGGAAATTAAAAGGTTCCTGGAAGTTAACAAAAATGAAAACATGGCCTACCAGAAACTATGGGACACAGCAAAGGCAGTCCTAGGAGGAAAGTTTATAGCCATGAGTCCATATATTAAAAAGAAAGAAAGATCTCATATCAATCACCTAATGCTACATCTCAAACTCCTAGAAAAACAAAAACAAGCAAATCCCAAAACAAGCAGAAGAAGAGAAATAATAAAAATAAGGGCTGAAATTAATGAAATAGAAACAAAAAAAATCCATACAAAGAATGAAACAAAAAGCTGGCTCTTTGAAAAAATAAACAAGATTGACAGACCCCTGGCAAACCTGACTAAAATGAGGAGAGAAAAAACCCAAATCAGTAAAATCAGAAATGCAAAAGGGGAGATAACAATAAACACCATGGAAATCAGGGAAATCATCAGAGACTACTTTGAGAGTCTATACTCTAATAAATTTGAAAATCTTGAAGAAATGGACAGATTTCTAGATACTTATGACCATCCAAAACTGAACCTAGAGGATATGAATCACCTGAATAGATCTATAACACAAAACGATATTGAAGCAGCAATAAAAAGTCTCCCAAAAAAGAAAATTCCAGGACATGATGTATTCTCTGCTGAATTCTACCAGACCTTTAAAGAATAATTTAAAAAACTCTCAAACTTTTTCATGAAATAGAAGGGGAAGGAACACTGCCAAACTTATTTATGAAGCCAATATTACACTCATCCCAAAACCAGGCAAAGACACCTCCAAAAAGAACTGTAGTCCAATCTCCTTAATTAATATCAATGAAAAGATCCTCAATAATATAATGGCAAACTGAATCCAACAACACATCAGAAAGATCATTCACTACAACAAAGTCAGCTTCATCCCAGGAACGCAGGGGTGGTTCAACAGACACAAATCTATAAATGTAATACAGCACGTTAATAGAAGCAAAGCCAAAAACCACTTGATCATCTCAATAGATGCAGAAAAAGCCTTCAACAAGATCCAACACCACTTCATTATAAGAGCTCTAAGAAAACTAGGAACTGAAGGAATGTACCTCAACCTTGTAATGGCTATATATGACAAACCTATAGCCAACATCATACTTAATGGAGAAAAACTGAAACCATTTCCCCTAAAATCAGGAATGAGACAAGGGTGCCCACTATCCCCAGTCCTGTTCAACTTAGTCCTGGAATATCTAGCCAGAGCAATTAGGCAAGGAGAAGAAATAAAAGGAATACAAATAGGTAAAGAAACTGTCAAAATATCCATATTTGCAGATGACATGATCTGATATCTTAAAGACCAAAAAACCCCTACCCAAAAAGTCCTAGACACTGTAAACAGCTACAGCAAGGTGGCAGGATACAAAATCAACTTACAAAAATCATTAGCTTTTCTATACATGAACAACAAACAAATTGAGAAAGAATATATGGAAGCAGTTCCATTTACAATAGCCTCAAAAAACATCAAATACCTAGGAATAAACTTAAGAAAGGATGTGCATGACCTCTATAAGGAGAACTACAAATCCCTGAAGAAAGAGATTGAGGAGGACTACAGAAGGTGGAAAGACCTCCCATGCTCATGGATTGGTAGAATCAACATAGTAAAAATGGCTATACTACCAACAGCAATTATTTAATGTAATTTCCATCAAAATTTCATGACCTGCATCACAGAGATTGAAAAATCTACCCTAAAGTTCATTTGAAAACACAAGAGACAGCGAATAGCCAAGGCAATACTCAACAAAAAGGGCAATGCTGGAGATATTACAGTACCTGACTTCAAACTATATTACAAAGCAATAGTAATAAAAACAGCATGGTATTGGCACAAAAACAAACATGAAGACCAGTGGAACAGAATAGAGGACCTGGATATGAATCCACACAGTTATGTCCACCTTATTTTTGACAAAGGCGCCAAAAACATATGATGGAGAAAGACAGCCTCTTCAACAAAGTTTGCTGGGAAAAGTGATTATCTGCCTGCAAAAAACTGAAACTAGATCCATGTTTATCACCCTGTACTAGTATCAACTCAAAATGGATCAAGGACCTTAATATGTAACTGAAAACTCTGAAGTTAGTACAAGAAATACAGGAAATACCCTGGAAGTAATAGGTATAGGCAAAGACTTCCTCAGTAGAACCCCAACAGCTCAGCAACTAAGAGAAAGGATGGATAGATGGGACTTTATATTCATAACATTAAAAAGCTTCTGCACAATAAAAGAAATATTCTCTAAACTGAAGAGACCACCCACAGACTGGGAAAAAATATCTGCCTGCTATACATCAGACAAAGGACTGATAACCAGAATATGCAGGAAACTTAAAAACTAAACTCCCCTCAAATCAATGAACCAATAAAGAAATGAGCAACTGAACTAAACAGAACTTTCACAAAGGAAGAAATTCAAATGGCCAAAAAACACATGAAAAAATGCTCACCATCTCTAGCCATAAAGGAAAAGCAAATCAAAACCACACTAAGATTCCACCTCATCACTGTTAGAATAGCCATTATCAAAAACACAACCAATAACAGGTGTTGGCGTGGATGTGGGGAAAAAGGAACCCTCATACACTGCTGGTGGGAATGCAAGCTAGTGAAACCACTGTGGAAAACAATATGGAGGGTTTTAAAATTCTAAACATAGACCTGCCATATGATCCAGCAATCTCACTCCTAGGGATATACCCAGAGGAATGTGACTCAAGTTACTCCAGAGGCACCTGCACACCCATATTTATTGTAGTGCTATTCACAATAGCCAAGTTATGGAAACAGCCAAGATGCCTCACTACTGACTAGTGAACTAAGAAAATGTGGTACTTATATACATTGGAGTTTTCCTCAGCCATGAAGAAGAATGAAATCTTATCATTCTCAAGTAAATGGATGGAACTGGAGAACATCATCCTGAGTGAGGTTAGCCAGGCTCAGATGACCAAAAATCGTATGTTCTCCCTCATATGCAGACTTTAGATCTAGGGGCAAATACAGCAATGTTGTTGGACTTGGGTCATAGGCTAAGGGGAGAGCACATACAGGAGGTATGGGGATAGGTAGGAAACCCAAAACTTGAAAGTGTTTGATGTTCCCACTGCAGAGGAGCTAATACAGTAACCTTAAAGTGACAGAGGTCAATATGGGAAGGTAATCGGGAACTAGTGAAACAGTTATATAGAGATGAATCAATTTGGGTTGTAATACACTTGTGCATGGAAGCAATGCTAGGAATCTGTCTGTATAGCTATCCTTATCTTAACTAACAAAAACACTTTGTCTTTCTTATTATTGCTTATGTGTTCTCTTCAACAAAATTGGAGAAAAGGGCAGAACAGGTTCTGCCTGGAAGCAAGGGGTGTGGGGGGAGAGGGAGGAGGCGGAAAGCAGAGAGGAGAAATGGCCCAAACAATGTATGTACATATGAATATATGAATAAAGAAAAAAAAGAAATAATTATTTCTGTCTTTTCTTTGGGGAAAAAAAAAAAGAAGACAGCAACCACAAAGCTAAGTTAGCTGGAGCTAAGTTGTTACAACCAGTTGAGAAGGAAGTAGTCCTCTCTGGCTACATCTGGAGCACGTTTTGCTGTTCCTTGGACTTCCTGCTTCTACTGTCGGCATGTGAAATCTTGTATAATGGACCCCGTCCATAACGTTTTATTACACTCTGCTAGTATTTACCAGTATTTAATATGCAATCTTTAAAATATTCTTATTGAGGGAGGGGTGAGGATAGGTAAGACACCTAAAAAATTAGCTAGCATTTGTTGCCCTTAACGCAGAGAAACTAAAGCAGATACCTTAAAGCAACTGAGGCCAATAGGAAAAGGGGAACAGGAACTAGAGAAAAGGTTAGATCAAAAAGAATTAACCTAGAAGGTAACACCCACGCACAGGAAATCCATGTGAGTCAATGCCCTGTATAGCTATCCTTATCTCAACCAGCAAAACCCCTTGTTCCTTCCTATTATTGCTTATACTCTCTGTACAACAAAATTAGAAATAAGGGCAAAATAGTTTCTGCCAGGTAGCGAGGGGGTGGGGGGAGAGGGAGGGGGCGGAGTGGGTGGTAAGGGGGGGCAGGAGGGAGAAATGACCCAAGCCTTCTATGCACATATGAATAATAAAATAAAAATAAATTAATAAATAAATAATAAAATATTCTTGTTGAATGAAAGGAGAAATTTTCTGAAACAACAAGTTTTCTTAGGGCTGAAGGGATGGCTCCAGTAGTAAAGTGTCTACCTAGCAAACACAAGGCCCTAAATTCAAACCCCAGTATCACCAAAAAACAAAACAAAACCAACCATGAGGTTTTTTTTTTAATCCAAGTTCAAGAGTCCAAACTGTATTTGATAAAGACATTATTAGAACATGGACACCAGAGTTGGAGGCCCTAATACCTATGAAAAAGGACCCTAGATTCATAGCCTGTCCAAAACTTAAAACAGGAGAAAACCTAATAACCTAATGTTTATATTCTTTTCAAGGTAAGGATGGGTAAAAACTTCTCTTGTAACCACTGCAGCACAAATATTCCCAAATTTCTGAAAATTTACTTGTTAAATGCAGGTTTCTTTAAATTCTAAACCTATCATTTTAAAACTAATCATTTCTTGCCAAAGGTAAGATTTTGACAAGAGAGAAAACATTTGTAGAGAATTGAGAAGCCATTGTGTATAAAATAGACAACAGCAGTATAGTAAAGCAAGACTGAGGATTCGTTCAGCAGTAAACATCCCTGTTTCTGTTCTGGGATACAGTTAAGCCTTGTACCTCATAGGCAATTAAAATTCTAAATTGTCCACCCAGCTATGCCTCCTTCTTGGAATAACATCATGCCTGCAGATGTTCATACCACAACCTATCCTGTCCACTCCAAGTCTAACTATAATCAAACAGTAGACTCAAATGAAAAACCGGTTGGAGTTTTGGCTCAAAGCTGCTGACATCTCCTACATAAACTTCTGAGATCACTCAAAAGAATTCAGTTGTAAAACAAATCATTCACTGGAGTTGCCACAGTGTAATAAAAATCTCCCCCATTTGACTCTAGGAGCACTCTGGGCAGTTTTCCACAAGACAGGAGAACAGGGCAAGTGTGACAAAATCATGTGCTAGAAACTGCCTGGGAAGTTCCGGCCAGAACTTGCTTTCAGGCAATCAGGTGTCTCTGGCACCCTCACCACCATGGGTCCAAATGCCTCCAATTAGGCCCTAACAAAAAGCAAGCTGAGCAAATATAGTCATAAAACAGCTCCCCTGGGTAAAAGGTAAATTCCAAGTGATGCAAACCCCAGAGCTGCTCAAGTCAAGCATTTAAGGACCCTCACAGTAAGGAATTCCTGGAGAAAATGAGGTCTTGCGTGTGTGTGAGGACTGCCAAAGTTATCAGGGCCTCACGTGATGCCCCAAACTCCAGGAGACTGTTGGGTCTTCTATGTCAGTGAGCCAGGAGCCTCTGAGAATCACTGATGACAGGTGTCACAGAATTCAGAGGTAGTTAGAACAAATCATAAATTAGGCAATGTGTGAGCATTTCACACCTCTGCTTATTTAGAAGAAAGCACAAAATGTAACATCCAGAGAGTAATTCAGTAATGTTGGCTAACACGTGGTGCTCGTTGCATTGTTAATTTTTGTTAATATATTATTATTTTACTTTGTTCTCATTTTTGTTAGCATGACATGGTTTCACACCCTGGGGCAAATACTGTTATATATCAGGCATAAAGAGAAATATTGTAAGATGACATGAACAGTAACTTCAGAGCAAATTGCCTGCACTTGACTTTGTCCATAGGTTTTTCAGCAATTATTAAATTATCTCATGCTAATTGGAAACATTACAGAATGTCCTGTATACTTAAAGGACACAAAAAAAGGGAAGAATTATGAAAGTCTAAGAGGTTTTTTTTATTTTACAGGAAAATGAACTTTAGTCAAATTTTCCTTTAGGTACTAAACTGTTAGGGTAATTTTTCTCTTGGAATTTCTACAATTAACTTGGTCATTACTTAATATTTATAGAGGGCTTTAAAATTTCCTAGTGTTTTACCATCACTGCTTAATTTTCCTTTACAATATTCTCAAAAGGTATAAGCAGTAAAATGTCTCACCAGGAACAGACCAGGAGGTTCTGCCATGAGGAAGAATATTCTTATTGAGCATTTTGGATGGTGAATGGAATAAGGGAACCAGCTGCTTCTCCATTTTACTGACTTAATTTTTGGAGTACATTCTGCCAACATTTATTTCAACTCAATGGTGACAAGAATCTTCCATGGCTTAATTATGATTAGTGGTAATAAATTGTGGAAAAGAACTAACGTTTAATATTAGGGTTCTTGAGAGAAAGGAGTTTAGAGATATAAGGATCGAGAGAAGTTCCCAATTCCAGAATAACTCTAAAAGGCAGGCTGTTTCAGACAGATGGGAACTGAGTTAAAATTCTCCAAATACCTCTTTTCTTCAACCTTTTACATCTTTGATTCAGAAATATTATTTTCCTGGGTCCAAAACCCACAAGGCTTCAGGATAAGTCCATGTGCTCTCTGCTTCAGCCCTCCCTGGCAATGAAGAAATTTGGCTAGAAATTATTTATGAATTTGTGAAGCAGTCCTGGCACATGTTCTACAACTGCTGGCTTTTCCCATGGAAGTAGTTATTTCTTAGACCACATGTCCTCAATGGGGAGTGTTTCACTCTGCACTTACAGGCTATTGGCAATTTATCAAATAACCACTCTACTTACAGCCCATCCTGTTAGCAGGTTATTAAACCATAAGATTGCCAGTCTACAAGTTGCAAATACATAGCTGCTTAGTAAATGTTATGAGATTTTAATTGTGACCCTTAACCTAGAGAAAGATTAGAATTTCCTAGAGGAGAACAATTGCTAAAGTGAGGAATAGTATGTACTTGTCTGATATTTTTATGAGCCTATAAATTTCTACTTTCTGGGATTCTTCCTTCTTTTTCTACTCACTTTCCTCTATGGTGCCAAACCATTAGGCAATACACCCTCCCACCCCCCAAAAAAAGTCAAGATAATTACATGCTTTCTACAACACAAGGAAAGTGAAACAAACACAAAAGGAATTAAGTACCACGACCATGCTAGTTACATAGCAGCTGCTCTGTACACATTGATTACATGGATTTCTAATATAACTATTTAATATAATTACACTGCATAAAGACTATCTGGATGAAGTACAATACCAGAGTCCAACATAGCTTAAGGTTTTTAGAAAGACAAGATGATATCATCAGTATCTAGTCACAAAACTGTGTAGAATAATTGATATCTTATCTTTCAAGACCTATAGACTTCATACGGCTATTGCGAAGATTAATGAAATAATGCAGGCAGAAATGTTGGCATGTGGGTCCCATTTTGATTTTTATAATGATTATAATTGCATTGTTCAAAAACTGTGGGAAATAGTAAGAATGGGGACTCGGAAGTTAGACACACCAACATTCAGGTATTTGCCAACGTGACTTACTTTAGTTTCTTTTTGCTTTTAAGATAACCTAGACATTGCAACTAGTATAAAAACCAGCACACAATGGACCCCAAAAATTATTCTTTTCTCTACCACTTATGCAAAAAGGCTAATTTTTCATTTTTATTTTTCTTACTGCAACTTATAATCACAATAGATGGTCCACTAATTACATCAGGATGTGAGAGCTTATTTCCTTAAAGTGGATATAAATCTCTGCCTAGAGGCCCTGCAGGGCAGTGATGTTTGGGCTCTGATTTTTCTAATGTCCACAAGAAGCAGGAGCATCTGTCTGTAGGATACAGAGTTGCACGACTGAAAGAGATTTCAAGGTACAGCCTCTGTGATCATGTGAGTAATCAAAACTCATGAAAATTCTAGTGGCTTTGGTCCCTTCCCTAAAAATTCCACACCCCCGGACCTCTATGGTCACCTTCTTGCCTGAGTGTTTCTAATAATGTGTGTGGTTAGCTGAAGGATGATGAAGTCTCTTAAATAACAAATTCCCCTCCATTTGTTTTTGTTTCTTTGGCAGTACTGGGGTTTGAACTCAAGGGCCTTGCTCTTGCTAGTGCTCTACCACTTGAGCCACACCACTAACCCTTTTTGTTTTCCTTATTTTTTTTGGATAGGGTCTCATGTTTTTGCCTGGGCCCAGCCTTGGACTGTGATCCTCCTACTTATGCCTTTCACATAGCTGAGATTATAGACATACACCACTTCATCTGGCTTATCTGTTGAAATGGAGTCTTACTAACTTTTGACCCATACTGGTCTCAAATCATGATGCTCCCTGTCCTGCCTCTCAGGTAGCTGAGATTACAGGCATGAGCTGCCATGCCCAGACCTCCATTGTATTAATCCTCTTCTTAATGATTTAGCTAGCCAGTAGTCATGTTTTATCAATTATGAAGGACTAGAGAGTGACAATTGTGAATTGGAGAAGTGAAAAGGGGAAAGAGAACTCTGAGTGTTAATCTGCACTTTCTTTTCCCAAACTGCTGTTAAATTTGTTCACATGTTATACACACTTCTAGTTTCATGTTGTAACCAGTACAGCTCAAGCAATGCATGTGCATTTATCTTTGAGATCTCAGATCTCAGAATCCTTCTTTCCTTCCTTCCTTCTTTCCTTCCTTCCTTCTTTCCTTCCTTCTTTCCTTCCTTCCTTCTTCCTTCCTTCCTTCTTTCTTTCCTTTCTTTCTTCCTTCCTTCCTTCCTTGCAATCCAGGCTTATACACTGGAGTTTGTTTTGTATTGTAATCAACTTTACTAACAATGAAAGCAACCACATGAAAAAAAAAGAATTAACAACATTTAAGTAATCGGCCATTTGTACCTTCCTTCATTGCAATCAGGCCTTTGAGGGAATTAGAGTATTTTTTTTTTTTTTTACCAATTCTGAGGGTAAATGAACATTGATCTTCAGACTTTGCTCCTAAACTGCCAAGAGACATTTCTGTGTCTCATTAATCTTGTGTTTTAAAGTCACATCAACTGACTAATAAAAATGAAAATCACCAGGAAGCTTTCCTTTCCTTCCATCCATGCTCACATTCTTCAACCTCTTCTCTCCTGAAAAGCCCATTTATTACAGGTGGAAAACAAACTTTTGATTAATGACCTCATTTGAAGAAAAATGAGTTTGATTAATTCACATTTTCCTGTGGAGTAGCAGCATGGGACCAGGCCTCGTGGTGATACCTACGTGTATTCTGATCTCTTAAGATCTTGCTGGGCTTCCTAAATACACTGACTGTAAGTTTGTCATGATTCATTGATTTAAAAGTGTTTTTCATAGTTTTACAGAAGAACAGTTTAATACAAAATATTACCTGTAATACTGTCTTTGTCACAAGCCATAACTTTTGCAGAGTTGAATCAGAACGTGTTTTCCTGTGTATATCAACTATTATTAGTTGAGTACATTAGATCCAGCTGAAAGATACTACTAACTGCCTAACTGCAAGTTATCACCTCTTGTTGTTTTTTTAATCAAACAGAAATGTTATTTTATGCTAGACAAAAATCAATGAATTAAGTCATTCTAAGTTTTCCTAAACCACACAATAAATAAGTACCTATCAATCAAACATCTAAATTCACATATTATTAAATCTTCCTACTCCATTTGAATATATATATGGTATACAAGTATTTTTTTCCAAATTCTGTATAAAAGTTGACAAAACATTAGTAATGAGGGACAAAATAAAGGATAATAACAAAAACATCAAAGAATACTCTTGTTGCCTTCGAAGTTTTGATTTCAGCTTTGGTCAGAAATTTTCTTGAATCCCTTGAACTGCTATGCCTCTCTGTCTTTGCTGAGGGGGTTCCATGTCTCTATGGAGACATGGTATATTGAGAATTCATAATTTTGCCCTACCTTTCACTTCCTGCTTACGAAGCGCTCAAGGTCATCCATAAGCGACATTAGCATCTTTCTCATGTCTCTCCTGGGTATGAGTACAACTCCGCCCATATATATGTTACTCTAGACTCTCAGGTCTATGTCAGTTCTTTCACTACCTCTATGAACATCTGTTTATCAACTTTTCATGTTTACAGCCCCATCCTGTTAGTCCTAGCAGGTACTTCAGTGGCAATATTAACCAATTGTTGCTAATTGTTTTCGACAAATGTCATAGGAATAAGGCAGAGTGAAGAATTAGGCTGTTTGCAAAGAGCAAGCTCTAAGGTTAAACAGAGATAAATTCTGACAGAGGGGCTTTTCAGGGAACTTCCATGTAAGTCAAATAAGGACATATTTCTGGATAGGGCTGGTAGTGAGCCCCAAATGTGTTCTGCCCTTCCAGTGGTTGCTAGGCTACTCGTTTTCATAGCTACTGTGTTGTCAAGGTTTTGATTTTGAAAGATAACATATATAATGGGTAAAGCATTTAGAAAGTGGGCAAGTGAAAATAGCACAAAGATTTCTGTTTTGACCAAGATTATTTTCCTTGAATAAGTGCTCTTTGGATTGTGGCAAGCCTGCATTTAATTTACATAGTCCTGAAGAAGTTGACTTTGGCAAGTTTTGTCATTTATCATTTGTTCAAAAAAGAGTAAATTTTCAGGGTCTGTACTCTGCTATTCTGGAAGTATTTCACCCAGGTTGCCTGCATTTTTGCATGAGTTCTTCCTCTTCCTGTCCAGAAATATTTATATAGAGCCTACTATACTGTCCTGTGCTTTGAGATCTGGACACAACCAACAAGAAAGGCAAAAAGAAGCCATGCCCTAAATTGCTTATAATCCCTCCATGAATGCCTATGACAGATGGTCTTCCCCCAAAATGCCTCAGAAGTTATAAAAATTTAGAAGTGGCAGTGGTTTTAACAACTATCCAACTGCCCAGATAAGCACATGATGGATTGCAGGACTTTGTTCAAATCACAGTGTACAAACTGCCAGATCCTAGCAAATATTCCTCCCTATATCCTGCTTCCAATTCAACAATGAGTTAGGTAGTTAACACTTTTTTTTACCAAATGCTAGGAATAAATTAATTGTCCTGGAACACTAAGAAAGTACACATATTTCTTAGTGCATTTGTACAACCATAACAAAATAGCACAGTCTGGATGATTTATAAACAATAGAAATTTCTCTCACAGTTCTGGAAGCTGGAAGTCCAAGATCAAGGCAGCAGCATTTGGGTTCTGGTAAAAGCCTTCTTGCTGTGTCCCCATTTGGTAGAAGAGGAAAAGGTAGTGTCCTTACATGGTGAAGAAAGAAGCAAGTTCCCCTCAATGCTTTTATAAGGGCAGACCCCCTAATAACTTCTTAAATGGCCCCCTTCTTAACTCTAGCACAGTGTGGATTAAGTTTTAACCCATGATTGTTGGGGGGCATTCTGACCATTGGGGACATTCAAAATAACCAATAATCACTGGGAAACCACAGGAAAATAACCAAGATGTAAGGGTGAATTTTACTCATGAATTTATAACTAAGAAATAATCAGAACTTACATGTAAAAAATAGAAACATGATTAAAATATCGAAAAAGTATAATCATACAGGAACTCAATATTTAGATTTGTGGTTTTAAAATTATTGGTTTGAGTATCCTATTCAGAATGACTAATTTAAGAAAATATGCTTGTGGTGGGCATGGTGACCAGCTGAGATCACAGGGAGACCAAGGTAGGAGAATCATGAGTTCTAGGCCAGCCTGGGTTACACAGTGAAACCCGGTCTCAAAAGAACCAAAAGAAAGAAAAAGATATTTGTATCTAGCTCATGACTTTGGGCTGTAAAGATGTTCAGCCTGTCTTGACAGTCATCTTGCCCAAAGCACCTGCAATCTTTCCCAAATTCTCCAGTACAGTCTTTTATTCATGACCTCCTTATGGTACTTAGTACTTAATGATGCAATTTAACTTATCTACCCACTTTCTCCACTGAACTGTACTCACCTCTAAAAATAAATTCTGCAATTTTGTGCCCCCAATGCCTAAAGGACACAGATAGTATTTATTCCATAATTGTTTCTTGAATTAAGAATAAAACAATCCCTAATTTTATCACTACTTTCTTGGCAAATAGAGGCTTCAAATGGGTATAGTCCTATGAACTTCATCCTGAAGGTAAATGTGGGTAGGTTTAAGTCACTATTCTGTGTATGCTGACATCCAAGAGTAAAGGGAGAGGTCGGCTCCTTATATGGTAAAGGGATAACCAAAGGAAGTCTGCTGGTGAATTTTTTGCTTAGATAAAAACAAATACTAACAAATAAACTCTTACTTATCTGAGGTGACTTCCAAAAGTCAAGAAAGATATATGCAGAAAGAGTGAACCAGGAAAAGAGGGTATGGATTAAGAGTGACCTCTTTCCTGTGCTTCTATCTGCTATACCTGGGAGCTCCTAGGCCATTAGCCTTTAAGAAAGGAGGCACAGACACTTATAGGGATGATCCAAAACCATCCAGACTACTACTTTTAAACTCGCTTTTACCAGCAATGGATGCAGTCTTTGCTCTTGGTAGAAAAAAAAAGACCAAAAAGATTTTCTTGTTGGACTTATCCACTGCAGAAACATTTCTGTTCACAATCAAAATTTACAACAATAAAAGTGACACATCTCCAAGTAACAAATGCATAATAAACCAGATAAAATTAATTACTTAGAGGTTGGAAGTCCAATGAAATGAAAAGTTTAAAAAGAGGGCATTCCTTCTTAAGAGAATTATTTACCCAATTAATGTGTGAACCTCATTTTCAAACCTCAGCGTGAATTGTAAATACGGTGTTTTTACTTCTATGATAAGACTAACCCTATAAGAAATTAGAGGGTCTTGTGAGAAATCCAGCAAACTATACTTTTATAAAGCTAAATCACATTATATTAGCTATATGTTTCTTCTGTTGTTTAAAAAAATGCCAGTTCATTGATTTTGAGCTCTAAGTTCCCTCATTAACATTAGATAATTAAAAATTATTTGATATTGTTGTGGGACTACTTTCTGTCCCATTCTTTCTATTAAACACTATTAAGTTTTTATTAATTTTTAATCATTAACACTGTTTCTTCAGCACAGACTTATTTTTACTTTAACCACAGCAGTCCACATGGGTGGGGTGCTATCTTTCTGTCCATTCTGATGAAAATAAAGGACTTGTTACTTTTTTAGTCTTTCCCTGAGAAAGGTCTTTGAATACGTTTTTAAGGAGATGTGTGTATACATGATTCTTGGCAATGGTAAAGATAGCTGAACATCACTCAAGGTTAACTCTTTCACCTGATGCTGGCTTGGGAGAGTCAGCATCATACTCTCTGTTTTGATTTATTATGTTTTCCTGCAATTATGGAGGTCTGATTAGGAAATGTCTATTCTTTATTTCCTTTAGAGCTTTGTCTAATTTCACAGCTATACTAGATGGCATTTTGATACTTTCTTAAACTAATCCATTCTTAAACTTTCTCCCAAACATATCTCTGAATATAATTGGATGCAAAGTGGCATCTGAGAAAACATTATCTAGAGAAAGCCAAGCAAAATTCAACATGGTTAGACACGTGAAACTACAAATGAGAAAATACCGAAATTAAAATTCTGTCAAATTTTCATTTGCTGCTCTTATGTTTTCATTCTTTTGTGGATAAAAAATAAATGTTTCTTCCCTAAATTCTCCACAAATGTCACCCATTGCTGAGATCATCCAGACTTTAATAGTTCATCAAGAGAAACAATTTTCATTAAACTAAAGAGAGAAGAAACAGGGAGGAAGAGAGAGAGAGAGAGAGAGAAAGGGAGGAAAACAGATAAAGAGACAGAGAGAGGGAGGAAGGGGAAAGGAAGGAGGGAGGAGGACAAAACAAAGAGGGAGGGGAGGGAGGGAAGGAAGGAAGGAAGGAGAGAGAAAGGGAGGGAGGGAGGAAGGAAGGCAGGTTGGCCGGTTGTAGGTAGATAAAATAAAATGTGGTTCTCTGGGTTAATGTTGTCCCAAAGTATAAGAAGCAACAAAAAATTACTCCTCTGTAATTGCAAGTACTGAAGCACTAAAAAGTTGGGCAGACTTGTTAGCTTGAGAGCATCAAAATTTTTTAACAAACCTTTAAAAAGTTAAATGACATGAACACTCTCTCCCTGATACTACTGTCATCAAGAGACACTATGGACCTAAAAATAGAAATGTGGCCCAATGTTGCTGGGTTTTAGTTATTGTATTTCACATGTGCCTGTGACCTCGAGGTCAAAATCAATTAAAACTTTGGAAACAGAAGAACAGTAACAATGTGTGCAGTATGTATACACATGTATATCAGAGAAATAGAAAGTTACATGCAGAGAGAGAGCAACAGAGTAAGAGGTATGTATACACATGTGTATCAAAAAATACATAGATACATGCAGAGAGAGAGAGAGAGAGAGAGAGAGAGAGAGAGAGAGAAAATATCTGAATATTGAGGTTCTTAGTTGCCAGTAAGTTTAGGCATTTGCTTGCTAATGTAGAAATCAATAAGAAAAAAACACATAAATCTGAAATAAATGGACTGACCCTGTTTAGAGGTGGGACATCTGTGAAAATTGGGAGGGTTAGAAGAAGATTTTTCGAAGTACAAAGAAGAAGATTTTTCGAAGAAGATTTTTGAATTCTTACAAAAGAATATGCCTTATTTTCCTGTGAAGTTTGCTGAGAACTAAGCAATAAATTGATGAGACTGAGCAAGAATGACTTATCTTCCATCCCTGTCTAGCTTAGAGTCTTCAACCAAGTCTGCTTTCTCCATTGTCACCTCTGCACTGGTTCTTCTCATTTAAACAAGAACATAACTGACTGAGGAGCAGATGTCTTATCCCTAGGTGGTTGGTTTATTTTTACATGACTATTATACTACAGAAAAGAGACTAAATTTGCTAATGATATAACTGTACTTTATTAAATACATCTTTGATTTGGTCTTTTCCACTTCTTACAAAGGAAATCATTCTTATTTCATATACAAAACCAAAATGCTGCCATTACCCAAAGCAGCTGGGAGTTTAGAGGAAAATGTTCTGGGCTAACAACATAGACACTCTGACCAGTCTATTAACCCTGGAAAGGATCCAAACTGTTCCTATTCTCAGTTTCCTAATCTGTGATAGTCATGGTTTTGATAATAATGACCTCTCAGGGTTACTGGGGGGGAGGGGCTAAAATTGGAAATACTAATAAAAGTATTGTATTATAATTATAATTGAGGTTGATGATTTTGACATAGTCCGAGTAAGGGAGTCCCTCTTTCCTTCCAGAAGGAATTGAAAACTCTCTCTCCTATTGTCCTCAAAACATGCAGAGAGAACAATTACACTCAGTAATCCACCTCTAGGATCGATTACTTGATTTAGAAAGGATGGGAGTTATAATATTTCGAGTTGTTTTTACCTTTAAGCTTATTAGTCATCTGGTCTTAGAGAGAAAACAATATATGAATAAGTATCTTCTAAATGAAAAGAAAAAAAGTGCTCAAAATTTAAAGAATATAAATTTAGCTGTTACATATGCAAAAGAACTATTTATAATCGTAATTTGTATCATGAAATTTAAAAAACAACAGCAAATTAAGAAGCTAAATAACTTGAGGTTTTGTAAATTATATAAAACACATATTCAATATCCATAGTGTAGTTCCAATACTTGCAAGGCTAAGACAGGAAGTTCATGAGTTAAACGTCAATCTGGGCTATGTACTGAGTTCCAGACCCATCTGGGCTACATAGTCCACTCTTAAAAGTCCACTCTTAAAAGAAAAAAAAAAAAGAGCATATAGTATATATTCAACCTTTAAGTAGAATCACAAGGTGGCTAAAGGCAGGTACTTAATGTTTCATAAAAATTTGTTTGATGGTGGAATGTCTCAAATTTGAAACATAAGCTCAAAAAGGAAATTTTATTACCTGATGATGAAGAAAAGTTTTAATTATTTAACTGTAGGCTGGAAGACATGGCCTCCTTTGGGTTGAGAATGATGAAAGTTGAGAACACTATTAGCACTTCAAGGAGGGGGCTATAAGAGCAAGAGAAGAGGGCCAGAGAGCTACCCAACTTCTAGACTTGAACACCAGAGAACTTCAGCTATACACCTCTTCTTTATTCAACCAAGGTCCATTTCTCTTCTCCCTTTAGGATTAAGTTGAGGTGGCTATCATGCATATAACATGCATGTTGGTATATGCTGGCTATCTAGGACTAAGATTGAGGAAAGAGTCTTTCTCCCCTATCTCCACAGAGAGTATAGAGGGCCTTGTTCAGTTTTCCATCTTACATGTCTGTCTCACTAGTTTAGCGTACTGTACAGTCTCCTTCATGCTGCCTCCTAGAAGAGCACAGGAATGAGGCATTGAGCCAGCAAACAGATTCCTACAATAGAGAGAAGCTTCCTGTAGAGTAGGCAAGCCCTGGGTCTTGTTCTTAGAAAGAAATGTTGGGAAGAAAGTGCCCATTTGAGTCCAGCCCAAGTCAAGGCCTGAGCCTTTCTCAGTTTAAACACCCAGGTAGTTTCACTACCAAATAGGTAAAAATCATCTTTGAAATTTGGCCTCACGTCACAAATGACAAGTGGGTTCCAGTGGTGGTGAAGTTGTTGGTGAATACTGTGTGTTTTGTGGAAGGCAAAACCATAGCAATTGATTGATAAAACTGAAAATGTATGCTTATCTGAGCCAGCATCTCATACCTATTGAAGGCACAGTACTGAGTACATTCAGCATCAAAACACTGATTTCTAGAGTTGTAATCACCCTTTAGACACAATGATATTTGGGGTAAGGATTTCACAATAAGTACAGCTGTCTCATAGATTAAATCACTGTCCTATGTACAGAACATTTGCAACCAACATAAAGACTAATAGTTCCTGACATACTTGAAATTTCACATGAACTGACAGTGTCTTATTAGTAATTTTGGGTGAAATTTTTAAAAATTACCTATGACAAATAATGCCATGTTTGATTTTATAAACTTAAATAATTGAAGATATCAAATAATATGAAGATGCATCTTACTGACTTAAATTTTAAGTAGGAAAAATAGCACTGATTATATTTCACTCTAACATGAAATGTTTTTAAAGTGAGAAACAATGCTTTAAAATATAATTTGGATTTTGCTGAACACAAAGGTTTTTGGAAATACATTTG
This sequence comes from Castor canadensis, assembly GCF_047511655.1. Lineage (NCBI taxonomy): Eukaryota > Metazoa > Chordata > Mammalia > Rodentia > Castoridae > Castor > Castor canadensis. The sequence goes on along the minus strand of NC_133401.1, from coordinate 49,475,950 downwards.
AAGATTCATGAATCCTGGAATTTTCTCTGCTCCTAAGATGCAATAGTTGATTCAGTTCTAGTAGCAAGCAATCCCTTCAAAGAACACTGTGAAGATAAATATTACAGGCTTGGAAATAATGATGTTAAATTGCAAAATGACACCATGGCCGTATCACCTGCCATCAGAGTTTTCCTCTTCAAGACAAGAGAAGGCATTTGAGTGTGTAAAATAGAAAGATAAGAGACCAGGTAGTCTGCTGTTGTCTACTGCAGAGATTTAGGTTGGCAGAAGGAAACTGGAAAACCAGTTCAGAGGTAGACATGCATCACTGACCAAGATTGATTCTTGGATAGAATGGAAAATGATTAACAGACTACAGAGTAAGATCTCATCAGCAGAGATATTACTAAATGTATAAAACCATGCCCAGGCTTTTAGACTTGAGTTTCTTCATTATGCACAGCTCTAAAAACCAAAATACTTCATCATGCTAAGGATTTGTTTACATGGTTTAAAGAGTGTTGTAGGAAGAGTGGCTTCACAAGTTTATGTACATTTTAATGACTATACTATTATTTGTGCCTTACAAGAATGCACTCTTTAATCAGTCTGGAAAGTTGACCTTTTGCCACTAATTTTTTTGTTTGGAAATAACTTATATGTGCCCTGTTTTCTTAGTTAATTGTAATGTTAGTCCACTGCAGTAATAAAATGGTTATATATTGAGTATCTAGGATGTACCACTATGTACTGCTATATTATAAGTGTTTATAACTTTGTAACACTTTCATAAATGTGATTCATTACACTAATAAACATGCAAGACAACTGCAGAATCTTGCTGTGTCTTTGCCCTAGCTGCTTTGGCCTTAATACTTGAAGATGACTTCTAACTGCTCCTTGATCAGAACCTTAGAAAGTCTATCATTTGGCTTCATAGACTTATTTTAATTTGTATTTTCCAATATTATATAATCTCATAAATTAAAACAGGATGGGCTAGAATTTCTTTTGGCTGAAGAAAAATATTCCTTATGGGAGAGTAAGAAAAACCTTAATAGGGAGAGAAAACAGAATCTTTATTTAAAATTTTATAAGAAGAAATTATTAGAATTCAGGCAAGAAGTCTGATAGTGAATTATGTGCTTTTTTTATCAAATAAAGGGAATTTTGAGGTGGGAGAGCAGAGCATTGTGGTGAGTAAGTTTTTTCAGTGTTAGCTATCACTAATAGAAATGAAGTCAAATTTTGCAGTTACTTAGGGTGAGGGACAGTAAAGGTTATCATTTCTGTTTTCCATATGGGTGACTACTTGTCCAATTAAAAGCACTGTATAAAAGGACATTCTTCAAATATTCCATGGAAATCATGAAAAATAAACAAGAGTAACACTAGGTGAGGATTATGTAGCAATGCTTCTTTCTGGTTTGTTTTGTTCTGGCTTTTACAATACTTGATAATTGAATGGTCTGTGTGAGGCTTCAGAAATCTACTTTGTCAATCCATATTTTCCATAATCTTACTGTGCTATAAGCGTTAATGTCTCCATTTGATCCAATCAGTTCCCAGAACAGATGTGAAAAAGTTAAGCAAGACATTGAAGCTCTAGCCTCATTCAGAATTTGAATTAACTGAAGAGACCTCTGGCAGAGTGGGAGAAAATATTTGCCAGCTATACATCAGACAAAGGACTGATAACCAGAATATACAGAGAGCTCAAAAAACTAAACTCCCCCCAAATCAATGAACCAATAAAGAAATGGGCAGCTGAACTAAGCAGAAATTTCTCAAAAGAAGAAATTCAAATGGCCAAAACACACATGAAAAAAACGTTCACCATCCCTAGCCATAAAGGAAATACAAATCAAAACCACACTAAGATTCCACATCATCCCTGTTAAAATAGCCATCATCAAAAACACCACCACCAACAGGTGTTGGCAAGGATGTGGGGAAAAAGGAACCCTCATACACTGCTGGTGGGAATGCAAGCTAGTGCAACCACTCTGGAAAAAAATACAGAGGCTTCTTAAAAATCTAAACATAGATCTGCCATATGATCCAGCAATCCCATCCCTGGGGATATACCCAAAGGAATGTGACACAGGTTACTCTAAAGGCACTTGCACACCCATGTTTATTGCAGCACTATTCACAATAGCCAAGTTATGGCAACAGCCAAGATGCCCCATAACTGGTGAATGGATTAAGAAAATGTGGTACTTATACACAATGGAATTTTACTCAGCCATGAAGAAGAATGAATTCTTATTATTCTCAAGTAAATGGATGGAACTGGAGAACATTATCCTGAGCGAGGTTAGCCAGGCTCAGAAGACCAAGAATTGTATATTCTCCCTCATATGAGGACTTTAGATCTAGGGCAAATACAGCAATGTGGTTGGACTTGGGTCACATGCTAAGGGGAGAGTACATATGGGAGGTATGGGGATAGGTAGGAAACCCAAAACATGAAAGTGTCTGATGTCCCCACTGCAGAGGAGCTAATACAGAAACCTTAAAACAACAGAGGTCAATATGGGATGGGGAACAGGAACTAGTGAAAAGGTCAGAAAGAGATGAATCAACTTGGGTTGTAATACACTTGTGCATGGAAGCAATACTAGGAATCTCTCTGTATGGCTGTCCTTATCTCAACTAGCAAAAATGCTTTGTCTTTCTTATTATTGCTTATGTCTTCTCTTCAACAAAACTGGAGAAAAAGGCAGAGCAGGTTCTGCTTGGAAGTGAGGGGGGTTGGGGGAGAAGGAGGGTGCAGGTGTAGGGGGGAGAAATGGCTCAAACAATGTATGCACATGTGAATAAATGAATAAAAAAAATTTTTAAAAGAATTTGAATTAAATTGCAAGTCTACTCATCTTAGCCCTGGGCAATTATGTCATTGCTGAGGTATATCCTTTAAGTTCATATCATGGTGTAGGATGGAGTCACTCTGGTGACTGTTTTGAAGTTTAGTTGAAATGAGACCTTGAAATTACACTGTTCCCATCAACTCCTGATGCAGAATTTGGACCATCCTTCTTACACTCATAATTACCAGCTGGGGTCCTCCCTAACCATATGCACTATTCCACTATTCTAAATATAATAATCAGATGTCTGACTTCTTAATCTTTGAGAAAACAGTGATAAAGCTTGTATTGCTTACTTGGTCTGAGATCCAAATGAGGTTGGTAAGATACAGAACTATAAAATATCAAATAGTCTAATCATTGGTTCTTGCCTTCTTTTGCTTTCTACCATCATCACTGACTAAAATTTGTAATGATAAGCCCTTTCCAGTACAACTGACAGCACACAGATGCTGACAACACCTGTGTTAGTGAGTTTGTCATCACTGTGACAAATGTGAAAACAATCAGGGAAGGATTCACTTTGGTTCATGGTTTCAGGGGTTTCAATCCATGATCAGCTGGCTCCATTGCTATGAACCTGCGGTGAGACAGAACATTATGGTGGCAGGATGTCATAGCCAAGCAAAGTTGCTCACATTCTGGAGGCCAGGAAACAAAGAGAAGTAACAGGAAGAGACCAGGAACAAGACACATCCTTTAAAGTCATGCACCCAGCAACATACTTCCCTCTATTAGTCCCCAACTTCCAAAACTGTACCACATCTCAGTATTCTAATCAAATTTAAATCCATCATTGGATTAAATCATTGATCAGGTCAGAGTTTTCATGATCTTTAGAGACCCCCCCTAAAAGTCATACCCAGAGGCATGCTTTATTAATCTCCTAGGTGTCTCTCAATCCAATCAAGGTGACAAGATTAACCACCATACACTCCATGGTTACTGACTCCATTGCTTTGGGCCTGAGGCAAGCATAACTTCATGGCAGAGTAGCCATGATGGAGTTGAACTGCTTACCTCATGACAGTTAAGAAGCAGGGAAAGAAAGGGGCTGGGGACAAGGTACACTTTCCAGGCAAACCCCCTAGTGACCAACTTCCTCCTACTAGACCTTACTTCCTAATTTCTACTACCTTCCCCAAATGCCTTCAAATTATGAATCCATCAATAGATTAATCCATTGATGAAGTCAGAGCCCTCATGATCCAATCACTTTCTGAAAGCACCACCTCTGAACACATCTGTCTTTGGAACCAGGCCTTCAAAACATGATCCTTTTGGAAAACTCTTCATATATAAACCATAACAATACCTAAAGTATTGTTAACAACACAACACCTAACAACTTTCCTTGAATGTTTGGTCACTTCTAGAGTTTAGTTGATCTTTCCATCTCTGGATCAAGAGGTTTGAATGTCTTCTATCACTTTTCTATAAACCTGGGACTTAGGACTCAGCATACAATATATGCTAAGAAAATATTTACTCTATGATAATAAAAACACATAAAGTTCTGTGTCCAATTAGAATATGAAAGGAAGTAAAAGACTTACTTGACAAAGTAAGTTCTCCAGGGTGAATAATAATAGACATTATTTTATTGGGTCCTTCTGACATAGTTGTGAATATAACATGAAAAATAGCAGAGGATGGGGAACTAAGTTACATAAAGCCATTGTAAGGTAGTTACATTGTGCATCAGGCTGCATTGTATCATTTTAAAGCAGACTATGATAATTTGGTTATACATATTTTAATTGGTAGAGCAATGACTAAAAAATGGACAATTGAAACAAAGATACTGAACTTAACAAAAGCTATAAAATGGAATGCTACTAAATACATTATTAATCCAAAAGAAAGCACAGTGAAAATCTAAGGAAAAAAGAAGAAATAGAACAGATAAAAAAATCACATAGTAGAATGGTAGAAAAATCAAACAATGTCAACATTAACTCATTGAAATATAAGTGAGCTAAATACTCCAACTTGCTCGGCAGAACTTTTCAGGGTGAATTTTAAAGAGCAAGCATGCATCTAAGACTCAAATTGTTTTATAAAGAGGCACATTTGAAATATAAAGATTCATATAGGAGACACAAATAGATTGAAAACAAATTATGGAATAAGATATGGCATATAAACACTAATCATAAAAAAGCTAGTTTGCCAACATTTATATTGGATAAAGTAGATGTAACAAGAAATATTACCAGAGACAATGATATTTACAATGACAAAGTACAAATTCATCAAAAATTCATAAAAAATCCTAAATGTGCATAGATCCAATTAAAGTTCCAAAGAATATCAAGCAAAATTTGAGTGCTCTAAATGAAAAAATAGACAAAAATCCACAATCATATTTGGATATTTTAACAGTCTTTCACTGATAGATTTAGTAGATTAAAAAGCAAATAATATCAAAAATATAAACCATATTTCAATTGACTTGATAGAGATTTATAGAACACTATAAAAGCTGCACAAGGCACATGATTTTAAAGTACGCATAAAGCAAATATCAAAATGAGCACTATGGAATGCTGTTGCAGTCAAGATGGTGGATTGCTAACAGCCTACACTTCACTGGGCCCCCAAGACCTGAAAGATAGCCTTAGGTTCGGCAGCAAGGGTAATTTGTCTGGTTAGTTTGCTAAACAATAGGTTGCCAATATATTGACAGACCATAGCTACAATGACCAACCTCTAAATAAACCTTTTAAAGTGCCAACCAGCTCCAGGCTTTCAGGTGCCACCAGGAATCTGCTCTACCCCAAGCTGCAACCACCACCTGAGTTTTGTTGGTGGGTGCTTTTTTTCAAACTATATCCCTATGCCTGCACCACAGTAGCCTCCACAAAGACCACTTGAAGTGCTAAAAATCGACACACAGGGCCATGAGCCTCTCAGGACCCTGGGGAGCCATGGACTGTGGAGAAAGGGAACAATCACCCCACACTGACCTGGTGATCCCTCCAATGCTAGAGAGAGGAACCTGCAAACCATTCGGGACTGCTTTCAGTCATGAGTGCTACTGCACAGACAAGCTCAGCTTGTGGAACCTCACTGCTCTCATCAAGGAGAAAGATTTTGATTTAGCAAACTGAGTGAAATCTCTCACTCTGCCTCCCAGGTGAAGTGTGCTGCAGCTAGCTGTTCAGACCTGCCTGTCCTATACAAAGGAAAGGTAGTGGGGAAACAGACTAGTCAACTTGGGCTCAACTTAGAGGAAATATCTTGTGCAGTAACTTCTGAGAAGTAGCATAGTTAAGGGAGATGAATCTGATTGCCCCTGAACCTGCCTGTAGGGAGGGGTGCCACTCCTTGCCACTCAGGTGAGCATCTCTATCCAATGGCGGGGCAAGGACTGAGAGAAAGCCTCTGACTGAGGGAACTCTGACCAGCTTGGTAGGGAAGCAGAGCCACTGTTCACCACCCAACTCTCTATCCAAAGGAGTTAACAGGCAAGTCTGCTAGAGCTCACCTTCCAGTGTCTATCCCCAAACAAGCAGGGCACAGAAATTATACTGAGCAACCCAGAGAACTGAGGGGACACATGAGAACTACAGACAAAAAAACTGAGGACCAGTAATTGGAGGACAGCATCCAGTGTACTAACTGATCACAAAAGAAACACATTCCTCTCATTGAAAAGGAAGAAATTTAGATTTATTTTTTCCTTTTTGTTAAAGTTTAAATTTGTCTGTCCCTTTTCTATTCCAAATTTTTTCTTATTCTTGTATTCTTACCCCGCACTTTTTTCCTTTTCCTTTTTCTCCCACTTTCCATACAAACCACTCAACTAATGGTTGAGTCTATCATCTTCCTACATTACTCTGATACTTTCTATCCACCTGCAATCCCTGAGAACATCACCGTCCTTCACAAAAACTGAACTATACCTCCACATACTAGGGTCTTATTAAACTAAAGTCCCTATACATCACCCATCTTCTTCCCTTTTCCTATTCTCCTTCTTCCTAATCTCCCCTCTTGCTCCCACTATTTTTTCTATCTAAATTTTAATCTCTATGCAAACAGATTTTATTTTTCCAGCATCCTTCCATTTAGAGATAAGGCTGCCAAAGATTTATACTTAATGTAAATATCTGGTTTGGTATTGATTTGTGAATTTGTTATTGCTAACATATCCCCAAATCGGTGAACAGAAACAGCACAAGAACTTAGCCAATAATCAATCCTGCCAAAACAAAGAAATTAAATAACAGGAAAGTCTTCAGGTGACTAAAATCCTCAACCAACTAATCAATCACACAACAGTGAAGGGGCAGTGAAGGGGATGAAACCTCAATTTCTGAGCTCCAAAGAATGACAAGAACAATTAAGTAGTTTAAAGAGGACATACAAAAACAAGTCAAAGAAATTCAAGAGAATATAGATAAAGACCTACAGAAGGCACAAAAACAACTAAATGAACTCAAAGAGCATACAAACAAGAATCTGAATGAAATCAAAGTTGATACAGAAAAAGAGATAATTGAACTAAGGAAGAAAATATAGTACATAAAAAGGAAATTAATGAAGATATAGAAAGACTCAAAAAATATGGAAACTCTGGAAATAATATTTTCCTTAAACCAAATAAAAACATACGGTTGAAAGCCACTCCAGCTGATTGGAACAAATAAAAGACAGAATTTCAGACAGATTAAATATTTTTTTATACCAGATGAATACATAAATAATACATAAAGAAATGTGAAAGGAATATGTAGAAACTCTGAGATTCCATTAAAACAACAAACCTACAAATCATGGATATTGAAAGAAATATAAGCCTAAGGCACAGGAAACATATTCAACAAGATAATAGCATTGAGAGATGCTCATCCAGGTACAGGAGGCCTCTAGGACACCCAACAAACATGACCAAAATAGAACCTCTCCATGGCATATTACAGTTAAAACATTAAGTACAAAGAACAAGGAAAAAATATTAAAATATGCAAGGGAGAAATGCTAAATGTCTTATAAAGGTAAACCAATCAGAAAAACAGCAGATTTCTCAACAGAAACCTTAAAAGTAAGAAAGGCAGGGTATTTAAAGCCTTGAAAGAAAATAATTTCAAACCTAGATAACTCTACCCAGCAAAACTATCATTCATAATTGAAGGAGAAATAAAAATCTCCCATGATAAATGGAAACTAAAATAATTTATGACTACTAAACTAATATTCTAGAAGACACTCAAGGAAAACTTACACACAGAAGATGAAGATAAATCTAGCCATGAAAAGATGGGAATAATTAAATCTCATGAGATGAGCAGATAAGCAACTATATTACAGCAAAGAATCAATTGCACATGCAAACATGCACCCTAAAGGCAACAAAATGGAAGGAATTACCACATACTTCTCAATATTAACACTTAATATTAATGACCCAACTCCCCCATAAAAAGACATAGATTAACAAGCAAGATTAGAAAAACTAGACCTGATAATTTGTTGTGTAAACGAAATGCATCTCACCCACAGAAATAAACATTGGCTTAGGGTTAAAGGATGGAAAAAGATTTTCCAAGCAAATAGACCACAAAACCCAGCATGAGTAGCTATATTTGTATCTGATAAAGTAGACTTAAAACCTAAATTAGTCAAAGAGGCAAAGGATGTCAGTCGATACTAATAAAAAGAACAATACATCAAGAGGAATTAACAATTGTTAACTTATATGCACCCATATAAGTGCATATAAATGGGGTTAAGCAAACACTACTAGACTTAAACACTACTAGACTTAAAATCACAGATGGCCCCCAATACAATGATAGTGGGAGACTTCAATATCCCACTGTTACCAGTAGATAGGTCACCCAGACAAAAAAATCGAAAAAGAAACTTCAGAATTAAATGACACCAAAGAGCAAATGCACTTAATGGACATCTACAGAGTATTTCATCCAGCGGGAGCATAATACATTTTTTTTTCTCAGCAGTCCATGGAAACTTTTCCAAAATAGGTCATATTTTAGAACACAAATCAAGACTTAACAAATATAAGAAAATTGAAATAACTCCTAAATCAGTCACAAGAGACAAAGTAGGTGACTTAATACTGATAAAAGGAGCAATACATCAAGTTAACAATTGTTAACTTATATGAACCTAATGTCAGTGAACCCAACTTCATTAGACATACGCTATTGGGCTTATACACAGTTATACTCTAACACAGTGATAGTGGGAGAATTCAGTACTCCTCTATCATCAATAAATAGGTCACCCAGACAAAAAAATCATCAAAGAAACTTTATAATTGAATGATACCATAGATCAAATGGACCTGACAGACATCTACAGAGTATTCCATCTCACAACCACACAATGTACATTCATCTCAGCAATCCATGGATCTTTATAAAAAATAGATATTTTAGCACACAAGGCAAGGCTTATGAAATATAAAAATGTAAATAATTCCTTGTATCCTGTTTGTCCACACAGAATAAAACTACAACTCAGCAACAAAAGAAACTCTAGAAAATATTCAAACATTTGGACACTGAGCAGCATATTGCTCAATGACCAGTGGGTCATCTAAGAAGTAAGGGGGGGAAGAAAAGATTTCCTGGAATCTAATGAAAATGAAAACACAGCCTACCAGAACCTATGGGATACAGCAAAGGCAGTGCTGAGGGAACATCTTATAGTTATGAGTGCCTATAATAAAAACACAAGAGATCTCAAATAAGAACTGATGTTGTACCCCAAAATTCTAGAAAAACAAACTAAACCCAAAACCAGCAGAAAGAAAGAGTTAATAAAATGATGGGCCAAAATCAATGAAACAGAGACCAAAAAAGCTATGCAAAGAATCAATGAAATCAAATGTTAGGTCTTTGAAAAGGTAAATAAAATTAATAAACTCCTTGCCAATCTGACTAAAAGGAGGGAAAAGACCCAATTAATAAAATTAGAAATGAAAAAGAGGAGATCACAACAAATACCAAGGAAATCCAGCAAATCATTAGGAATTACTTTGAAAATCTATATTCAAATAAATTGGAAAATCTAGAAGAAATAGATAACTTCCTAGAAACATATTACCAACCAAAATTAAACTGAGAAGATATAAACCAGCTAAATAGATCTAAAACAAGTAATGAAATTAAAGCATCAATAAAGAGTCTCCCAAAAAAGAAAAGCCCAAGACCTGATGAAGACACTGCTGAATTCTACCAGACCTTTAAAGAAAAAATAATACCAACATTTCTCAAATATTTCTGTGAAAAATAAAGGGGAAGAATACTACCAAACTCATTCTATGAAGACAGTATGACACTCATCCCAAAACTGAACACAAACACAACAACAACAAAAAAAGAGAATTAAAGGCCAATCTCTTAAATGAACTTAGATGCAAAAATTCTCAATAAAATTCTGGCAACCCAAATTTCACAACATATCAAAAAGCGCATACACCATCATCAAGTTGGTTTCATTCCAGGGATGCAAGGATGGTTCAACACATATAAACCCATAAAGGTAATACAGTATATTACAGAAGCAAAGACAAAAAATCACATGATCATCTCCATAAATGCATAAAAAGCTTTTGAAAAAATTCAACATACTTTCTTGATAAAAGCTCTGATGAAACTAGGTATAGAAGGAATGTACCTCAACATAATAAAGGGTATATACAGCAAACCTATAGCCAACATCATATAAATGGGGAAAATTTGATATAATTTCTCCTAAAGTTAGAAAGGAGACAAGGGTGTCTACTCTTTACTTTTGCAGAATATAGTTTTGGAATTCCTAGCCAGAGCAATAAGGTAGGAAGAATATATAAAAGGAATTCAAATAGGGAAGGAAGAAGTCATATTTTCCCTCACAGATGATATGATCTTATACCTAAAAGGCCCTTAAAACTCCTCCAAAAACTTTCCTAGACATCATAAATACATTCAGCAAAGTAGCAGGATATAAAATCAATATGCAAAAATCAGTAGCTTTCAGATATACCAACAATGAATGGGCTGAGAAAGAATTTAGGAAAACAATCCCATTTATAATAGCTTCAAAAATAGGTAAGCATAAGCTATGAAGAAGAACAAAATGTTATCATTCACTGGTAAATGGTTGGAATTGGAAAACATCATTCTGAGTGAGGCTAGCCTGGCCCAAAACACCAAAAATCGTATGTTCTCCCTCATATGTGGACATTAGATCAAGGGCAAACACAACAATGGGATTGGACTTTAAGCACATGATAAAAGTGAGAGCACACAAGGGAGGGGTAAGGATAGGTAAGACACCTAAAAAATTAGCTAGCATTTGTTGCTCTTAACACAGAGAAACTAAAGCAGATACCTTAAAAGTAGCTGAGGCCAATAGGAGAAGGGGACCAGGAACTAGAGAAAAGGTGAGATCAAAAAGAATTAATCTAGATGGTAACACACACACACAGGAAATTAATGTGAGTCAATGCCCTGTATAGCTATCCTTATCTCAACCAGCAAAAACCCTTGTTCCTTACTATTATGGCTTATACTCTCTCTACAACAAAATTAGAAATAAGGGCAAAATAGTTTCTGCTGGGTATTGAGGGGGTGGGGGGGAGAGGGAGGGGGCGGAGTGGGTGGTAAGGGAGGGGGTGGGGGCAGGGGGGAGAAATGACCCAAGCCTTGTATACACATATGAATAATAAAATAAAATTAAAAAATAAGAACAAAGAAAAAAAATAGGTAGGCATAAATTTAACAAAGGAAGTAAAAGAGCTCTGCAATTAAAACTATAAATTACTGAAGAAAGAAATTAAAGAAGACATCAGAAGATGAAAACATCTCCCATGCTCATTAATAAGCAGAATTAATATCATGAAAATGGCTATACTAACAAAACTATCTATATCAATGCAATACCCATCAAAATTCCAATGATATTCTTCACTGAGATAATAAAAATCAACCTTAAAGTGCAAATGGAAGCACAAAAGACCTTAAATCCACAAGGCAACACTGACCAAAAATAGCAATGCTGGAGGAATCACAGTACTTGTCTTCACACTGTACTACAAGAGTAATAGTAATAAAAACAGCATGGTACTTGCGCAAAAATAGGCACCAAGGCCAATGGAACAGTACAGCTTCAAACATAAATTCACATAGTTCCAGCTACCTGATTTTTGATAAAGGTGCCCAAAACATACAGTGGAGAAAATACAGCCTCTTCAACAAATGGTGTTGGGAAAACTGGATATCTACATGTAGAAGACTGAAATTAGATCCTTATTTTCATCCTGTGCAAATAGTAATTAAAACGGGTCAAAGACTTTAATGTAAAACCTGAAATTTTAAAACTATTGCAGGAAAGAACATATAGGTATAGGAAAAAACTTCCTAAATAGAACCCCAATACCTCAACAACTAAGAGAAAGGATTCATAAATGGGACTGCATGAAACTAAAAAGCTCCTATACAGCAAAGTAAATAGCCACCAATCTGAAGAGGCAACCTACAGAATGGCAGAAACTCTGTGCCAGCTATACATCTGACAAAGGATTAATAGCCAGAATTTACAAGGAGCTCCAAAAACTAAATGCCCAAAGGCTCAATGATTCAAGGAAGAAATGAGCAAATGAACTTAACAAAAAATTTTCAAAGGAGTAAGTACAAATGACCAAAAAACACATGAAGAAATGGTCAACATCTCTGGCCATAAAGGAAATTCAAATCAAAACAATGTTAACATTCCACCTCACTCCTGTTAGAATGAGTATCATCAAAAACACAAACAACAACAAATGTTGGTGAGGATGTGGGGAAAAAGGAATGCTCATACACTGTTGGTGGAGATGTAAATTAGTACAACCACTATGGAAAAGAATAGGGAGGCTCTTCAAGAAAACTAAGACTAGAACTACCATATTATCCTATCACTCCTAGGCATATATCCAAAGGAATGTAAGTTAGAATAATAGAAAAATATTTGCACACCCATGTTTATTGTAGCATTATTCACAATAGCCAAGCTATGGAAATAGTTGAGCTGTCCTACAACTAATTAATGGATTAATAAAATGTGACATATATACAAATTGAATATTATTGAGCCATAGACAAGAATACAATTTTGTTGCAGGAATGTAAGTGGGTGGAATTGGACAACATTATGTTAAGTGAAGTAAGCAAGGTTTTATCTCATATATAGACCCAAACATGAATATAAGCACTATCATCTATACATATCTATACACAGAACATGTTTCTAATAGTGGGAAAATTAGAAGATACTGTAGGAGGCAGGAAAGAAGCAGAGGAAAATAGAGAATAAAATTGAAATACCTTGCATTTGGTTAAGAACAAGACAACAAAAAGCACTGCAAGTTGTTGAACAACATGGGGTAGGAGAAAAAAGCAAGGAAAAATAACAGAGGGACTTAGATAGATTAAATTACAATATATTTATAAGTAAACCTCCACTGAACAATGAATGGGTGCTTACCAATAAAGGGCAGGAATATAAAACAAGTCATATTAAGAGGAAGATAATGGTGGGAGGAAAAAGGTAAATGAAGAGGATAAAGGAAGGTGAATAGAGTCATTATATTTTCCATACATTTATAAATATGGAACATTGAAAACTGTTGAAGTCATTTTAATAAGGAAGGTAAAGATGGAGAATAATGGAGGGGATAAATCAAACCAGAGTACATTATACACATATATGAAAATATCACAGCAAAACCCCAGGACAACTAATGTATAGTAATAAAAATGCTAAAAAGTGAGCATTATGTCAGGTTATATAACATCTCAAAACATTTAAAAGAACTGAAATCACAGCACATATTATATTGGACCAAAACCTACAATTATAAGTCAAGTTCAAAATTTGACAAAATCTCCAATTATTTAGAAATTAAGCAAGGTATTTACATAATTCTAGACACAAAGGAGAAAGAAGAGAAATTAGAGAATACCTCACAGTGAATAAAAATGAAATCACAGCATAAAATTTGCAGAATATAGTTGTAGTGACACTTAAAGGATAGTTACACCTTTAGAAGTCTACACTGGAAAAGGAATTCCTGGAATTAGTGATCTAAGCTAGGGATCATCAAGCTTTTTCTCAAGAAGTTAAAGTCAACTTTTTATGCTTAGGTCAATAACCTATAAGAGTTAATCAACTTGTTGTTATAACACAGTCATAAAAAAATCCATAAATGAATGGATGTACCTGAGTAAATGAAATTGAACTTCATTTATAAAAATAGGTATCTGGTCTTTAGGATGTAATTAGTGGACAATAATGAACATCCCACCTCAAGAAGGTAGAGGAGAGACTGAAAATTATGTGCAGTGTCTGCTTAGCTTCCTGGATAGCCCTGGTTCCCATCTCCAGCACTGAGAACAAAACTAAGCAAAACAAACAAACAAACAAACAAAAACCAAATGAACAAAAACAAAGCAAAAAAAAAATCAAACTAAGTGCAAGAGAAGAAATAGATGAGAAAATATATAATAATTGAGAAATATCAACAAAGAGAAAATTTGGCTCTTTAGATTGCTAAATTAATTGATAAACAAGACTAGTCAATAAAGAAAGAAATATAAATTACAACTGCCAAGAATTTAAAATGAGCCATCAGTAGAAATCCAATAGCCACTAAAAGAAGAGTAAATAAATACAAGGAGCAACTTTATAGATATAAATTTGTAATGTAGATGAATGGATAGACCTCTTGAACAAGATACCTCATAGAGAAGTAGCAAGTAATTGAATTTGAATTTTTTCATTTGGATTTCAGATTTTTATTTATTTATTATATTACTATTATACTGGAGGTACATTGTGACATTTATAAAATTTCTTACAATATGTCACAGTTGAGTTCACTCCCTCCATGATTCTCCTCTCCCCTGTTCCCAGAATAATTTCAAAGTTCTCATTTTTACATTTTCATATAATAGTACATCATATTTCCACCATATTCACCCTCCTACAGAGATAGGCTTGGGCACAGATGACTTCTTCTATGAATGTGATTGAACATTTAAAGAAGAAATAACATCACTATTACCCAAAAATTTTTTAAAAAAACAGAGGAGGAGGAAATTCCTCTCAATTCATTTCATTAGGTTGGATTATTACTAAAATTAGAGGTAAGCAAGGTTATCTTATGGGAAAAAAATACAGACCAATGTCCCTCATGAACACAGAAAAACCCTTCACAAAGTCTAAGCAAGCTAACTTCAGTAATATATGAAAACAAATAACAAATTATGCCCAGTGGAGTATATCCAGGATCACAGACTTACTTTAGAAGTTAGAAATAAATGGAATTCTTAAAGTTAATAGAATAATATAATGATCATTTTAATAGGTTCAGAAAAAGTAATGTGTCAAAATCTAACACTTATTTTTGAGAAAAATTACTCGCCACCTAGCAATAAGAAGCTTCCTAAATGTGATAAAAAGTACATAAGAAAAATACTCTTTTCTCATGTGGTGCTGGGGATTGAACCCAGGGCCTTGCACATGCTAGGCAGGTGCTTTATGCCTTAGCTACATCCTCTGTTCCCCCAAATACTTTCAATGTTAAAATTATGAAAACTGTTATATTTACCCTAATACCAAGATGAAGCAAGGATGTTCTACTTCTTGTATTAACTTTTGTACTAGAGATTCTATCTAGTCAAATAAGATGAGAAAAAAGAAAGAAAATTTCTAGAGGTTGTGAAAGAAAAGTTAAACTACTTCTGGAAAACCTGAAGATGCTGAAGAAAAGCTGAAGGAATTCACAAAAATGATGACTCTAATAAGTGAATTCAGAAAGACCTCAGGAAATAAAATCCAGCATGCAAATATGTATTGTATTTCAGTTCCCAGCAACAAAACAAAATGCTGAATATAAAATTAAAATAAATGGCACAGAAAATAGAAACCATTTAAGAACAAATTTAATGGCATGCATGAAAACTCTACACCAAAATGATAAAGCATTGCTTAAGAAAAAGGAGAGGATTATAAAGTTTCTGTGTAGAAAGAACAACTATTTTATATACAGTGATTTTATCTAAATATTTTTACAAAATAAACCCTGTATCAATCAAAATACTGTCTTTTTTTATAGAAATGGATGTTAATATTAACATTTACTTGAAAATGTAAGGGTTATAAAAATTTTTAACTTCTTCAATATAATTTTAGAGGAGCTGACACATTTAAGGTTTGCTGGGTCTAAGTCTTATTATTATTTAAGTCTTAATGAGTGTGGTATTAGTATAAATATAAATAAATTGAGCAACAGGTAAGAAGAGAAAGACCAGACATTGATTTAAACAAATAAGGTATAATGTCTTTATTCCTGAGTCAAACCAATCTAAATGGTTAAGAAAGTCATTTCAACAGGTGGTGCTAGAACTGAGACTTCACACTAGATTTTAAAAAACTGGCTTAGCCAGCTATGGCAATTAGTTCATAAGACCCCATCTCCAGAAATAGCCAGAGCAAAATGGACTGGAGGTGTGGATCAAGTGGTAGAGTGCCTGCTTTGTAAGCACAAAGCCCTGAGTTCAAACTCCAATTCCACCAAAGACAAAGAACAAACAAACAAACCAACAAACAAAACTGAATAGCTCAACAGAAAAGACAGCATGATCTCACTCATATATTTGGAATCTAAAAAATGTTGAGAGTAGAATGGTGATTACCAAAGGCCAAGGACAACGTAGGGAGGTGGAAGTAGATGGGAAAAGGTTTATCAATGGATAATAAGTTACAGTTACATTGGGACAAGAAGTTCAGAGGTGCTATTGCACAGTAGGGTGAACATAGATAATGGTAATGTGCTATACAGTTCAAAAAGATAGATTTTGAAAGTTTTGTTCATAAAGAAATAAATATTTGAGAAGACATATCCTGATACACATTACACAATGTGTACAAACATCAAAACATCACATTGTACTTCATTAATGTGTTCAATTTTACATTTTATCTACCATTTAAAAATAAATTTAATTTAAAAAGAAAACTGCAATAAGATATCACCTAATACCTCTTAGGATGGCTCTAAATAAAAGTCAAATATTACCAAGGGTGTGCAGAAAAGAGAATACTTTTACACAATTAATGGAAATATGAATTGCTATGAACAAGGGATTTTTATTGAGATAATCTATACCTATTTGGTTCTGCCTTTTCTGATGTATATGTATTTACTATCCTATTGTGTATATGATATAATATTGTATTTATGTATCCTATTGTGTGTATGTACACATTTTTTTTCTTTTTTTTAATTCATTTATTCACATGTGCATACATTGTTTGGGTCATTTCTCTACCCTGCCGCCTGTCCCCACCCTGTCCCCCCCAGACACCCCTCGTGCAGGCAGAACCTTTTCTCCCCTAATCTCTAATTTTGTGGATGAGAAGACATAAGCATAATAAGAAAGACAAAGCGTTTTTGCTAGTTGAGTTAAGGAGAGCTATACAGAGAGATTCCCAGCATTGCTTCTATGTACAAATGTGTTACAACCCAAATTGATTCATGTCTAACTGATCTTTCCACTGGTTCCTGATCCCCTTCTCATGTTGACCTCTGTCACTTTAACGTTTCTGTGTTAGTTCCTCTGGAGTGGGGACATCAAATGCTTTCATGTTTTGGGTTTTCTACCTATTCCCATACCTCTCATATGTGCTCTCCCATTGTCATGTGACCAAGTCCAACAAATTTGCTGTATTTGCCCTAGATCTAAAGTCCATGTATGAGGGAGAACATACGATTTTTGGTCTTCTGAGCCTGGCTAACCTCGCTCAGAATGATGTTCTCCAGTTTCATCCATTTACTTGAGAATGATAAAATTTCATACTTGTTCACAGCTGAGTAAAATTCCATTGTGTATAAATACCACATTTTCTTGATCCATTCATCAGTAGTGGGGCATCTTGGTTCTTTCCATAACTTGGCTATTGTAAATAGTGCTGCAATAAACATGGGTGTGGAGGTGCCTCTGGAGTAACCTGTGTCACATTCTTTGGGTATATCCCCAGGAGTGGGATTGCTGGATTGTAGGGCAAATCTATGTTTAGATTTTTAAGAAGCCTCCAAATTTTTTTCCAGAGTGCTTGCAGTAGCTTGCATTCCCACTAGCAGTGTATGACATCCTTGCCAACACCTGTTGTTAGTGGTGTTTTTGATGATGGCTATTCTAACAGAGGTGAGGTGGAATCTTAGTGTGGTTTTGATTTGCATTTCCTTTATGGCTAGAGATGATGAGCATTTTTTTATGTGGTTTTTGGCCATTTGAATTTCTTCTTTTGAGAAAGATCTGTTTAGTTCAGTTGCCCATTTCTTTATTGGTTCATTGATTTTGGGATAGTTTAGTTTCTTAAGTTCCCTGTATATTCTGGTTAGCAGTCCTTTGTCTGATATATAGCTGGCAAATATTTTTTCTCTTAAGTTTAGCGTCCATTTATTTTGTTGTGCAAAAGCTTTTTAATTTGATGAAGTCCCATTTGTCTATTCCTTCTCTTAGTTGCTGAACTGCTAGGGTTCTATTGAGGAAGTCCTTGCCTATACCTATTACTTCCAGAGTGTTTCCTGCTCCTTCCTATACTAACATCAGAGTTTTCTGTTTTATATTAAGGTCCTTGATCCATTTTGAGTTGATACTAGTACAGGGTGATAAACACACATCTAGTCTCTAGTCTCAGTTTATTGTAGCCACTTTTACCAGCAAGATTTGTTGAAGAGGTGGACTTTTCTCCATTGTTTATTTTTGGCACCTCTGTCAAAAATAAGTTGGGTATAGTTGTGAGGATTCATATCTGGGTTCTTTATTCTGTTCCACTGGTCATCATGTCTGTCTTTGTGCCAGTGACATGCTGCTTTTATTGCTATTGCTTTGCAATATAGTTTGAAGTCAGGTGTTGTGATACCTCCAGCATTGCTCTTTTTGCTGAGTATTGCCTTGGCTATACTTGGCTATACTCTCTTATGTTTCCAAATGAACTTTAGGATAGATTTTTCAATCTCTGTGATGAAGGTCATTGGGTTTTGATGGGAATTGCATTAAACATGTAGATTGCTTTTGGTAGTACAGCTATTTTTACCATGTGGATTCTACCAATCCATGAGCACGGGAGATCTTTCCACCTTCTGTAGTCTTCCTTGATCTCTTTCTTCAGGAGTTTGTAATTCTCCTTGTAGAGGTCATTTACATCTTTTGTTAAGTTTACTCCTAGGTATTTGATTTTTTTATGAGACTATTGTAAATGGAATTGTTCCCATATATTCCTTCTCAGTTTGTTCATTTTTGGTGAATAGAAAAGCTAATGATTTTTGTAAGTTGATTTTGTATCCTGCCACCTTGCTGTAGCTGTTTATGGTGTCTAGGACTTTTTGGGTAGAGGTTTTTAGGTCTTTAAGGTATAGGATCATATTGTCTGCAAATAAGAATATTTTGACAGTTTCTTCACCTATATGTATTCGTTTTATTTCTTCTTCTTGCCTAATTGCTCTGGCTAGGAATTCCAATACTATGTTGAATAGGAGTGGGGATAGTGGGCACCCTTGTCTCATTCCTGATTTTAGGGGAAATGGTTTCAGTTTTTCACCATTAAGTATGATGTTGGCTGTAAGTTTGTCATATATATCCATTACAATGTTGAGGTACATTCTTTCTATTCTTAGTTTTCTTAGAGCTTTTATCATGAAATGGTGTTGGATCTTATCAAACATTTTTTCTGCATCTATTGAGATGATCAAGTGGTTTTCTTCTTTGCTTCTATTGATGTGCTGTATTACATTTATAGATTTGCATAGGTTGAACCACCCCTGCATCCCTGGGATGAAGCCTACTTGGTCATGGTGGAAGATCTTTCTGATGTGTTCTTGAATTCTGTTTGCCATTATTTTATTGAGGTTTTTTCATTGATGTTCATTAAGGAAATTGGCCTATAGTTCTCCTTTTTGGAGGTGTCTTTGTCTAGATTTTGGATAAGAGTAATATTGGCTTCATAAGATGAGTTAGGCAGTCTTCCTGCCCTTTCTATTTCATGGAACAGTTTAAGGAAAGTTGGTATTATTTCTTCTTTAAACGTCTGATAGAATTCAGCAGAGAATCCATCAGGTCCTGTACATTTCTTTTTTGGGAGACTCTTTTTTGCTACTTCAATATTGTTTTGTGTTATAGATCTATTCAGGTGATTAATATCCTCTAGGATCAGTTTTGGGTGGTCCTAAGTATCTAGAAATCTGTCCATTTCTTCAAGATTTTCAAATTTATTATAATATAGTTTCTCAAAGTAGGTTCTTTCAATTTCCTGGATTTCCATGGTGTTTGTTGTTATCTCCCCTTTTGCATTGCTGATTTTACTGATTGGGGGTTTTTATCTCATTTTAGTCAGGTTTGCTAGGGGTCTGTCAATCTTATTTATTTCTTCAAAGAACCAACTTTTTGTTTCATTGATTCTTTGGGTTTTTTGTGTTTGTTTGTTTCTATTTCATTGATTATAGCCCTTATTTTTATGATTTCTCTCCTGCTTGTTTTGGGATTTGCTTTTTCTTGTTTTTCTAGGGGTTTGAGCTGTGGCATTAGGTCATTGATTTGAGATCTTTCTGACCTTTTAATATATGCACTCATGGCTATAAATTTCCTCTTAGGACTGCCTTTGCTGTGTCCCATAGGTTCTGGTAGGTCGTGTTTTCATTTTCCTTAACTTTCAGGAAATTTTTCACTTCCTTTTTTAATTCATCAATGACCCATTGATCATTGAGCAATGTGTTGTTCAGCTTCCAATTGTTTGCATGTTTTTTACTGTTGTTTTTGTTGCTGAGTTCTAGTTTTAATGCATTGTACTTTATCTCTTTTGATCAATGTAAGTTTGAAGTCTACTTTGTCTGAGATAAGTATTGCTACTCCTGCCTATTTTGGGGACCATTGGCTTGGTAAATCTTCCAGCCTTTCACCCTAAGCCAGTGCTTTTTTCTGTCAATGAGGTGGGTCTCCTGTAGGCAGCAGATGGTTGGATCTTCCTTTTTAATCCAGTTTACCAATCAGTGTCTTTTCATGGGGGAATTAAGTTCATTAACATTCATTGTTAATATTGAAATGTATGTGGTGATTCCCATCATTTAGTTGTCTTTGTTGTTTAAGGGTTTGATTGTGTGCAGCTGAATCAATGTTACTCTCTACTTTCTTGCTTTTTCTTCTCCTGTGGTTTGGTACTGCCTGCCCTTTCATGTTTTTTTGGTTGTTGTTTTCACTTTCTGTGTGCCAAATTCCTTGAATAATCTTCTGTAGTGGTGGCTTGGTGGTCAGATATTGTTTTAGTTTCTACTTATCATGGAAGACTTTTAATGCTCCATCTATTTTGATTGATAGTTTTTCTGGGTAGAGTATCCTGGGGTTGAAGTTATTTTCATTCAGTGCCTGGAAGACCTCACTCCATGCTCTTCTTGCTTTTAAGGTTTCTGTTGAGAAATCTGCTGTGATTTTGATGGGTTTACCTTTGTGTTTTATTTGTTGTTTCTCTCTTACAGCCTTCAATATTCTTTCTCTATTCTCTATGCTTGCTGTTTTAAAGATAATATGCTGTGGGATAGTTCTATTTTGGTCAAGTCTGTTTGGTATCCTGGAGGCTTCCTGTACCTGAATGGGCATAGTTTTCTCTAGATTTGGAAATTTTTCTCTTATTATTTTGTTGAATATATTATGAATTCCTTTTGCTTACAACTCTTCTCCTTCTTCAATGCCCATAATTCTCAAGTTTGGTATTTTTATGGAGTAGATGAGTTCTTACATATTCCTTTGACAGGTCTTGTGTTGTCTGAATTATAATCCTTCAGTTTTTCATTTAATTTCTATTTCATTTTCAAGTTCTGAGATTCTGTCTTCTATTTGTTCTAGTCTGCTGCAGTGGCCTTCCACTGTGTTTTGTCTTTCTGTTTCATTCTTTTTTCTGAGGTTTTCCATATCATGGGTCACTTCCTCTTTATATTGTCAATTTTCTTCCTTAATTCATTTATCTTTCTATTTATGATGTTCTTTGTTTCACTTTGGTGTTTATTTAGGGCTCTTATGAGATCATTTATTTGTTTTTGTGTTTTCTCATATTCTTTATTTTTGTTGTCTTGGAATTTCTTGAGTGCCTCCTGTTTGTTTTGGTTGACCATGTCTAGTATCATCTGTATGAAATTCTCATTGATTACTTGCAGGATTTCTTCTTTCAGATTGTGCTTGTGGGCTTCATTGGGTTCCTTAGTATAGTTTACCTTTGTTTTGTTGTAGTCTGGATCAGGGTATCCATTTTCTTCATTTCCATCTGAATCCTGTTCTAATTTATTTTTCGGGGGAGAATGGTTTCCATCCCTTTTTCATCTTCCCATGATTCTGCTGGTACTGTTTCTGTCCCTGGTCTATGTGTAATTTAGTATTAGCTAACTTACAATAGTAAAACTAACAAAACCAAGAAAGAAAGAGAAAAAAGAAAAAGACATTTAAAAAAAAGAACTAAAGAAATCTGTGTGGAGAGATGTTGGACAAACAGTGAACAAGAGAAACAAACACTTAAAGAAAAGAAGAAAAAAAAATCCCGGTTGAGGAACAGTAGAAATTCAGTCTTAGTAGTTCTGGCATTATTCCTTTAGCATCCAGTCCTGTTTGTCTGCATCACCTAGGCAGGTTTGCAGCCAGTGTCTGGAGATGCTGGAGCCCTACTATTTTCTCAGTGTATTGTAGTGAGGAGAAGCTTTTTACAGGCTGGGGGTTCAGGGTTTTGGAATTTTGTTTCTTCTTTTTGGTTTTTTTTTTTTTGCCATGTGCAGCTCGAGCATGAATGTATTCTGTTTGGTCTGCTGAAGGTCTACCAAGCACTTTTGGAGCTGGCAGCTGGTGGGTCAGTGGGCAGGTGGCCCACCTGTTCTTTCAGTGTATCATGGTGTGGAGAAGACTTCCACAGGCTAGGGATTCAGGGTGCCGAAGTTTCAGCTCTCCCTTGTGCTTTACCTCAGTCAAGCATGTCTCCAGCATCTCAGCAAGGTCCCTGATTCATGGAGCTCACGCAGTCTGTTTCTGTATCCCAGTTGCCATTTCGGATCCTCCTGTACACACTTTCTTCTTCATTCATTAGCTGATAGACACTTTGGTTGGTTCCATTTCTTGCTTTTATGAACTTAGTGCTGTAATGAACATGGAAGTACAGGTGTCTCTTCAATATACTTTTTAAATTTCCTTTGCATATATACCCAGTAAGGAAACTTCTGGATCATGTCAGAGTTCTGTTTTCATTTTGTGAGGCATCTTCATATTGTTTCCCATAATGGCATCACTAATCTCTATTGCTACCAGTGGTGTGCAAGAGGTCCCTTTTTTCTACATTCTCACTACAATTTTTATCTTTGTGGCAGCAGCCATTGATCTTGGAGTGAAATCATACCTCATTGTGGCTTTTATTTGCATTTCCCTGTTGATTAGTGTTGTTATACACCTTTTCACTTGTTGACCATTTGGAAGTCTAACTTGGAAAAATGTCTATCAGTTCTTCTACCTATTTTCACGTTGGGCTATTTGCATTGCTTCTACTGAGTTGTGGAAGTTCCTCATGCATTTTGAATATTAACCTTTCTCAATAGAGGGTTTACAAATTCTCACCCCCATTCTACAGATTGTCTGTTCATGCTGCTGTTTACTTTATTGTCCAGAAGCCTTTAGCCATTATACAAAAACAATGTGCAGTTTTCTCCAAAAATCAAAAATAAAAGACCATATTATCAAACAATCTCACTTCTGGGTATAGATACAAAGGAAATGAAATTAATACCTTACAGAGTTATCTGCATTTCCGTGTTCATTGAAGGACTATTCATGATAGCCAGGATATGAAAACAAGGTAAGTGGCCATCAACAGACAAATGGTTAAAGAAAATGTGGTGCTTATATACAACTATAAAATATTTATACAATATTATTCAGCCATAAAATAGAAGGAAAGCCTGCCATTTGTGACAACATGGAAGAACCTGGAAGCAAAATAAATTATAGTAAGTAAAATAATCAGACACAGAAAGAGAATAACCACAGTATCTTCCTGCCATGAGAAGTCTAATAGAACTGAACCAGCAGAAGCAGAGTAAACACTGGAAAACCCAGTTATGGAAGGCATTGTTTTCAAATGCAAGTCAAAATCTTAAAACATTGTTGGAGAAACAGTAAAATCATTTCAACACTTGTAAAAGAAATAGAATGTGTCAATGTTTAAGGAATTTTTTGAAAAAAATAGTAATGAGAAAATATTTCAAAATGCATCATTAAGTTTGTTAAAAAGTGTATGATATTAACTTTTTTGTGTTATATCAAGGAACATAGTATAGATGCTTTCCCAGAAATTTTATCTGTAGACCGTTAGACAGTTCAGTATAACATCATACATATTTATTGGCACATGTGTAGACAAAAGAAAGTATAAGAGGACCTTTCTTCCTTCCTCAAGGTCAGCATAGACATTCTGTCTACAACCTGAAAGCTGTTTCTGCATCCTCCCCTCAGCTCTCATTAAGGCAGTCAGTTCACTTAAGAGTGGCTCAGTTAATGTCAACTACTTTGTTCCTTTTCTCATCCCTTTCCTCTGACCAAGCACTAGGTAGAGCATTGAAGGCACTCAGGTAAAAATCCTTGAATAACTGAATAATTACATAAGATGCTGAGATACACAAATCAGGAAAAAATGTTAAGTAACAGGATCAAATTATTATAAGGACTTTATGTAAGGTATGAGTGACATTTCAAGTAATTGAAAATAAGAGAGACAACCCAGTGATTGGTGTCAGTACACTGACTAGTCCTGTAGAAATTGGAAACAACTCTATTCCTCCCATTATACTATATTCCCAAATGTATGCCTTTGAATAAGTCATTTAGAAGTCTAAACCCAGTGGCACCACAAATAAGAAAAGAAAATGAATTAGTCAAGTAGAGTAAAAATAAGTGGACTCATGAAAATAAATATAAATTAATATTTATGTTTCAGAAAATGATAATTCTAAAAATGGAGAATTGTTTAAAAATAAAGAAAATAACTAAGTAAAAGAAAAACAAAACAAAAAAAAGAGAAACAACCCCCACCCCTAAATAATGGAGACCTATTGGCTATGGTATATCATTTAAAATGATAAACATTAAAGAAAAGGCTATTTATGACATAAGAATGAGTGATGAATATCAAGAGGAAGGTAAATGGGGAATGAAGGCAAAATGCAAGTGCTGAGTTCTTCTTATATGGGAGGAAGAAAATACCTGAAATGATAAATTTAGATCCCAGGTTCAACTATATCACTTGAGGTATAAAGGTACCATTAGGATAACAATAGATAATGATAATATTGAATAACACATTATGGCCACCTTTTGAGGTAAGCACTATTATTCTAATTTTAAAATCAACTTTATAGAAAATAAGCTTTAAAATATAACTTGTAGGGCTGGGGAAGTGGCTCAAGTGGTAGAGGGCCTGCCTAGCAAGTGTGAGGCTCTGAGTTCAAATCCTAGTACTGCTCCCAAAATCTTTTTGTTGTGACCTATAAAGTTAATTTGAATTTTGACTCTAACATATCAATTCCTATACACCACAAAAAGAGAAAAAGACTTTACTTTTAACATTTGGCTTAGTATGTTTAGGATAGTTGACTCCACTTTGTTACAAAACAGCACTCTACAAGATTAGGTAATTTGACAATGAGAATAAATAGAACACTAGAAACTGAACTCAGGTATATCTGACTAAAATAATTCTTGACGGCCTCAAAATGTGGCAGGATAGTAGCTCTTCCTTCCAGTGTTACTCCTTTTAAAATTTTGAAAAGCTTGCTTCTCAGAACTTTAGCTGAGTTATTTCTTAACAAGCTGAGCATGGCAGTGCCAAGGACAGAGCTCTATGCCATGTTGCCACCCAGGAATTTTCTTTTGAGTTGGCAGCAAACCATTAGTCAATACTCTCTCAGAAGAGTAATTTTACCAACCCCAAAACTGATCTAATTCTGCAGAAGCTCAACCCATATATCATCATATAGTAAGAGTACAGTGAAAGACTGTCAAAAAGCACACTGAAATCTGAAACTTTCTTCCTTCCTGTACCATTTCCAAAATTCTATACACTTGAGACTAAATAAGGCTCACTTATTATTTAACCATGTTTATTTGGTCTTATTCTTTCAATATTTTTAGAGACTTTATGCAATGTTAGTATCTATTGTGCTCCTGAAAGGCAGTATATTTGCTATGATGTGCTTGGCCAAAAACCTTGGGATTTTTTTTTTATATAAAGAATATGCTAGAGATAAAACTATTGTCTTATGAGAAGTATTTTGGTGAAAAATTAATTCACAAATCAATCAATTTCAGTCTAGAATATCTGAGAAATATGACTTACATTAAACTTATTCTGGTGTAAATTCATGCATCATTAATGGCCTGGAACAATGCTCATGAATGTATATGCATACACTCACCCATCTGCATACCATTAACGGAATTCTACAGTTGTGGGTGACATTGGCATTGAATCCTCTACACTTGTTTCCTTCAGGGTCAACCATGGGTAGGCTGTGTGCCTGTTCTCATTCCTTCTGTACTGAAACTGTGCATGAAAAATCACACATTCATTTCTACTTGGATCTGCTTTTTCTGTGTTCCCACAATTCCACCAACCTCCTGAGAGTGTTGCTGGTAAAGCATCAACCACTACTGTGATACCCTCTCATCAACAGCATGCAATCATATCTCCAAAACACCTCTAATCTCCTGAATTAGCAGGTGTCATAGTAATGAAAAATATCTTGCTTAATTGGTTGCAAATCTTCCCTGTGACTTTCACATACTACCTTTGAAAAATATTCTTCTGTGTCCTACTACTTTCTATTT
Source organism: Castor canadensis (assembly GCF_047511655.1). NCBI lineage: Eukaryota > Metazoa > Chordata > Mammalia > Rodentia > Castoridae > Castor > Castor canadensis. Next base: position 49,449,189 of record NC_133401.1, on the reverse strand, counting down.
ATAACTTCTGCTTTCAGGTTCATTTTATTTCTTTCTCCCCTTTCCCCCCGTATTCTTCCTTTTAGCTATTTGCATTCTAGAATCAGTGTTGCCCATGAAATATTTGGTTTGAAATGACATGGTAGAAATGACACTGGGGTCCAGCCAATCCATTATGCTTCTGGTGGGAAAGGAGACAGTAGTCAGCATCAAAGAGCCTGTAGACAGAAGGAACCCAAGGTTTTGTTACTACTGCTTTGCAGCTAGATGAATTAACCTTGGAACCCACCATCCTTTTCTCTTCTTTAACTCTTTAATACAGTTTACTTTTCTTTTACATTTAAAATTATACTAATTGAGATAGATGAGCTGAATGTACCAAGTACTTTTATAAATTAGTAATGAGTGTTCTAAGATTTTAAGAGGAGGACAAAAACAATAAAAAGAATGTCTGCAAATATCTCTACCATGACAATCATACACATTTATGTAACAAATTTTTGAGAAATATTTTCAATCATTTCGTCATCCCAGTAGCACATTTGGATAAGGGAAAATTTCTGCTTCAATCTAGATAGGCTACAATGTGTCATTTGTTTATCCCACGAGATTCACACTGAAATATGTGCTTTTCAGGGCTTTGATAAAAATTGTTGTTTTATTATTCTATCATAGCCAGGGGTTTATCAATTGTTTTCTGTATAAGGCTTCTCTATTCTAAGATAAGTGTTACACTAAGGTGAATGATTGCTCTGATTTCACAGCTGTCCGGTGATATCCTAAGTAGGCTATGCACGCTGTGTCTGTATCTATGTTCCAACTGGTAGCTTCATTTTAATATAAGCTCAGAAGAGTCACTCTGCATATTGGAATTTTGTAGGATGCACTTTGCATCCTACTTTGGCAAAAAAAAATCCCTCATTTTCTGCTTGAAAAAGTGCTAAAATTAGTATCACAATATACAACACAAGTTGGCTTTCATGCTTCCTGTCTCAGCTTGGGTTTCCTCAGTGCCACAGCTACAGACAGGTTTGCTTATATGAAGCAATTGTGGGGAACAGAAGTAAAAGATTTCATAGAGTGAATCCAGGGAGGGAATAACAAAAAATAATCCACACAATCAGCTGAGCACCAGTGGCTCATGCCTGTAATCTTAGCTACCCAGGAGGCAGAGATCAGGAGGACCCAGGTTTGAAGTCAGCCAAGGGAAATACTTTGCAAGACCCTATCTTGAAAAACCCATCAGAAAAAAAGGGCTGGTGGAGTGGCTCAAAGTGTAGGCCCTGAGTTCAAACCTCAGTACCACCAAAGAAAAAAAAAAAGATAAATAAAAGCTACACAATTAATTTGGAAGCACCACAAATAAGTGGAGGTTGCTTTTGTTGGGATTGCCAACATGAAGACCAGACTTTAAATTGTCTGCCATGCATTTATCGAAGAGCTCTCATGCTATACATCTTCTATGTGTAACACAGTCACTCTTCCAGGTGTGTGGCCCAAAGGTATCACATGAAGTGGTATCATAGAAGCCCAGGGAAGAGGAGAAATACAGGATGCCGTAGAAGGTAGTGCTAGCCGTGTTCATATTGTGAGTGTGGCTACTGAAGCAGTGATTAGAATAATAGGCAATTTTTTTTATTCTTTTATTCACATGTGCATACATTGCTTGGGTCATTTCTCCCCCCTGCCCCCCTCCCCTCCCCTTTTCCCCCTTACCCCCTCAGTTCCAGGCAGGTCCTGCTCTGCCTTTACCACTAGTTTTGTTGAAGAAAAGAGACAAGCCTAATAAGGAAGACAAAGCATTTTTGCTAGTTGAGTTGAGGATAGCTATAAAAAAAATTATTCCTAGCATTGCTTTCGTGTACAAGTGTTATGACCCATGTTGATTCATCTCTAACTGATCTTTACCCTGGTCATTGATCCCCTGCTCATGATAACCTCTGTTGCTTTAAGGTTTCTATATTAGCTCCTCTGGAGTGGGGACATCAAACGCTTTCATGTTTTGGGTTTTCTGCCTATTTCTATATCACCTAAGTGTGCTCTCCCAATAGACGATTTTTAATAGGTGTCCAGTATACCTTCTTTGTAATAACAGGAACTATTCTCCTCTTCTCAAACAGTAAAAGATATGTGGCTCAATTTCAAACCAAATATTTCATGGGCAACATGTCTAGCTGTGGAAAGAACAATTGGGCTTTTTCTTAAGAGTGTGCATGTACTCTCTTATTCTGAAAATCTGATATCTCATTAACAAAAATTTGGTTATATGCCAAATCATCCCCAGGGCTAATGTAGACTAACAGTCTAAGCTGTTATGAATGTTGAGGAGTTATCTTTAATACAGAAGTATAGAAGTATGCATATTTACTTGGGATACATAAGAGTCAAAGCCAAAGTAAACAGAAATTGATAAAGAATCCCATAGTCTTTTTTTTAAATTGTACACATAGCCACACAAAATCATTTTTATGACACTGGAAACCATGGTTCAGAAAGATTTCTAGCACAATTGTCCAGATCAAAGTCTTTTCTGCAAAACCAGATCATTATCTGAACATAATGATGTCACCATAAACAATACTTCTTTGTTTATTGGCTTCTGTGTACCAAGTTACACACTAGCGAAGTTCTTTGAAGTTCAAAAGAGGACAAATCAGTAGCTGATGCAATGAACCTATCTCATCCCTTTTAAATTATATCCCTTTGTAATTTACAAATCCCAAATTTTTGATTGGCTCTTGTGCAATTTCTGTCCAGAAGTCTAATGGTTGGTTGAAGGTCAGGCACAACATGAATGAACACCTACTAATGTTGAAACTCATAGTGTGATGAAGTTCTGACATTTTACTGGGGGCTTCTTCTCAGCTGGAATCTTCTGTCATTTTGACAATTGAATCTCATTGGGAAGGAAAGGATAAAAAAGACAAATTTGCATCTTGACATCTTCTGACATCTCTCTGGAGGTGATGAATCCCTGTTTTGGGTAAGGCTCAAAATAATTGAGTAATGGAAAGTAAATGAGAGAACAGATTCACAGGAGCTTCCGTCTTCACAGTCTGTCAAAACATCTTGTCAGGTTGCAAAACAATAACTTAAATCCCAAATGCAACTTCTCTTCTACAGACATGAGGTAGTTACTTACACTTGCGTGCTTAGACAAATGCATGCATGTATCTGAATTATTCTCTGTGGTTGTGGGATTTGCCATACTTTCTCACACTGGTAAATGTGAAATAAATACCCATATTCAAGAAATCCAAACCACAACCACACAAACAGTACAAGTTTGCTATATTTTAGTATTACTTGCAACTGCTTTGATTGACATTCTCGAAAAACACTGATCAGAAAAATTAGCCCCCTGAGCCCCTCGCTGCTGTATATCAAACAAGAAGACAGGGCATTTGTCTTCACAGATTTTTTTGTTTTATTTGTTTTGTTCCTTTTTTTTCATTTATAATATGTACTAATGATTTATTATGTGTCTATGCCTATGGGATGACCATTTTTTATTTCAATTTAAAATTATATCAAGAGCTCAAGTTCCTTTGATCTCTTCTGATTTGTAAAATAAATAAAAATGTTTGTTCTTAAATTTCCTAGCATCTGTATGTTTTCATATTTCCCCCTTGAAAATAAAAATATACAAGCTATAAACAGTACTTGAAAAGAACTGTTAGACAAAGGCTATAGGTGAGTAGTTTCATTTTTCACTTAACAAATACTTTTGGTTGCTTATTTCTGAGTGTTGCAGGAACCACGGACAATAAAACAGACAGTTTTGACCCCATGACAGCTTCCCCTCCAGTGGCTGAATCCATCTACTTATGTGACCCTGATCCAACCACTGATCGTTAACTCTACAACTACCTGCTTCCTGGGGTCATGGAGGATTAGGGAGTCTGTCGTGAAGTCAGTTATCTCGTCCTGGAATTTACATGCTAGAACCCTAATGTGACCATTAAAATGGGAAAGTGCATTCTGTGAAAAGACCTCTTTTCATCCCCAAATGGTCTCCCTTCTGTTGTCTTAAAACATCTTCAGCTGTTTAACCATATAATACTTCTTAGTCAACTGTGGCACTTTGAAAGTGCTGCCTAAAGGAGTGAAATATTACCCCTTTAATTTACTCAACAGTAAAACCTTTAAAAAATCATCAATCGATTTTCTTGGTGTGGTCATTGTGGAGTCAAAATATGTCATAGGCGGAAACCCCCATTTCACAGGATCCCACCTCTGCCATTTCCCAATGATAACATCAAGAGAATTAGGAATTTTTATTTACCTGGCATTTTTAAATCAACCTCTTCATTTTACGAGAGCTAATAAATATGTGTCACCATTTGCATTATTTGACAGTGACAAAGAATACAAATTACTTTTTACACTTACTCAACACATTTATTGAGAAGCTACTGAGTTTAGACATTCTTTAGATCCTCGGGATAAGGCAGTGAACAAGACAACAATCCTTGCTCTCAAAAACTTGACAATCATTTAACACCCCTACAGTCCTTTAAACTTAGTAATATTACTAACTGCCTTTCACAAAAGATAAATATAGAGGGATTTAGAGGTTAATTAGTTTCCCCTGATGTCATATAGCTATTAAGTTCAAAGGCAGGCTGTGATTCCAGGTCTATATCATTTCAGAGCTGGAATTGTTAATTACTTTAAATACAAAACCCAGTGAATAATAAATTCAGATTGACCACAAACTGGAAAAAATTTTCCTTAACCTTTAAGACTTTGAAGTATAGGAATATAGAGCTAATTATAATAGAATTAACTTCAGAAAACTAGCTACTTCCCTCTAGAGTCCCACCTGATTAAAGCTTGATAACCAGAGTGATAAGCATTGGCAATAGTGTGAAATAAATGGAGTAGATGACAGAGCTTCTCCAAAGGATCTGCATAGCACTTGAGAGTGGACGTTGTGTGTGTAGAGCTTCACCCTCTGGGTGACACAGCTCACATTCAATAATAGATGCTTGGCCTGAATCTTTCTACTCTGAACTCTCTGAATAAACACATAAAGCAGAAGAAATAACCATATTAGAGAAGAGGATATCTGATATATTTAGTGAGAATAAATCTTGGCTTTTCATGTCTCTACAATTTTCTCAGGTGTGTAACTTTGAGAAAAGATATTTTCATGTTAAAGACAGGTGAGGCATCAAAATTTATAATTACCATAAACGAAAAGCAATTTATGATCAATCTGGTTATGTTTCCTTTTGATATGTCTTGAGGGAAATTTCAAGTTATTTTTTCCAATTGTCTAAACTTGAAAAGAAGAAAAAACACTTTATAGCCAAAATGTTTTCTAGCTTTTAAAGGTTAATTGTGTGTGTGTGTCTGGCTGTCTGTCTTAGGGTAGAGTCAATCTTTCTAAGTAACATAGCAAAGAGAAAAGCCATAGCAGACAAGACAGAGAAAAATGCAATACCAAACCTTATAAACAGATTACAAACCAAATTAGTAACAAAAATGAAACACAAAATTATCTCTGTTCTATATAAATAGGTCCCAAAACACTAAGTAAAAAAGAAAAGATAAACTCTTAGGAAAAAGGGAGCAGAGAACAAGTCTTAGTTTTGTACTGCTGTAACATACATAACACCTGAGTCTAGCTAATTTAAAAAGATCGTAAGTTTATTTCTTACAGTTCTAGATGCCAGGAACCAGGACCAAGGCACTGACAGGTTCAGTTATCTAGTAAGGGGAGGAAAAGTTTGTACTCCCTAGGCAGCCGGCTGAAGGAAAGCTTACTTAACAATGCAGGGAGCCCTTTTATCAGGGCCTCATCCCATTAACAAGGAAGAAGCCCCTATGATCTACCCATGTCTGAAAACCTTCACTTCTTAGTACTACCTCCTGAATTTTGAAGGCTGTGCACCCAAACCATTGCAGGACATAAAAGGAATTTTACACACAGGGAAGAAAACCCACAAGACATTAAAATGTATTTTTAAAATGTTCTAATTTACTCATAATTGGATAATTGCAAACATAAGCAAAAGTCAAAGCCTGCATTTCTTAACCAGTTTGAACATAGATATCAAAGAACAAATTACTGGTCAGCTTTAGCTTAGTATGGGGATACAGTCATTCATAGACAGTAGAATATATATTAGTACATTCTCTATGAGATCAACTTGATATCATCCAAAAAACATTAAAATGCAATTATTTCTACTAAGTATTGTTATTACTGGAATTGAAGAATTTTAGGATTGTTTATGTAAGTCAGAGGTGAAAGAAACTGTTTAAGTAGCCATCAAATTGGATTGTCAAAGAAAATTAGATTGACACATTGGTGTAACAGGTAGCATATCAATTTATATAGACTGTGATGGAATTATTGCCAAATATGTTGAAAGAAAAAAAACAAGATATAGAAAGTCCTTTAGTAAATTCACATTTGGTAAAAAATATGTACTTGTCTATATGTGCAAGAGATGAGAGATATTTATTTTCCATGCCATTCTCTCATAGCCTTTTTTAAGTTATTCAAATACATTTAATAGACATTGCTATCCAAAGAAAAAAGACAAATTTAAACTGTTAAAATAGATGATAATGTTAATGAATGTGATTAAGGAAGTAAATGAATTTTTGAAAGTTAGTACCTAATATATGAAAAATATTTACACCATAATGTGTTTGAAATTTGAAATTGAAATCTAACAGAGTTCTTATAAATTAAATATAGGATTGCTAAATATAATAAATAATAATAAAGCTATAATAATCTCCCAAGTAGGAGACAAAGAGAGAGAACCAGAGAGAGAAAATACATTTTAAGAGATATTGATGACCAATTTCCTAGACTTATAGATAGCTATTTTTGTCACTATACATTGTGACAAAATGCTATGAAAAAGGATGAAATATAATTGAGAAAATAATAATATAATTAATTTGAAACTTACAAAAGCCAAAGAATAGAAATATTCAAACTGAAAAGAACAAAAAGGGTGAATTAAAAAAAAAAATAAAGATTAGCACCTAAAATTTGGGATTTCATAATGCTTAGATTGAAAACAATGGCCTAACATATTCCAGAGAAAGAAAAAGAGAAACACCTGCCTGCCTAGGAACCAAAACCAATGTAGTATTAATAATTTTATCTACCATTCTGGTTTCTAAATATTAGTACTGTAGTCCATCAAAGCTCTGAGAGAAAGATAGTTTCTGACCTATGACTCAATTCCCAACCAAGATATCAGTGAATGTGGGAGTGAAGAAAGAATATAGTAAGGATTATCAGACATGAAAGGACTCAGAAATAGTATTTTCTTACTTTATAACTTTCTCAAGGAGTTGTTTCAGGAGAAAACATAGCAAGTTATACAATTAAAGGGAAAATAAACCCATAACATTAGAAACCAATAGATAAATAAAACTATGGGTAATGTGTATATAATGACCAAAAAAGAAACCACTTCAAATTTGAGAACCAAGCCCCAAATTTCCAGATTTCCAAGAGACATTTCTTTTTCTTTATTTCCTCTCTCTTTCCCTTTTTTTTTTTTTTGTTTTTGTTTTCTTTTTTCTGTTTTGTTTTTGTGGTACTGGGGTTTGAACTCATGCTCTTGTGCTTGCCAGGCAGGTGTTCTACCACTTGAACCATGCCATCAGTCCTTTTTGCTTTAGTTATCTTTCAAATACAGTCTCGCTTTTAGTGTAGGCTGACCTGGACAGAGTTCTCCTGTTTATGTTCCTGCATCACTGGGATGACAGGTATAAGAAGAAATTAAATGAATGATGGCTAAAAAAATAAACAAGAACAAGATAAATCAATTTAAAAAAGATCTTCACCTAAAATTTGGGATTTCAGCACACAGCATACCTAAATTGAAGGGGGTTTTTGGTTTTGTTTTGCTTTTGCTTTAGTTATTTTTCAAATGTGGTCTTGCTTTTAGCACAGACAGGGCTGGACTGTGGGTGATTTATGCTTTCTATGTAGCTGAGATGACAGGTGTGTGCTATCATGCCCAGCTTTTTATTGGTTAAGATGAGGTCTAGTGATTTTTTTTTTGTCTGGACTGGCCTTGAACTGTGATCCTCCTGATCTCTGGCACACCCAAGATGTATTTCTTTAATAAGAATTAAAATGATTAGATTGAGCCGATAATATAAGATGCTGAAATATTTTAGTGATAGGAGAGTAACACTTTATTCTGTTTCTCTGAACTGATTAATAAATATTAAGTACTATGATCATCCCCCCATCCTTCTATGCTCTTTCTCTGTAATACTACTTGCTCATTCTAGTACTGCATGACTTGTACCTTGCTGTTACAAAGCACTTCCATAAATCATCTTATTTCATACTGGCAGTGGAATATTTACTCAATTTAGTTTGTAACAGATGTAGCATTAGATCCTTTACAAAGAACAGTTTCATTTTTACAGTGACTTCATACAGGTAGATCTCCAGGATATGGTATGAATAACAAGGAAAGTGAGAAGTTGTGGACTAAATGCTATGTGTCTTTAACAGCCTCATTATCCAATTCCTTATTATCAGAAAGCACTTGAAGGCTAGGTATTTGAAGAAACATCCCACAGAATGTTGGATGAATTTAGTTTGAATAGGAAAAAAAAATAACCTGAAGTTTTTTACTTATTAAGATTAAAAGAAGTAAAAATTACCAGGAAGCAGTTGCAGGTATCCCAGCTGATACCCAAGAGCAGATAAAACATGATTTTGTCACCAGCTTCATATCTTTGACTCAAGTGATGTTTAGAAAAGGAAAAGGCTCAGTGTGTGTAATTATCTGATTATATCACACTGGTGTGTGGAATTTCAGATATACAAAAACAATTTTAAATTACTTTCTCTGGTCTTATTCATTTGGTTCTTACATCTCTCTTTCCTTCCATCACCAAAGATTTACACACGTTCTTAAATGCAATTTTAAAGCAAATTTAAATCAAAATTGATTCCCAATATTACATAAGATCTGTGGAACCACACATTAGCTGAGAACAATCACTGAACATTCCATAAACTGATAGGAAGTCATGGAAATTAATACAAACATAAAAATTTCTGACCTAAAAGATATCCAGCTGAGTTTTCAGACTATGATAATCGCTAGCAGCTGCTAGACTAAGGAAGGAGTTGTGAAATTGTGTTACAACATTAAACTCTAAGTTCTGTGAATCTGCTTATATGTTCTATAGGACTGTCTCTGTAGATGGTCTGTGGTGGATGGATAATGGGGGGTCCCAGGCTTTGGGGCTTAGTCATCTTTTTCATTATCAAATTATCTATGACAACGTTGTGAATGATTAAAAGAAGCCACAGAGTACAGACAAATATTTCTAAACCATGACTTACCCTAAAACAAAACAACAAAACAAAAGAAAAGTCTATGATATGATTGCAGTGGAGGATAGTTGATGATGTTACACTTAAGACTTGATATGCTGGATAAGTATATATTGTACTTAAGACCAGCAAGTTCAAGGTTGACTCCTTTATCACCCAGCCTCATGGAGGAATGTGGCTTAAAATGGTCAATATTTTGGGGGATGAATTAGAGGACAAGGTCTAGTGGGAGCAGAAGGAGCAATCTGGTGCAAACACCATTTTATTCCTACATGCATGTCTTGTCACGGGTCACATGGGAGGCAAGATAATGCTGGTCATGAGTCCTGGGCTCCTTCACTTCCCCTTTCCCTTGTCCTTATGACTTCTCTGCCACTGACAAAACAAGCTGGGATTTTACTCAAACTCAATAGACCAAACCGTGAGTGGTCTCATCTAATTAATTTTTAGAAAGAGAATAAAACTCATTTCTTTTGACCTTATGTGTTCTACGATGGGCGTCCTTTACTACCAAAGAGACCTGAGGTATGAATGTGGAAGACAGTGTTCTGACCAATATGGCTGTAAATCTAAACTAGTCAGCTTTCTACAAGTTCCTACCTACCCACCAAAAGTGCACTGGGCCTTGGCCCAAGTGCTGTCTAGTGATGACTATTTCTTGGTTTGTCCTTGTCCTCCTCCCTTAAACCGAGAAAGGGGATGAAGATGTGGCAAAAGAGCAAGTCTCCTTCCCAGCTTGATATCTCTGCTTTTGGAATCAAAGAGGTATTGGAACTGCCGTGGAATTTTTGAGGAAAGTATATTTTTTGTTTTGTTTTTCCTGTATCACATTTCCTATATTAGAATTTTAAACAGATAACTCTAACAAGTGTAACAACTTAAATATTGCTACTCAGTATCAAATTTACTTAAACGTCAGATAACTTCAGAAACAAAAAAATGTTTTCATAAGTTTACAGCACAAAATGATTCACAATGCTGATATAAATACCTACATATTTGGAAATGCCAATATAGTTTTCCGGAATGTGCTACTCCAGGAGTTGTATCTGGGAGGTTAGGGCTTTAAATTTCTTTCTGTCGTTGATCCCTTGACAATATCCCACAGTCACTAGGAGATTAGCTAGTTCCGGAAGGTAAAGGTTTAGAGAGAACCCTGGTCAGCTTCTGAATGCCACGGACACCATGATACTTGGATAATCCCAAGTGAAAGAATACAGTGTGGTTTGGCCCTTCATTTCTAAGAGTAGGATTTTTGTTCAAACCTCACTTAGGATGAGACCTGAACTGCAGTCTAGAGAGGAATTACCCCTGTTGAGGTCTCATTGTGAAGAGACTCAAAATAAAACAGGATGAATGTGAAATGTATCTGAAAAGTGTTAACATTTGAAATGTACTAGGTAGTATTTTTCATTTTCCTGTTTTTTTAATTCTTTTTTTCCTTTTTCCTGATTGTGTAATTGGACAAAGACTCTATGTCTCTGTGAGACATAGAGTGGGTGTAATGGATGAGAACTGTCATCTTGTTCCCCATTCCCATTTGCTGTTCCTTGTAAGACACATGACTTCAGCTAGTAAACTATTTTATTTCTCTATGCTTAAGGAGATAGGCAGGCAAGTGTACACCTGGAAATACCAACCAGATTCTTTTATAGTGAGCCTTTTGCTAGTATTGAGGAAATGAAGAAAAAAATACTAATATGTATTACTTCTCTTTTGTTGAAAAAGAGAGCAAAGCAGATTCTGTAGTAAAGGAGAAATAAATTTCCAAGAAATTTGAAGGATTGTTTTTGATATTCTTTCGAGGCTTTAATTCCAGTAAAATTTCCATTCAGAACAGATATTACATAGGGTTGAGAGGTTAACTACTAGTGGTTTTCACTTAAATGTCTTCCTTCATGGTTCAGTTTGTGTCCATTTTCAAATGCATTTGTATCAATGATTAAATTTCAACATATGCAATGATTGCACAAAGGTGTGTGTACGAATGTTCATATTAACCCAGAGCTAGAATCATCCAGCCAACTGATGAGCACATGATTAAAATGCAGCACACTTATGTAATGGACTTATTTGACACCAAAAAGGACCAAACTACAATATAACCACCATGTTGATGAATCCAAAAACATTTTGCTCCGTGAATGCAGTCAGACACATGAGTTCTTGCTGTATCATGTCACATACACACATTTAGGAGCAGAAGACTGGAATGACAGGAAACAGGTTAGGGATTGCATGGGTCAGGGTGAGGAATGGGGATAGACTGCAGAGCAGTGAGAGAACCCTTGTTCATTGGCTGAAATGTTTCTACATAATTGGGGTGATTATAGAATTATGTGCATTAATCAGAAGTCTTCAAGCTGTACAGATAAATTTGGCTCATTTTTTGGTGTTAAACTAAATTTCAATAATTTTAAAACATTATCAAAGCGATGCTAGCCTAAATGAAACAACATTCAAAACGAGGCAAACAACTTAATACAAACATGTACATTTCAACTCCCAAGAGCAGCTTGAATCACAGGCAAAGGGACAAGTTAAAATGTTAGCTCTAACACATCTAAGGTATTATAAAAGGGGATGACAATAGTTTCTAACTCTTAGGAGATTTGCAAAAATTAAGTGAGGTAATATGTTAAATGCTTGGCTGAATACTCAGCACAGAGAAAGAACTCAAAGTTACTATTTCGTTATCACCAAGGCAAATACTTAAGCAGTTGTTCATAGTGTTAACATGTCTTTTTGATTATGGTTTCATCAAGATCATCTTCCAAGACTAACTCAACATGATAGCAAGACTAACTCAACATAATATCTATAAATTAATGCCTCTCTACAAGCTATTTCATTTGATTCTCAGAGCCAATCTATATTAGGTATCTTTTATTGTATCCATTTTTACAGCACTGTCAACTGAGTTTAAATAATTTTCTCATGATCAAAGACAGGACCAAACAGGAACACAAAGACAGGAATCTCAGTGACTTCTTATTTTACACTGCCATTCAATCTAAGACTGAAGTATATGATGACTGGACCTGCTTTATGAATTGAAAAGGTCACTTCATCTGCTGTGGGAGAATTATTAGGCAGGAACAGGAAGGGATGCAGGGAGAACAGTTAGAAAATAACAGAAGTGGTCAGGGCTGGCTTCATGGGGGATGACCTGTCTGGCTGCACAGGAGCCCACACTTAGAAAGGCACTGCTTTTAGTTTCCTTATGTTTCTTAACATTCAAAATGCCTTTTTCTTTTTTCATTTTTTGGGGGGTGGTGGTGCTGGGGTTTGATGGGCTTCTCACTGTCCAGGAAGGCACTCTACTACACCAGCCCTTTTGGATCTGGTTATTTTGTAGATAGGTTCTCACTTTTTTGTCCAGGCTTGCCTGGACCGTGACCCTCCTCCTTTATGCTTCCTGCCATAGTTGGGGTGACAGGCCCAGATTTTTTCTGTTGAGATGGAATCTTGCGAGCTCTTTTGCTGGGGCTGGCCTAAAACTCCAACCCTTCCGATCTCAGCCTCCCTTATAGCTTGGGATAACAGGTGCATGTTCCCACGCCCAGCTATTGGTTGAGATAGGGTCTTGCTAACTTTTTGCCTGGGCTGGCTTGGCCTAGAACTGTGATTCTACCAGTTTCAGCCTCCCACATAGCTGGGATTGCTGGCAAGAGCTGCCACCTCCTGAATTCAAAATACTTTTTGAACAAGAGGCCCCACATTTGCATTTTGCACTGAGCCCCTAAATTATGCAACTGTTCCAGGCATTATTTCAATCAAGAGATTCTAATGACATCAGTTTTTAGATTCATCCACCTCTGATGACTTGAGCTCTGCTTCATCCTCACCCATATGCTTTGTTGGGATGTGAAGGAAATTGTTATTTATTAAACATTGAGCCAGGCAAGATCTTAGGGCCTTACATATATGGTTCAATGAATCCTCACACCACCTTATAAAGGGCATTCCATTATCAGCATCTTGTTAGATGATAAAACCTTGACTCACAGAGGGTAAGTGATATGACTTAGTTCAGAGTTCTATGCCCAAACCCATTCTTCTAAACCAAATCTCTTATCTCTGAGGTCATTTAGTATATTGCCCAACCTAGACCCTACAGCCATACTCTGCCTACTGGTGGGAACACCTTACTATTGCTTGGGACCCTTAGGCAACCATTAGCTGGACACATCATCAGATTTTGCCCTTCCAGATAAAACCCACTGTCACATCTGCCTCCTATTAACCACAGGGCTTAAGACTGCAAATTAGCAGACATGTCTTACCAAGTTTTTAAAAAGTAAGTAAGGTAAAGTACTCTGCAAAATATAGACAAATTTCCAATGTTTTCTCCAAACCCTGGAGTTCACCTGTCCACTGGATTCAAACGTGACACAGCCACATTCTAACAACCACAGAGATGTTTTCATTTGTCTGTTGTACAGTCACTCAGTCTGTGGATGTTATACCCTGTTTCACTGAATCAGTCTGTCCAAACTCAGAGATCAGAGCGTTTATCCTGAGACAGGGTAATGTTTCATTTCTGCTCTAATTCTTTTTAATATCTGATAGAAGTTCATACAAACTGCCAGGAGAAAAAGAACCAAACTCATGCATCAAAGGCAATTCTGAAAGTTCATTATGTAATATAAACATGTCTAAAACACAAAAGTAAAATGTGTCTTTTCTGTTCAAAGGATAGAGTTAATCACCTATCACAAATAATACAAAACAAAATACAAGATATTGCTATGCTCACATCTTTAAAACAAATTTCAATGACAATAAAATACCCAATATACTAGTGCAGTTTCCCCAACTGTTTTTGGTTAATCATACAAAATCAAAATCAGTGTGGTATCTCCCATTACATGGAACACCACTCAATATATGATCAAATTACTAATGAGAATTTGGTTTACAAAATCTCCATTCCATTGTGTGCCTGGAAGGAGAAAATAGATTGCCTTGTATTATTCTGAACACTGGATAAGAATTAGGGAAAATGTGCTATTTTTTTCTGAGAAGAATTTAACAATGCATTATTTCCGTTTACTGGGTGTTTAGTGCTTAGGGGTGACACCCACAATTCTTTCTCCTTTTCAGGAGTTATTGTCTCCTTTTGGCACAGTATGGATTTGCTCATCAGAGGTGACAATCAGATGGCACAAAGCACACCAACCCCTGAGCTCTGCTCTGAGTGGAGCTCAGCCTGAAACTGCTCAGATACATGAAGTTGACAGTTTTTTCTGGAAGTTCAAGTTTCAACAACCGAACTTCCCAATTGCATTAAGTGGAATACTTCAGCCCTTCTCTATTGGCCTTCTTCATGGTTTATTTAACAATAGCATAGAGTAAAAGAGAATGGAGACCTTTCCTCTAGACTGATACCCTTTCTTAGTCACCAGGCTTTGTTTTGTGTTCCCTTTCTGCACTCACCTTTTCCCAGGTGATTGGACTAATCATGAAGACTCCAGCAGCCATCTACTCATACCCAAAAGTGAGCCCAGATAGCATATTAAATAAGAGAGATGAGGATCAAACACCCCACTTACTGTTGAACAGAACAGAAAACACATCAAAATGAGGTTATTTTGGGCCTATACTTGGTAAGACAGAAGATTTACTAGAAAATATTGGAGTTAACATTATTCACTCCATAAATGATATATCTTCTAAAGATGAAAATGTTAAGGTCATTGGCTAAAAGGGAATGACTTTTGATGGATTAGTCAAGAAGTGCTAATTAAAATTCTTTATAGCTTAAAACTAAGCTGATCATATAACTTATCAGCTATGTAAAGATACTTTTAAAACTAAAAAAAAGTGTTAATATTTACACTGAGACAACAGAAATAAAACAGAATAACATATTGTCATGAGCAAACCCTTCCTGTCCATACTCAATTTGAGGCAGATCACTCAACAATTGCTTATATCAGAAAAATATTCATCTAAAAGTCTGAATTAGTCCAGGCACATGATGGTTCACACTTGTAATTCCAGCTATTCAGGAGTTGAAGGTCAGGAGGATCACAGTTCCAGGCCAGGCAAAAAGTTAGCAAGACTCCATCTCAACAAACTGGGCATGGCAGTGTACATCTGGAACCCCAGGTATGCAGGAGGCATAAATAGAAGACTTACAAGGCCCACCATGGGCAAAAAAGGGTTAGGGGGATGACTCAAGTGGCAGAAAGCATGCCTAGCAAACCTGAACCCCTGAGTTCAAACCTAGTACAGCCAAAACATATTTTTTAATTGAATTATCTATATGATTGAAAATAATTACTATTGATTTTTTTAAAAAATCTGATTAATATAGCTATCCCATGTATTTACATAGCATATAGATAATTTTGAATAAAACCATAGCAGTACATAAGACATAAAGAAGACTTACAAGTAAGACACTGGGCAATTAGTTAATTGTGTAATGGTACATAAGCAAGAAATATGTTTTAGTCTTAGCAGCACAACAGGTTCCAGTTCACCTTTGAGAAAACTACTCTTAAGTCTATAATCTTTAGCTTAAATGAAGAAGGTTCAAAAAGAGGGTGGATTAGAAACTGTTGCAGGAACTGTGAGATGGGGAGACATTTGAATAAGCTGAAGAGAAAGGCTAGCCTGTGGGTCATGGGACTATTTGTGAACCCTTTAAGGGTGGTCATGAACAGGGGCAGCACCTGTGCCTTAGAGGTCACATATGGGGTCAAAGGTCAAAAAACAACACTGGGTGGGGGAGGGGATAGACCATTGAGCTCAACAAGAGATCACTCTGAACAACAGAGTGCCCAATAACAGAATAGACCACCCCATGAATTAATGAGTAGCCAAACATGAGATATCCACAACTGAAATCCGGACAAATTCTGTTCATGAAAGATCAAGACACACCAGCCACTGAGCTCAACCTTAGCCATACTATTCCCCTCTAAACAGTTAACAAGGGAAATCCCATCCAAACTCCCAGCTAGCAGGCATAATCTGGCACACCTGTAATCCCAGCTTCTTGGGAGACTGAGGCTGGAGGATCATAAATTCAAGGCCAGCTTGGGCAAAATAGCAAGACTCCCCATCTCAAACATAAATAAAATCCCAACATTTCTATGTGGTCCTCACTTACTCATGCCCTTTCTTTTAATTCTGATTAAATTTCACCAATTGAGATTTATTCCTTGTTCAAATGATATGAACATGAGAACATGAAAGATAGGAACATGCAGAAAACCGTTCTCCTCAGAGCGTGGCTCACAGAACCACACTATCTCGAGCACTTGGGAGTTTGGTTAAAAATGCAAAGTCTTAGTTAGCCCCACTTAGGACACACTGGATACAAAGATCTTCCTTAGTAAGGTTATCAGTGATGACATTCAAGTTTGCAAAGGTTTTCCCTACAACATTTGCTACACCTTCAAGTTCTAGGTTACATAATTGTATCAACACAATAAAGGAGTAAAATTACAATAAAGAAAAAAGTTTGAACTTAAATGTTGGGTGTGGGCTGAAGAATGGAAAAAGAAAAACCTCCAGCCCAGAACTGAGGTGAGTCATCTGAACTCTAGAAGTCTCATGGATCAGTTTGTGTTATGTGGGTCACTATCATGCCAGTTACCCAGGCTTTTCATCTCATCAGTTTCCATGCTTCTGTGAACCGCCAAAGCTATAATTTTAAAAACTCATGCAATATTATGCTAAGGGGAGGTCACATACAAGAGGAGGAGGGTAAAAGAAGGAAGTTAAAAAAGTGAATATGGCTGATGTACTCTCTATGCAAGAATGAATACAGAATTTTTAAACCTGTTGAAACCACCATAAGAAGGGGACTAAGGGAGAAAGATGAAAAAGAGAGCTGAACTAATGTAGATAATAATACATATACACATGGAAATGTCTCAAGGAAACTCCCTGTGCAGCTATCATAAACAAACAAAAATGTCACTTTTTTTCTTTTACAAAATAGGAGAAGAGGAGGGCAAGAGAAGTCCTGTCTGGGGGGTGAGGGGTACCAATATATGTGGGGGGAAATGGGGAAATGGTATAGGAAGGTGAATGTACTGTAAATACTGTGTATTCATGTATGTAAAGGGAAAAATGAGACCTGTTGAAACTATTCCAGGAATGGGGGGAGGGAGGATAAAGGAGAATGATGGAGGGGGTGAATTCAAGCGTATATTTCGATATATTATAACAACTTTTGTAAATGCCACAATGTGCTCCCACTAAGCACAGCAATAAAATAAAGCAAAATAAAATAAAATAACTCATGCAATCACAAATGTACCTGGCAATTCCACAGCCTCTTTGATCTAGAGGTATCAAATACAGTACAGATAACTGGGCTTTGGGGGAAGGTGAGAGAAAGTGGTGATTTGTAAATTTGAATTTGAGGTTAGCTTACTGAAATATTACCATAATTTTGAGAAGACTAATTGGCAAAAGACAGCATGACTCAGGAACCTGTATGGAATGGTGTCATAATTAATTGGCTGCATCTTAGCCAAAGGTTATTATCTGAGCAGCTGCTTCCTGCAAAGTCTGCATCATCTCTAGCCAAAGGGTTATCATGAAAGAAAAAAACAGGTTTGTTTACTTGTGATAGTGGCCCTTACTAATTAGGAATTAATTTTCTGCTCTGCACACCTTCTCTAGTCAGGCTTCTGTGACCTTTGCTTAGGAATGAAATGTTCACCTCAATCAGGTGATTGAATGAGAATACAACCAATGTAGCTACCTAAGATTCACCTCTCAGCCTGAATGCTAGACATGATGGCTAACTGTTGGAAATGGAGTCCAAAGTCTATACCATAAACTCAAGCTGAGAACTCTGTACAGTAGCAACAAGAAGAAATGGCCTTACCCTGTACACCTCATAGAGGTTGAATAGTGACAGCAGGTCAGCAAGTCCTATTTTACTGTTGCATCAGTGCAAGTATAAGAAACATATGTGAAGAAGGAAATAAATGTCTAAGGATTTTGCATGAGAAAGAAAATGGGGAAGCTCCTGATAGCTTGAAAAAGCCATCAAACCACGAGGCCAGCTGGATCCTGAGTGCAAGACACAGGGAAGGAAGAGTGAATAGGGCCATCCTAGAGTGCTCTGAGGTGTAAGGAGGTTTGGTGAGAACACCAGAGATCACTGCAGCCCAAATCAGCTATCAGATGAGTCTCTGTCCCCCAAGGAAAGAGTCTGGTTAGGAGTTCCTGTGGTTGTGTCACCATCTGAGAGAAGACATGAGAATCCTGACCTTGATGAGAACATAGAAATGCAGGACAGGCAGGACCTCTAGTGGATTAAGCTACCTGTAGTTGGAGGTAAATGAAACATTTTGTAGAACAGAGATGAGCAGACTGTAGCTAGCCTGCAGATCACTTGTTTATATGGATAAAATTTTATTGGCAAAGAGCTTTACCTATTCAGTTCATAATGTCTATGTCTACTCGACAATACAAAATCAGAGACAAGTAGTGGCCACAGAGCCTGGATGTCCCAGAAGCCTAAAATATTCATAATCTAAGTCTTTAAAATATTTTTACCTTCTCTCCTCTAGACAGGTAGAGTCCTCCCTTCGTACCTTAAAGACCTACTTCTCTAGAAAGAGCTAATTCTCCCCACAGCCTCAGGGAACAGCTCCTTCATATATCCTAATGATGCTTATTTGTATGTTGAAATTCATAAGAGGGAGGTTAGTGAGGTGAACTGTTCCACAGTTATCTTGGAAACAAAACTAATACAAATCCTCTCCCTTCTCCATCTTCTGGTTAATTTTTCCTCACCGTGGTAGAAAATAGCTAGCATTTGTGAATCTTGATAATCGTGCATTCATTAGTTTGAAGTTGCTTTGTGTGCCTGTTTGCAGTTATAGTGGGGAAAAGGAGCATCAAAAGCATCTCCAGTGGGCCACATTTTCCTCTCTAACCCTTTAATAATCTGACCTCCTCCTGCTCCTAAAGGTCATTTGCCCCCTGCCAGTAGAATGACTTCTATTTTCCTTCTGGTCTCTGAAACAAGGAGTCCAAAGTAGACTGGTGACAATGGTTAACATGTAGTTCCCTAGGACATCTTTTTTTTTTTTTTACTAGGACCTCCATGAAAGTAGAAGCCACAGTTGTAGAGAAAGGAAGCAAAAATTTTCCATTCAGAATGACAGTCAATGATACGCATTCTGAATGACAACAAATAGAGCCTCTCCTGCTTCTATCCCTTGGTTTCTGCATCCACGTGTCAATCCTGTTTGGGATGCACAGCACTGTAGGTGTCTCTGGTTTAATAAATATACTGCCTCCTCAAAGACTTTTGCCTGAGTGACCTCTTTAGCTGTGCCTTCAGAAGGTCATACCAGCATCCTAAGAGGTGGACTGTTTGGGGACTGCAAGGTATGATACCTCCAGTGGCTCCCATGGTTATGGCCTACATTTGGTCTCCTTCAGTGTGAAGCTGGTCCCTTTGCTGAATGCTGCACTGTGTGGAATTCCATCTTTGTGAGCTTTAGGCATTAATGAACTCTTAGATATTGATGATGACTGAGATTATACCACCCAGAACAGTAAATCCATACCTTAAAAAGGCATCCTTCTATGTGACTATAGAAACCACCCAACATCCTCAATTCTACCAAGTGCCCAGTTAGTCTTCTTAAGGAATGGTGATACATTAGAGTCTCAATGGCTTTCTCTATTGTTAACTCTGCAAAGCAGCAACATGCACCATTTTTCTGTGTTCATAATGAAGATTCTGTTAATGGAAAAACTGGTTAAAGTCAACAGGCTAAGTTGTTCAATGTGTCCTCATTGGTGGATGCTTTCTTGGAGTCAACAGTATATGATACAAAAATCTTCACATGGTGTTCCCCAATTCATGCCCATCCTTATAACACAACTGCTTATCACTGATATTTCTTTCTTTTTATTTTAATCTTCTGAAGTGAAAGAAAGAGCATTGGCTAATACCCAAGAATCTGTATATATTCTTACCTTGATCCATGGATGTATTACTCAGGTTTCTTAGGAAAACAAAAGCAATTCCATATAGAGAGACAAAAGCCAGTTCATTATACAGGACTGACTCACATGAATATAGAGGCTGAAGATTCCCACAATCTGCCGTCTATGAACTGTGAACCAGAGAAGCAAGTAGTATAGTATCAATCAAAATCCTGAGACTTGAGGATCAGGAGTCAGTGGTACAAATCTCAGTCCTAATTGAAGGACCAAGAACCAGAGACACCTGTCTCCATGGGCAAGAGAAAATACTTCTACTCAAGCAGAGAGCAAAGTCACTCTGACTCTAAGTTCTGTTCAACTCTAGCCCTCAAAGAAAGCCCACTCACATTCCTTACTCAGTCTCTGATTGAGATGTTAATTTGTCCTTCAGAAACAACCTCACAGACACACCAGAAGAATGTTACCAGCTATCTGAGCATCCCTAGCTCAGTCAAGATGACGCACAAAATAACACATGGCACACTTCTCTTTTCACAAAAAATGTGTACCTTGGTGTACTGCCATGGCACCACTCACGGGGAGACTTTTTTCCTTGCCACTGTCTTTCAGCATCATTCTGAAATATAACTGTACAGGAGTCAGCATCCATTTTTGTTTTCCACCCAGGAACTCAGCTAAACCATCCATATAGCAAGTTCAGGGTCCCCTCCTCTTTCTGTGATCATACAGAACCCTTCAGAAAGGAGGATGTAAATCAGGTGAAGAGCACTGGTGATGGGTGACATAGAGGTCTGTTTGTGTCCTCTAATCATCAGTGAGCCCACCCCTGGTATACCATTTCCTTCTTACAATGGATTGATGTTGGTCCCATCCAGTTTTATGACTCAGTGGGTCCAACAGAATTCAGATGCAAATAGTTATAGTTTCAGGATCCTTTTGTGCCCATTGTACTTTCCATCTCCTTCAGAGCACCACAAAGCTAAGTGCTTTCTACCAAAGGGCACATAATCATTTGTTTGAATAACATAGTCTTATTCTAACAACCCATATTGTGATTTTGCCACAGGGACTTGCCCCAAGTTCACTCAAGTGTTTAGTAACACTTCTAACTTGCCCAATCACTTAGGCTTAATGGCAGGGTGGTTTGCACCCTACTTTGGAATTACTGCAGTATTCTTTCCTGCTCCAGGACCAATACAAGTTAGCATCATTCTGTATCACCTGCTAACAGACCTCCAACATCCAAAAAGGCAGAAGGATTTTCTCTATGCTGTAGTGGATGCAAGATATAGCAATTTGACTTTTCTTTTAAAAGAGACAATATAAGCATATTTTGAACACTGGAATAGTCTGCATTTCACCCATGTGGCCATCTCCTGAATCATTTTAAGGTTATTTCTCACTCTTTGGAGTACATGTGTCTTACCAATGCTTATGGCTAACTAATCTTTTCTTGCTTTTTCTGTCAAATCAGCCTGATGTTATCAATGTAATTATCAGTACAGTTTTTAGAGATATATCCATGCAGCTCAGATCTCTTTGGACCATGTTGTGACAGAGGGCTAGAGTTAACATAACCCTGAGGCAAAACTGTCAGTAAATGTTGTTTTGGGTTTCACATGAACATAAACAGTTTTTAATCCTCTTCTAATAGGAAAGGAAAATAACACATACATCAAATTATTATCAAGAAGTAATACATTTGGCATAGCATTTATGGTGGGGTCCATTATTTGGTTAAGTCCATGGTAGTCTACAGTCATCCTCCAGAGTCTCTCAGATTTCATCTGGGCAAGGTAAGTGTGTTATGTATACAGCTGAGTAAGCTGAGGCAATGATAGGGTCATGAGGTCAAGAATCATATACACACATATGAAAGAAGGCAATGGATTCTAAGAAGAGCTATATTACCCTGTGAAACTATTCTGTATCAACCCATCCCTTCTGCTGAAAATGATGACATAGAAAGAAAGGGAAAGATGTGTCAACCCACATTTCCTTCCTCACTCATCAAGGAGCTGATGGAAGAAAATGTTAATAGGAATGTGTTATCAAGAAATGAAATAAAAACATTTGTGCACTTTTCATTTTTTTGGTGAGGGTAATATACATATTATGTACAAGCATTCAAATATGAATCACATATTTCAGCTATCCTGCAGAGAAGTCAGATGTTCTTACACTTGCATTTAAACCTTGCATTGTACAACATGAAGATTAATGGCAAAAATTCAAACTAGTTATGATAGTTTAGTTTTTGTTTTACTTTGGACATTATATATATATTTTTTAAAAATCATGAAAACTCAAGACAGGGACTACAGTTAAAAGAAAGAGTCATATTTACTGAAACTTTTTTGTAACTTTTGAGCAAAGGTCCCCACATTTTCATTTTTTTGTTTGTTTTTCTTTTTCAGTATTGGGGATTGAACCCAGGAACCCGACCATGCTAGACAAGTGTTCTACCACTGAGCTAAATTACTGGTCCCCCTACACATTTTCATTTTGGAATACTCCCTACACCCTACAAGTTATGTAGCTGGCCATGCCTGGGGTCCCTAGGGAACTGTGCTCCTTGTAGCTCAGTGTCTGAATGGTATGCTGTCATAGCTGTCACTTGGGTTTTTGCATACAGAAAATCCAGGAGACAAACCAAAGTCACCTGAATCATGATTACTTCACTTACCAATATGCATGCCTTATTATAGATGCACCCTTTTTTTTCTGCCAAGGCATGTTTAAAACTCCTGGGGGAACACTATTCAACAATGTTCTACATCATAAACCATTGAAAATGACAGGTGCTGATGATTATATGTGTTGATCCACTTAGCAGGGTGGTACACTGCATCAGTGCATCAACATGTAGCTCATCTGTTCAAGGAATATAGAGACTTTGGCTCTATACTCCAACCTATGTAGATAGGTTCCACTTTTATCTTCTCAGTCTTACATGGTATATTTCTGAAGTTTTGAGTTCAGTTTCTTCATCTATAAAATGGGTTAATACAAAGAAATTGTGTGTGTGTGCATCTGTGTAAGGAGTAGATTTATCAGTGGCCAAATTTAATTCTGTTGGTTAAGTCCATTATAACTTTATTATGGCACTGTTTGCAGCTCCAATTCTACAGAAATCATGATCTATTTCTCCAGCTCTAAATCTGAAGTCCATCCATTCCAGGCAACTAAGCTGACAACACTAAAGAGCCATCAGCTCATTCTCTGCTCAATTCAGTCTCTGCCCAATGTGTATTTCTAAAAATGGTTTATTCTTTCTTAGTAAATTAAAAATACCTTGCAACTCTTGTGTGTAACCACACGCATAACTGCCTGGTTTTGTACATATTACATATTGTGCCTTAACATATTATCTTCTATGTTGGCACTTTTCATCAAGGAAAGAAAATAACATTGATTGATGATCATTATAACATAACTTAAGGAAGTGCTTTGTTATTAAAAAACATATACAATTATTTTATTTCATGACGTGAGAGATTTCAAAATGAGCAGTATTACAGGTTTTCTTTCAATATTGTATACCCATAGGCTAACAGGAGTGGAATTAATTATCACCTTTTACTAGTGGAGTTGAGGAAACACTCAATACAGCTCATCATAGCTTATTTTCCCTTTCTAATTCCCCCAAATTTATATTAAAAGACTACCAAGTTGCCTGCACTTTTGAGGATATGGAAAGTGAACAGAATGAAGCAAACTGCAGATCAATTTGCTTAATTTCTTTTGGATTCTGTCATGACCCTGATGATCACAGATTATCTGGTAGTCTTGGGAAGTACACCCTCTGCTTTTCTTGCCATTTCTCTTGAGTCTGAATTCTGTTGCAATTTATGACCTCATTTCAGTTTCTAAACATTTTTGTAGGCTAGAACTTTTAATGGCTCGTCCTCATCTCAGTGTTCTTTCCAGTGAAACTTAAGCTAAGCTGAAATTCTATCAGAAAATAAAAACAAAATAATGATCTTGGGCAATTTGGTGAAGGCCTAGGGGCACTGATGAGGGTGCAAGTACATTTGCAAATCTGGGAGGGGATCTGACTGACTAATTTGGAACCACAGCAACTCTGATACCCTAACCTCTGAACTCAAAGTAACTGAGTTTTCCTGGAGATCTTCAAGGTCACTTTTAGTAGCAATTATACCTTTGGAAAAGATTCCTGTCCGTTATCTAGGCAAGGTTATATTTGGGATTAAAGGAAAGTCAAGATCCTCTTGACTAATTAAGGATTTGTTTCCATTAAAGCCAGTGATACACCAACCCCAATGCTCTGCTTTTAGTGATGGGCCTATTATGGCCTGTCCCCTCTGCAGAGGGAAGGTTTTCCTTTTATGCCTTTCTTAAGACTTTAGAAACTGCTACTCACTAGAAAATAGGAAATGTGAAAGGATAAAAATGCCAAGCATCCACCTGTCTGCTTTGCTTTCTCCTGGACTTCAATCCCAGACATACGTTGAAGTACAGCTAGTCAGAACATTAGATTCCAGATGTTTCAGTTTCATTTTAAACAATTACAAAATACTCTGTGCCCCCCTTTCAACCTTTGTTTCCTCTACTTCTGTGCCCAGAAGGCTTCTACTTCAGACCCTTGACATTCTGCCTGTGGTCACTTTTGTACTCGATTCCTCTCTTTCCCTATTGTTGTGGATTTTGCTTAGACTCATCTTTCTGGCATTTTCTACCCCAATCCATCTGCATTTACTAACTGTCAAAAGTGTTTACCTCAAGCACCCTCTTTTCTCACAACCATTTCTCATTCTTGCTATTAGCAGATTATTTAAACCCACACATAAAGCCAGAAATATTATTTATCATTGAGCCCCTTATTACTACGTCATTCACTCATAGCTCTTCTTTTCCTTCCTTCTTCCCTTCCTTCCTTCCTCCTTCTTTCTTTCCTTCCTTCCCTCTCTCCCTTCCTCCCTTCCCTCCCACCTTCCTTCTTCCTTCCTTCCTTTGCTCCCTTCTTCCATTCCTTCCCTTCCTCCTTCTTTCCTTCCTTCCTTCCCTTGCTCCCTTCTTCCTTTTCTTGCTTTCCTCCATCCTTCTTTCCTTCCTCTCTTCCCTCCCTTCTTCCCTTCCTTCCCTCCCATCTTTCCTTTCTTCCCTCCCTTCTTCCTCCTTTCCTTCCTTCCTTCCCTCCCTGCCTCTTTCCTTCCTTCCTTCCCTCCCTCATTCTTTTCTTCCTTCCCTCCCTCCCTCCCTTCCATCCTTCCTTCCTTTTCTTCCCTTTCCTTTCTTCCTTTTTTTTCTTTTCTTTTTAGAATGGGGGATATTTACAGTCATCTTTATTTCTCCTTGCCATTTCCTCCACTTGGCCTGTTTTGTTAACATTTTGTATTGGCTACTTTTTCACAGCACGGCCCAAAAAGGTCTTCTAGTTAAAGAAGTCTTCCCTGCTGTCTTTTCTAAAGACATTCCACAAATGTTCTCCATCTCATTATTGTTTATTTTCTGCACAGCACTGCTTTTACTCTGTAATGACTTTGCAAAAACAAAGTATTTGTCATCTGTTTCTCCATTAGAATGGAGACGCTATGAAGGAATGTTTACCTTATTAATCATTTTGTATAAAGCAGCTAGCGTGGTACATACAAACAATGCATAAACATTTTTATGAGTGAATGGGTACATGAATTAAAACTATAAATAACTCATTAATGAAAAATGTGTTAAGAAATGTGGTAGACACTATTTCAGTCCCTGAATATTCAAACATCATCTGATTTACTCTTTTTCAACTGACTTTTCCCATGTGTCCCCATCACAGGCACAAATGTATGAAACTACCATTGTGAATTTTGTAATGTATTGCCTATCTGCATTCTCCTTTCTAACACTGTTCAGGAATACACATTAATTACCTAACCTAATTAGATGAATGTATAACATTGATTATAGTTCTATAATGAATTAAAGTGAGGGTCTCAGAAACTATTGAAGATTTTTAAGGGAAAAATATCTCCAGCAGTTTCCCTAATAGCAATTCCCTAATTCCAACTAATTTTACTGGAGGGAATGGAAGGGAGAAATATATTATAGACATACAGATGATCTGACAAAGGAATTATACTTATAGTGACTGTCTTGGTCCATTCAGGCTGCTATAACAAGACTGGGTGACTTACATATGACAGACATTTTTTCTTAAAATTTTAGTGGCTAGAAGTTCAAGATAACAGAGATGTGGTGTCTGGCAAGGGCCTCTTCTGGCTCATAGATGGTGCCTTTTTATGGTGTCTTCCATCTATGACTGAAGAGGCAAAGGGATGAGAATCAACTAAACTCAGGTCTTTTCTGTCAAAAGTCACTGTATAATATAACCACCATTGTGTAGATGCCAGCTAACCTTCCTAAATTGCTGCCTACATGCTTTATGAAATGTTGCTTGCCCTTGTAAGGGTCCTGTGGTTGAACAAAGGGCTATTTTTCTTAACTGAATAAGTTCCTGTTATCATCAGGTATCTTAATCTCAAACTGCTTGCTTAAGATGAATATTGCCCAAAACAATTCTCTTGTTTTCCCTGCTCTAAGGTCCCCTTACTCCACATGCCATCTTTTCAAATTAACCAATCACAAAGATTGTGAACCCAAACCCAACCTTCAGGGTGAAGGACAGACTTTCATTAGAGATAAAATCTGAGTGGACTTCCCAGTCGGCATGCTTGCTCACTGCCCTTTTTGTCTATAGCGCACACTTCTGCAGAGGTAAAATTTTTCCTTGCCTAGTTGCCTTTGAGTTTATGTCTTCATTCCTGAGGTAACACTCCTGTTCCCCAAAATGTTACCACAGTAGTGAACAAAGCTAGTGAACCAACTGTTTGTGAAGAAGAGTTAGTAGACAATTTAGAACAAATAATACAACTGATAAAATCTTTCCTTCTTCCTTTCTTTTATTTTTTTTTTTAATTGAGACAGGGTCTTGCTATGTAGTCCATACTGGAACTTGTGACACTCCGCCTCAGCCTCTCAGTTGCTGGAATTATAGCCAGGCACTCATCACCTTGTTTTTAAAATTATATAAATGAGTTATTCTTTATTTTTTCTTTTTTTTTTTTGAGTGCTAAAACTTTAAAAATTGAAGGGAGCAATAATCTACCAATAAATTGAAATGTTTTCACTTTCCTATGATTTATAATGATCCCTAAATTGTGATGGAAGTAATGAGAGATGAATTTCCAAAGAGCAGATTTGGAGATTTGTACTAATGAGACAAATGTAGTGTCAGAAAGCATGCATAATAACATAGGAACTGTAGCTTATTTTGCATCTCTAAGAGGTCAATAAAGCTACACTATCCCAAATTGTCTGTGGATCTTAATTATTTAATGGAATTTTTTTTACATTGGGAAGACTCATTGGTTCCAATTTTCACAATCTTATTAATTACCTAGGTCACTTTGCGGGGCATGGATGTTTTCCTATTCATTGGTTACACAGCTGGATTTACTCAGCTTTTAGAGAAATTAAATTATTTATAAAATACTTGCCTTTACTGACTCGTTGTCACTTCAATCTGGATGAGTGGGCCATAGGTAATTAGTTTTGCAATGGACTCAATATTTTAAAAAATTGATTTGGTATTTTGTGCTTCATAAAACAAAACTAAAATCAGAAATAAAGCATAAACATGAAGGGATTCCATATTTAATTATAATCTTAAAATATAATAATACAGACAAAAAAATTACAGAGCATTCTCTATCATCCAGACAAATGCATATTTTCCCAGAGTTAACAATGTCACAAGAAATGTAAATAAAAGAGAATTTTGAGGTTCAAGTGGAACTGCAAAAGTTATTTAATTTTAAATTTGCATCTTAAACAATCACCATTCTGCTTCATTGATCTTCTAGTTAAACAACTCTGAGCCGACTAAATATTTATTCAGTGCTCTAACAGAACAACTACTGGTCGGTTGTTCACTGTGGAGACTTCATATTGGAGTAGGTTTTCCTCAATTTGAAATCAAGTGATTATGTAATTTCTATACCTGTGAATTCTTCTATTCTGGTGCATGAAGCTGAAAGTTTTATTTTTTAAATTTCAGAACAGTGATTTGGAACAAATGGTCAGAAATCCTGACAAAATAATAGGTGAACACTCTATTTTCTGCTTTCTAGAATTTGAATATTAAATATAACAATGTAAGAAGCAATGCTATATTTGTGTCTTTTCTTTCTGTTTCTAATAAATGAGTTTCCCCATACATTACAGAGAAATATGAACAACTACTTCAAAGTTAATCTTGCCTCTTGAGGACTCTGCATAGCCTGAATTGTGTTCTCTCAAAATTCCTTGTGGAAGTCCAAACCCTTAACACTTCAAAACATGACTGTATTTGAAGATAGTATTTTCAAAGAGACAATTAAATTTAAATGAAGTGACATGCTCAGACCCTAATCTGATATGACCTATGTCCACATAAGAAGAGGAGATTAGGTTTCACACACAGACTTAAGGCAATAAGAAGATTCCCAGAAGTGAAGGTAGCAAACTACAAGCCAAGAAGGGAGGCATCAGAAAAAATAAACCCTGCTAATACCTTCATCTTGGACTGCTAGCCTACAAAACTGTGCAAAATAAATTTCTGCTAAACACCCAGTCTGTGGCACTTTTTTTAATGTCAGCTTTAGCCTAGTAACTTGGGCTCTATGCTAGCAACTTACATGGGTAAAGACAGATATCAATAACAATTGTTTGCCCTGTGTAATAGATACAGACTTACTAAAGAGAGAGAAAAGGGTTTACTGTGACTTTTCTTTGTAAGAAACAATAGTGTATGATCATTTTTCACTATTTTGAGATCCAGAAATTAAAGTTATTCATTAGAACCCACTGGAATCTAATGGAACATGCCATGCAAATAGCTAGCTCTTAAACAACAGGTGATTAGTGTATTTGTCAGTATCTCCAACAAGTGTGGTGTCTTTGGAGTAGACTGGAAGGAAATTCCATCTTACCTCAGTTCAGCATCCTGAGGGGCATTTAGAAAGAAGATCAAAAGTCCTCTTGGGACAGGATAGCACACTCCATTTGACTTTGATTGCATTCCTCAAAATTAATTATAAAGGCTCTGAGATAAACCGGTGTTTTCAAAGTATAATTTCCTTGAGTGGATGTGCTAAGAGCCTTGGTATTTATAGAAACCTTGACAATCATATTTGGAACTAAGGACTGTGTTTAGTTTATGAAGCTTATGTTAGATCTTGGTCTTCTTTTCCCTTGAAAAGAATAGTTTATACAACTTTATCATTATATATTTTTAAATATGTCAAAAATTATACCTAATCAGAGTCTTCAATGGAGGTAGATCTAAGTCTTAAAATGATAAAGTATGATGTATATCAGGTGTGGACAGAAATGTCGAACATACATTGACAAATGCTAGGGCATTTTTTAAACTAATCGTTAAAGACCATAGGTGGTGAATCTATAAATTTTAATAAAGTTCTGTGATTCTGAAAAAGAATTAAATTGTAAAAATGTCTGCTTGGCTAACAGAGAACCTGGGACCATTTGTCTTGTGTCCACCAGACAGTGTGGTCAGCAGGACACAAGCAGTAATTGCCACTTGGGAAGGAAGAACAACAAACTGGAAGCCTGAAACTGACAGGCTGTAACTCACCAGCGTCTGAACCCTGACCCCACACCCTCTTGGGCAGCTCCCACTGCGGCTTTAGTGGAAATCAATTGAATTCCAGGGCCTGAAAGGAACTCTTGGTCTACTGGGAGCAACTATTCTCTGCTGAAACATGGACAAGGAGTTTTAAGTAACAATCAGACACTATCAGTAACCATCAAGGGTAAAAATATAATTGTTTTCTCTCTCTTAAAACCAAGCTTAGGCCCAGGAATACATATCCAGTGTTAGCTAAACTAAAATTACATCTTCAACTACCATTTCAAATTCATTATTCCTTACACATCCTGCATGTGAGCTTCACAAATGATTCCTGTCTGCAGTGGAAATTTCATAAAAAGAGCACTTTCACTCTGTGGGAATTTGAGCCCTCTGACCCTTACCACCAGGAGAAAGGGAAGAACATATGTAAAAAACCATAATTGCAAAATGAATTATGACGAAGATAAGTCAATCCCCAATAATTGTCCCATTTAAAATAGCTTCTATAGCTCTGTGGGCAAAGGTGGTCCAATAAAATGCCATAAATTGGAAAGGGGTAATGGTGAACTCTTCATTAAATCAGTCCATCAGACATCATTTATGATATTCCACCATCTCCACATTTCTATATAAAATGTGCTTCAGAAAAGGAGAGTTTATCTTAGAATTTAAATCTGAAGGATCAACACAAATGTAATCGTAAACAAAGATTTCCATCCTTGAAGGAATCCTGGAACAAACAGGAATAGGTATGAGATTGTTGAGTTGAGAACATCTCATGAAAAGTGGAACATGTAAGTAGGAGAAGAAAAAGCAAGCTGGATTTCTGGAAGAGAAATTTGCATGAAAAGATATCCCAAAGTCACAAACAACTGAACTAAGAAATTTTCTCCTAGCAAAACTCTCTCCCATGCATGGAAACAATAATTAAAAAAAAAAAAAAACAGTCCATCCATAGTTGTAGTTGCTGTCCAGTACATGGTGGAATGGCTGGATTAAGGAGGGAGACAACTCAAATCTATCATAGAGTTCTTACTATTGAGTGACCTGCTGAACATAAAGAAACTACCCTTCAGTGTACAATGCTCCATTATGCTCCCATCTTTCAGACTGCTTTGTGGGAGTCTGTCTAATACGGCACTCACACATCATGTGAATCATCATTCCTAAATCTTGCTCTGTTGGCATCATTGAGCCCAAATATAATGTTAAGTCAGGGTAGGGCCACATATTCCTATAGTAGTTTGTGGAAGGCATGCATCCCACACTGAATTTTTCCTGGCCTCAAATGTTTCCCCATAATGAGCCGAATCCACAGAACATCCAGAATAATTAGTTGTTGTAATAAAACTCTGTCAGTAGATATGCAGGTGGTGAATATTTGCTCTGGTGAATTATCCATGGATGAAGGAATTATCCACTTACTACAAATACTAGATCTGATTATCCCCTCCCCCCAAAGTGAATTAGACAGTCACACTTGGAAGTGCTTTGTGTGGAGCTAGAGTTTGCATTTGGCAGGATCTCTGAATTCAAAATGAAGCAGCATTTGACATCCCTAACGAAATTTGAAGTTGCAGCTTCTGGTATTTAAACTGCAGATAAGTTGTGTAATGTTTCACTTTAAAAGAGAAGGCAGGAAGGAAAGGGAAGTGAGAAGGAAGGAGAGGAAGAAGAAGAAGAAGAAGGAAGTAAGCACTTTATAAACTCATGGGAGTTCATAGAGGTTTCCAGAATGGATCCAATGAGTCTGTAGCTGTTTCAAGCAACATGAAAACTGTCATTTGTCAATAGCAGTTATGGTCATGATGGCTTGGTCCAATAAGGTAGGAACATTGGTGGCAAAAACTAGTAAAACCTCGTAAGCCAAACTATCTGAATGAAAGGATTTTTTTTTATTTCATTAAAACATAAGGCAACCAATATTTGCCTCTTACTGAAGCTGAAAAAATAAGAAAACATAAATTCCTTTGTATAGTCACTGGTGATTTCATGATGAATGACTGCAGGAAATAAGATAAATGAATGATTCTGGCAAACAACATGTAAACAAATTTTAAGTAATGCCTTATTATTCTAAACAATTTATTTTTTATTATTTACTTTATTATTTTTATTTTATTTATGTTTTATTATTTTATATGTAAGAATTCTAAATTGCAGGATTGGCAGAATGGCTCCAGTGGTACAGCAATTGCCCAACAAGCACCCAATCATGAAATCCTAAGTTCAAACCCCAGTAATACCAAAACCAAAGGCCCAAGCCAAAAAAAATTGAAAAATAAAAAATAAGAATTTTAAATTGTATTTTATATTTAGAATTTTATGCAATCATAAATTTAAACTCATATCTGAAAGCCCTGTTTTAGTAAAGGGTAAGTAGTATTTTACTTTACTTCCATATTTTCTAACAAAGTTTCAAAGCTGACATACACTTACTAACAGTTGAGTTTTTACAAGTCAGCTGATGAAAGTAAAAGAATTCTCTGAGATAGACATTTGTTTCTATTTAACTCTACATACTTTAACTCTGTTACCAGAATCTTCCACTTTGGAAAAGTTTTAGAAGAAATAAAAATACCTTTTCAGAAATAATGTTGGTTCCCATAAGTGCCATTTATTATCTCAAGATATTTCAGATATGGTTTGATGAGAGTTAATTGTTCAATAAAACTTAGTACCAAGGGAGAAGAAAATCAAGCATCTAATTTATGCATTAGTAGTCATTCCCACCTTCAAACGTTACAGGAGGCACTTTTTATCAGCCTTCATTTTCTTTGCAGGGGCTCTGCTCAGAGCAAAAATGGAATATTCACTGTTGTTCTATCTTACATTTATTCAGCAAGAATTATTATCATCCACCCCAAGGACACAACTTTACAGAGCAGTAGAGATGTACAAGGCAGCAATGGCCTTCATCCTGAGCTTGGAGTAAGTTGTTCTTGTTGCATTAAGTGCTCTCTGTTTTGCTTTGGACCAAGTTAGCTGGAGTGGATTCTTTCTCTGAGATGCACAGATGGCCTTTTTGTATTCAATATTACATATAGTTAATCTATTGTGGTAGAGAGATCAGTGGATTCTTTCTTTTCCCCTTTTCCTGACTAACCTTACTTTTGAGTTTGATTGTAGTAATTAGTTTTAAGAAAAATGAAATGAGTAGAATCATACATAGTACTACATTCTGGTTCTAAAATTCTGTGCAGTGAAAATACATCAGGTTTTGCATAAACACCCATCTTTAGAATTTGATGTGATCATTATAAAAATGTTCTGAGAGTACCATTTAATGTTTCTTCTTGTGTTTCTTTCCTTTTTTCCTGCCCCTCTTTCATAAACTTAAAAAAATTGGGAACATATTCCAAAGAAAAATTTGCTTTTCATTACTAAGAATGGAGAATGGAAAAAAGCAGTATGGTTAAATATGAAAGAATCTTATATTGATGTTAATTGTATTTTTAAGTAATGTGTAAAAAACAACCAGCTTCTTGCCCTGAAGGAAGGTTTTCCTCTTATAATAATAATAATATATTAAAAATTAAAAATATGTCAAATAAATAAAAGCTGGCCTTTGGAAATACTATCATAGCCTAGTGGAAGTGCTCCAATGCCCCAGGCACCAGCTAGTCCTGAATGTACCTAGAAAACAGGTGTGAGTTTAGACCTCCTGCTCCCAGTTCCTTAATTTCTCTTAGCACTCTCATCCAGGGCTGTAGCATCTCTGGCAAAGGCCAGGACTTGGTGTAATTCAACCACTGGTCCAGCTGGAAATTAAATAAGTCAAACAACCTCTCTGAACCTCAGGCTTTTCCTCTACAGGAGAGAAACTCGAAAACACTTTATGAACACTCCCCTCTCATGGTAGGTAGTTTTAAAATGTTTGAACAGCCGAAAAGAATAGATCATACTGTCTACCTGTAACTAAGCATGCTCAAACCTACATATTTGTACATTTTATCAATATATTATTGGACAACCCAACCCATTGATACATTCTTATTAATTTATTCATTGATTCAGTAAACAAATTATTAATATGTGCACACATGTGAGTCAACTGTGAAAAATCAAGTACTTCCTGTTTTTTTTTTTGCATTAACTCCAAATTCTTTTTAATTTTTTATTGTTTTATTATTCATTTGTGCATATAAGGCTTGGGTCATTTCTCCCCCCTGCCCCCACCCCCTCCTTTACCACCCACTCCGCCCCCTCCCTATCCCCCACCCCCTCAATACCCAGCAGAAACTATTTTGCCCTTATCTCTAATTTTGTTGTAGAGAGAGTATAAGCAATAATAGGAAGGAACAAGGGTTTTTGCTGGTTGAGATAAGGATAGCTATACAGGGCATTGACTCACATTGAGTTCCTGGTCCCCTTTTCCTATTGGCCTCAGTTGCTTTTAAGGTATCTGCTTTAGTTTTTCTGTGTTAAGGGCAACAAATGCTAGCTAATTTTTTAGGTGTCTTAACTATCCTCACCCCTCCCTTATGTGTTCTCACTTTTATCATGTGCTCAAAGTCCAATCCCATTGTTGTGTTTGCCCTTGATCTAATGTCCACATATGAGGGAGAACATATGATTTTTGGTCTTTTGGGCCAGGCTAACCTCACTCAGAATGATGTTCTCCAATTCCATCCATTTACCAGTGAATGATAACATTTCGTTCTTCTTCATGGCTGCATAAAATTCCATTGTATACAGATACCACATTTTCTTAATCCATTCATCAGTGGTGGGGCATATTGGCTGTTTCCATAACTTGGTTATTGTGAATAGTGCCGCAATGAACATGGGTGTGCAGGTGCCTCTGGAGTAACCTGTGTCACAGTCTTTTGGGTATATCCCCAAGAGTGGTATTGCTGGATCGAATGGTAGATCAATGTCTAGCTTTTTAAGTAGCCTCCAAATTTTTTTCCAGAGTGGTTGTACTAGTTTACATTCCCACCAACAGTGTAAGAGGGTTCCTTTTTCCCCGCATCCTCGCCAACACCTGTTGTTGGTGGTGTTGCTAATGATGGCTATTCTAACAGGGGTGAGGTGGAATCTTAACGTGGTTTTAATTTGCATTTCCTTTATTGCTAGGGATGGTGAGGATTTTTTCATGTGTTTTTTGGCCATTTGCATTTCTTCTTTTGAGAAACTTCTGTTTAGTTCACTTGCCCATTTCTTTATTGGTTCATTAGTTTTGGGAGAATTTAGTTTTTTAAGTTCCCTATATATTCTGGTTATCAGTCCTTTGTCTGATGTGTAGTTGGCAAATATTTTCTCCCACTCTGTGGGTGTTCTCTTCAGTTTAGAGACCATTTCTTTTGATGAACAGAAGCTTTTTAGCTTTATGGGGTACCATTTATCTATGCTATCTCTTAGTTGCTGTGCTGCTGGGGTTCTGTTGAGAAAGTTCTTACCTATACCTACTAATTCCAGAGTATTTCCTACTCTTTCCTGTATCAACTTTAGAGTTTGGGGTCTGATATTAAGATCCTTGATCCATTTAGAGTTAATCTTGGTATAGGGTGATATACATGGACCTAGTTTCAGTTTTTTGCAGACTGCTAACCAGTTTTCCCAGTAGTTTTTGTTGAAGGGGCTGCTATTTCTCCATCATATATTTTTAGCTCCTTTGTCAAGACAACTTGGTTACAGTTGTGTGGCTTCATATCTCGGTCCTCTACTCTGTTCCACTGGTCTTCATATCTGTTTTTGTGCCAGTACCATGCTGTTTTTATTGTTATTGCTTTGTAATATAGTTTGAAGTCAGGTATTGTGATACCTCCTGCATTGTTCTTTTGACTGAGTATTGCCTTGGCTATTTGTGGCCTCTTGTGTTTCCATATAAATTTAACAGTAGATTTTTCAATCTCTTTAATGAATGTGATTGGAATTTTGATGGGAATTGCTTTAAACATGTAGATTACTTTGGGGAGTATCGACATTTTTACTATGTTGATTCTACCAATCCATGAGCATGGGAGATCTCTCCACTTTCTATAGTCTTCCTCAATCTCTTTCTTCAGAAGTGTATAGTTTTCCTTGTAGAGGTCGTTCACATCTTTTGTTAGGTTTACACCTAGGTATTTGATTTTTTTTGAGGCTATTGTGAATGGAATTGTTCTCATACATTCTTTTTCAGTTTGCTCAGTGTTAGTGTATAGAAATGCTAATGATTTTTCTATGTTGATTTTATATCCTGCTACCTTGCTATAGCTATTGATGATGTCTAGAAGCTTCTGAGTAGAGTTTTTTGGGTCTTTAAGGTATAGGATCATGTCATCTGCAAATAGGGATATTTTGATAGTTTCTTTACCTATTTGTATTCCTTTTATTCCTTCTTCTTGCTTAATTGCTCTGGCTAGGAATTCCAGTCCTATGTTGAATAGGAGTGGAGATAGTGGGCATCCTTGTCTGGTTCCTGATTTTAGAGGGAATGGTTTCAGTTTTTCTCCATTAAGTATAATGCTGGCTGTAGGTTTGTCATATATAGCTTTTATAATGTTGAGGTACTTTCCTTCTATTTCTAGTTTTCTTAGAGCTTTTATCATGAAATGATGTTGGATCTTATCAAAGGCTTTTTCTGCATCTATTGAGATGATCAAGTGGTTTTTGTCTTTGCTTCTGTTAATGTGGTTTATTACGTTTATTGATTTTCGTATGTTGAACCACCCCTGCATCCCTGGGATGAAGCCTACTTGGTCGTGGTGAATAATCTTTTTGATGTGTTGTTGAATTTGGTTTGCCATTATTTTGTTGAGGATTTTTGCATCAATGTTCATTAAGGAGATTGGCCTATAGTTCTCCTTTTTAGAGGTGTCTTTGCCTGGTTTTGGGATAAGTGTAATACTGGCTTCATAAAATGTGTTTGGCAGTTTTCCTTCCCTTTCTATTTCATGGAACAGTTTAAGGAGGGTTGGTATCAGTTCTTCTTTAAAGGTCTGATAGAATTCAGTAGAGAATCCATCAGGTCCTGGACTTTTCTTTTTGGGAGACTCTTGATTGCTGCTTCAATTTTATTTTGTGTTATAGGTGTATTCAGGTGATTAATTTCCTCTTGGTTCAGTTTTGGATGATCATATGTATCTAGAAATCTGTCCATTTCTTTAAGATTTTCACATTTATTTGAATATAGGTTCTCAAAGTAGTCTCTGATGATTTCCTGGACTTCCATGGAGTTTGTTGTTATCTCCGCTTTTGCATTCCTGATTCTACTAATTTGGGTTTTTTCTCTCCTCATTTTAGTCAGGTTTGCCAGGGGTCTATTGATCTTGTTTATTTTTTCAAAGAACCAACTTTTTGTTTCATTAATTCTTTGTATGGTTTTTTTCATTTCTTTTTAGTTGATTTCATCTCTTATTTTTATTATTTCTCTCCTTCTATTTGTTTTGGGATTTGCTTGTTCTTGTTTTTCTAGGAGTTTGAGATGTATCATTAGGTCATTGATTTGGGATCTTTCAGTCTTTTTAATATATGCACTCATGGCTATAAACTTTCCTCTCAGGACTGCCTTTGCTGTGTCCCATAGGTTCCGGTAGTTTGTGTTTTCATTTTCATTAACTTCCAGGAACTTTTTAATTTCCTCTTTTATTTCATTGATGATCCATTCTTCATTAAGTAATGAGTTATTTAGTTTCCAGCTGTTTGCATGTTTTTTGTCTTTACTTTTGTTGTTGAGTTCTACTTTTACTGCATTGTGATCAGATAGTATGCACGGTATAATTTCTATTTTGTTAAATTTGCTGAGATGGTTCCATGGGTTGCTGAGAAGAATGTATATTGTGTAGAGGTTGGATGAAATGTTCTATAGACATCTACTAGGTCCATTTGATCTATCACATATTTTAGATCTTGGATTTCTTTATTGATTTTTTGTTTGGATGACCTATCTATTGATGATAATGGGGTGTTAAAGTCTCCCACTACCACTGTGTTGGCGTTTATATATGCTTTTAGGTCTTTCAGGGTATGTTTGATGAAATTGGATGCATTGACATTGGGTGCATACCGATTGATGATGATTATTTCCTTTTGGTCTATTTCCCCTTTTATTAGTATGGAATGTCCTTCTTTATCTTTTTGATCAATGTAAGTTGAAGTCTACTTTGTCAGAGATAAGTATTGCTACTCCTGCCTGTTTTCGGGGGCCATTGGTCTGGTAAATCTTCTTCCCGCCTTTCATACTTAGCCTATGCTTATTTCTCTGTCGGTGAGATGGGTCTCCTGTAAGCAACAAATTGTTGGATCTTCCTTTTTAATCCATTTCGTCAAGCGGTGCCTTTTGATTAAGTCCATTAACATTAGGTGTTAGTACTGATAGGTATGTGGTGATTCCTGTCATTTAGTTGTCTTAGTTATTTGAAGGTTTGATTGTGTGTACCTAACTTGATGTTACTCTCTACTGTCTTGCTTTTTCTTATCCTGTAGTTTGGTGCTGCCTGCCTTTTCATGGTTAAGTTGGGTTTCACTTTCTGTGTGCAGAATCCCTTGAAGAATCTTTTGTAGTGGTGGTTTTGTGGTCAGATATTGTTTTAGTTTCTGCTTATCATGGAAGTCTTTTATTGCTCCATCTATTTGGAATGATAGTTTTGCTGGGTAGAGTATCCTGGGGTTGAAGTTATTTTCATTCAGTGTCCGGAAGATCTCACCCCACACTATTCTTGCTTTTAATGTTTCTGTTGAGAAGTCTGCTGTGATTTTGATGGGTTTACCTTTGTATGTTACTTGTTTTTTCTCTCTTACAGCCTTCAATATTCTTTCCTTAGTTTCTGATCTTGTTGTTTTAATGATGATATGTCATGGAGTAGTTCTATTTTGATCTGGTCTGTTTGGTGTCCTGGAGGCCTCTTGCATCTGTATGGGAATATCTTTCTCTAGATTTGGGAAATTTTCTGTTATTATTTTGTTGAATAGATTACGCATTCCCTTCGCTTGCACCTCTTCTCCTTCTTCGATGCCCATGATTCTCAAGTGTGGTCTTTTGATGGAGTCAGTGAGTTCTTGCATTTTCTTTTCACAGGTCTTGAGTTGTTTAATTAATAGTTCTTCAGTTTTTCCTTTAATTACCATTTCATCTTCAAGTTGAAATTCTGTCTTCTGTTTGTTCTATTCTGCTGGATTGGCCTTCTGTTTTGTTTTGCAGTTCTGTTTCATTCTTTTTTCTGAGGTTTTCCATATCCTGGCTGTTTTCCTCTTTAATGTTGTCTATTTTTGTCCTGAGTTCATTTATCCATTTATTCATCATGTTCTCTCTTTCACTTTGGTGTTTATACAGTGCTTCTATGGTTTCCTTTATTTCTTCTTTTGCTTTTTCAAATTCTCTATTTTTGTTGTCTTGGAATTTCTTGAGTGTCTCCTGTACATTTTGGTTGACCCTATCCAGTATCATCTCTATAAAATTCTCATTGAGTACTTGTAGTATGTCTTCTTTTAAATTATTCTTGTGGGCTTCATTGGGTCCTTTGGCATAGTTTATCTTCATTTTGTTGGAGTCTGGATCTGAGTTTCTGTTTTCTTCATTCCCCTCTGGTTCTTGTAGTAATTTTTTGCTGTGGGGAAACTGGTTTCCCTGTTTTTTCTGTCTTCCTGTCATTGTCTTTGGTGTTGTTACTGTCCCTGTACTGTGTGCAATTAAGTATTTTCTAGCTTGTAGTAATAACAATGGTAATATTTAGAATGGAAGTGTGAGAGGAGATGGAAAGCAAGAAGTTAAAGAAAAGGGAAAAACAAATACACAGACAAGAGGGAGAAAGCAGAACAAGGTTTCAGACAAGAAAGTTTCAAAGGTATAAACAGGGAGTGTTAGTGTACTAATTGACAGTAAGCTGAACAGACATTAGAGGGACAAAGATAGGATTGAAAAATCAAAAAAAAAAGTAAGATAGGAATAAAAATAAAAAATAAGTAAATGAAAGAAATATCTATATATTAAAAATGAATTAAAATAAAATGGAAAATAGAAAATTAAAAAAAAAAAACCAAAAAACCCTCCAAGTTCAAATGCAATGAAGTTTCCATCTTAATAATTTGGGTGTCCATCTCAGTCTCCAATCCTGGAGATGGTGCCTCAGATGTTGTTCTGTAGTTGTCTCATCAAAAGGGATGCATAAAGTAGAACAAAACTACACACACAAAAAAAATAAAAAACCCACCTAGTGTCCCAAGTTCAAATGCAATACAGTTTCAGTAAGTTTTTCCGCTTGCAGGTGTAATTTGGTTGTTCTCTCATCAAAGGTAGGGAGAAAAAGAAAAAAAAGAGTCTGGAGACATTTCTGAGAATGGTATCTGCAGCTGTGGCTTGCCTGCCCTCTGCTGTCAGCCTGCTGTTGCTGGAGGCGTTGTTTATGCAGATCTCTGGGGTGAGCTTAGCACTCACCTGGTCCTGCTGGCTTTGTTTGTTCAGAGCTCTCCTGTGCAGGAGCCTCTGCTACAGGCTTTCCCCTTTCCAAGCACTGGGAAAGGTGACACTGCACCTGCGTTGTCAGGCCTGCGTGTTTATTTATAGTTCATGTGGGAAGTGGGTCTTCCCTCCTCTCCTGTGGAGTTTTCCTCCCTCCGCCACTCTCACAAGCTTCCCCGCTCCTGGTTGCTGGGCGCATACCCCGCCCCTGCTCCCGCCAGAGCCTCTCCATCCCACCCGGCTTGTTTATTTACAGTTTATTTACAGTCCCAGGAAGGGTTCCCTTCCCCCAATCTTCAGCGCTCAGGGTGCCCCACCCTCTTTCCAGTGTGTCTTTATTACTCTTATTGCTTATTACTCAGTTTCTTTTTTTTCCCCGGGTGGAGGTCAGTCTGTCCAGGGGGCTATGCTGCTCTGGCCCAGGCTTGTCTGTGGGAGTACCACAGTACCATGAAGCTCACCTGATCCGCGTCTTCCCAAGCCGTCTGGGTGCCCATGACTGACGGCCTGGGGGCCCTCCTTGTTTCTCCGTTTAATGTGAAGTGGAGATTCTCTGAGCCGGCTGGAGGTGTGGAGGGGCCAAAGTTATGCCTTTTCTCAGTGATTATGCCTGCAAAGTGTGTCTCCGGTGTCTCTCCAAGATTTCACTATAGGAGGCTCACTTTCTGCTTCCTCCCTCTAGCCGCCATCTTCTTGTCCTTGCTCTCCATACTTCCCGTTCTTTGAGAACTTATGATATAACTGGGAAGGCAAAAAAAGAAACAATTAATTATGACAAAATTGGATGATTATTATTATGGAAGGGGAAAAGACTTTCTTAGACATACCTATGGATATTAAATTCTTCAATATGTCTGTTGTCCTCCTGTAACCATAAATAATAAAGTGCTCACATATTCTGAAGAAACTTTGTGAAAAATCAGGAGAATTCCTAGAGTCTAATAATAGCACTCCCTCTATCTACACCTAATCTGACAATTGCCATGGAAGGTATTTAAAATCCAGCTGTATCTCATTGATAAACAGATATTTACTCAGCTGTGCAGGAAAGCAGAGGTTCAACAGTGTGCTCTTCCAAGGAAAATCAAAATGATACTAGATTAAAAAAAGTTTTAATCCCATTTCAATATTTTCCTCATCATTTAGAGGATTCATTTTGCTTTTTTTTATCCACTTGATTTTTCTTTAAAATCACGAGTTGTGTTGTAAATGACTAACTGTGACACATTGTACTTTTTCCCTTGTCATTTTCACCAAGTTTCTAATGTTTTACTCAAATGCAAGCTACATTTATATCCAATAAAAAATTCTCAGCATGCCTAACTCATCTTTTTCTGTCTATGTAGTCTTTAAAATATTTATGGCCTCCAGAAATATTCAAATCAATGACTACTCAAAAAATATAAACAGAAAGGACATAGCTATCACACCTTCAAATGGGCAAAAATTATAAAACAGCCAGCTAAGAACTGACATTCAAAGATGTTGTTACTTAGTATTCACCTAAAAAGATAAGTGGGACTAGATTCATCCTGGCCCATGTGGTAGTATTTTATTTGCTTGTTTCTCTTTCCTTTCTTCTTTCTGTTAAATGTAACATGGGGTAATAGAGAGAGATGAAGTGAGCAGAAGGAAGTTCTGGTAATCACAGAAATACTACCAGAAGCAACCCACCCCTATCTGTCTCTAGCTACAAAATGAATGTATAAGAAAGGGTGAAAGGCAAATGCACAAAGACTGTATTCTGATTAAATCTGTGATTCGCTTCTCAGGCTTTAGAAGGAATTTCAGTAAGACTTATACGCTTTGACAATGTTCTCCACTCTTCCCTGATCACCTATGCTTTTGTGCACATAAAAGTGAAGGGGAGAAATAGGATGCTAGGCAATTTATCATTTCTCTAAAAGCTGCAGGAGAAAACAACAACGAAAAAAAAAAAAAACTCTAAGTGAAACCTGGGAGGAAATGTCGCTTCTTTTTATTCATGTTCTGTTCTTGGTTTTGAGTTTACAACATGTTCACAAATAAATGATTCCAATTTTCAGCCAGAATTTAAAACTTAAGTATTTACCTCACTGTGAAAAAAAGAACATAAAAGCACAGAATGATGTATCCAACTTTTGCTGTGACAAAATGTTTCCTTGGAAACTGAACTAAGTTATTGGTGGATTCTCAACTACTTTTACACAAAAGTTTGACTTGGAAGGGCCCAATTTTTGGTGATACAAAACTGACCTTTGAAATTCCTCTTTCCTGCTATATGCTGGTGACTCACACCTGTAATCCTAACAACTCAGGAGGCAGAGATCAGGAGGATCGAGGTTTGAAGCCAGCCCCAGGGCAAACAGTTTGGGAGACACTATCTCAAAAAAAAAAACCCATCACAAAAAAGGGCTGGTGGAGTGGCTCAAGAGGTAGGCCCTGAGTTGAAATCTCAATAACACGAAAAAGAAAAAGTAAAAGAAATTCCTCTGTCCTTCTGTTTAAAGAATTTTTTATATGCAAATTAAAATTTTATATGAGAATGTTGAAGGATTAACCAGAATTTCAACTCAATAAATAATTCCTGTTTCCTATGTGTCTAGTACTACCTTAAGCCCTGCCATTATGAAGACCTCAAGAAGTTCTTAGTTTAGTAAGAGAAATGAAAAGATTAGCAAACTTAATATTAAATTCATGATGAACATACAAACCAAAGTATGTTTTATGATGGGT
Organism: Castor canadensis; assembly: GCF_047511655.1. Lineage (NCBI taxonomy): Eukaryota > Metazoa > Chordata > Mammalia > Rodentia > Castoridae > Castor > Castor canadensis. The sequence goes on along the minus strand of NC_133401.1, from coordinate 49,406,184 downwards.
AATTTTAAATAAGCTTTTGTGTTCATTTGGATGATAAACATATATATGACTTCAATGGTGATAACCCTGTAATGTTGAATCTTTAATGTGCTTGGGGCACTAATAGCTAGAAGTTGGCCCCTTAGCAGAGCAGGACAGTCGACTTTGATGGTTAGATTGGGCTAATTGATGTGCCAAGCCCAGTTGGAAAGCAAAAGGGACAAAGTATGAACAGGAAAGGTGCAGAGACATTAGAGTGACTTGGAGTGTTGATGGGAAAGCTGAGATAGGCACAGGAGTCCTCTGTTAGGAATCTTTCTGGCATAAGTGACAATAATTACATTTTAATTAGTTTAGTCAAATAATATTATTTATTCATGGCCATAACTGCAAAGTGCAAGGTATGACTAAAAACACGGGGGTTCCCAGAGTCCATGTTCAATTTCTTCTTGGTTCTATACTCTCCTGCATTGGCTTCTTTCACAAGTAACTTGGGTCAGTGACACAAGTAGGCTACCAAATATCTGTGTTTAATGCTATTAAAGTGTCTATGGATTGGAAACATACCAATAACTCTTTAAGATCAACAATAGAAAGACAATTCAATAAAATTTGGTAACATGTATAGGAAATCCACAGAATAAAACCCTTACCTGAAGAAGGACTAATAGATATATGAAAAAATATAATTTAAAAATAATTACATATTAAAACCATAAAAAATGTCATTTTGTGCCCAATAGGTTATGGAAAACATTAAAAGTAGAAAATGCATATAAATAAATGAGTTAAAAATTCTCATATATTATGGGTAGAGTCCAAATTGCTATAGTCAATTTGAGTGTTACTTAGCAAATATTGAAAAACAGAAGATGATTTAGTAATTTATTCCTCTCTCTCTGACCCTGCCTCTCTCTATATATACATATATTTTATATACATGTTTACATATATGTATATATAAATATTCTAGATATAATTTCATCCATATAAATATATGTACAAAATATGTATAGCACAGTATTTATGATTGTAAAAGGAAGAGAATAAGTACCACAAATCTCTGTGAACTATAAATACATTGTGGTATTTAAATGTAGACATTTAAATATTATACACAAGAATAATTAAATCAACACACACACAAACATATATAGATTTGTATGTATGTATGTATGTATGTATATATTTGCATTACTGGGGACCAAGGGCCTAGGGCATTTTAGACAAGTGTTTTACCACTTTGATCCATACTCCAAACCATACATACATACCTGCAGATACATATATGTCATATACATATATATTTATATCTGTATATAACTATATGTACATAAACTATATAGTCAAACACTAAATGAAAGGCAAAAGACAGAAAGTGAAATACATGAACTAAGCATATTACACATAAATATACAAATTCGAAAAATACTGAAAACTAAGTGGTTTAAATAATAGACTTCTGTTTCCCCTAATTCTGGAGTATAGATGTCTAAGATTGGTTGCCAGCATGGTCAGGTCTGGGGAGAGCCTGTTCTGGGGGCTGACTACTGACCTCTCCTTGTATCCTCATATTGGGGGGCTTGTCAGAGAAAGGATTGAGAGAGGGCCGACATGCGGGAATACCAAGTGCTCACTTTTTAGTACTATACTTGGGGAGTTAAGATTTCAAGACATAGCAAATAGTCAAATAAAACTGTAGCTTTAGGAACACATGTATATTTAGTAAGAGTGAAAAGGTATCTAGAAGAATGAACCATGAAATGAGGATAGCATTTATCTTTAAGAGGAGGAAGATTGTATTTGGACGAAGATTGTATTTGGACGAAGATTCAGATTATATTTGTAACATTTTATATTATTTTATCTGGCAGTTAATAAGTATTTGATTTACAATTATGAATACATTTATATCTTGTATATTTTAATACATTTCAGTAGAAATTATGAATAAATTACTGAAGTTGTATAAAGGTTGAGTGATACTGAGATACAAAAATAGATAATAGCAGCCAGCTGTGATGGCTCACACCTGTAAGGGGCTGAGATCCTTAACATGGTGGTTCAAGGACATCCTGGCAAAAAAGTTCATGAGACCCCATCTCAACAGCAAAAACTGGGCAAAGTGGTGTATGCCTGTCATGCCAACTATAGCAGGAATCATAAGATAAGAGGATATGGATCAGGCCAGCCTTGGCAAAACCAAGATCCTACCACCAAATGAAACAGAGCAAAAAAGAACTGCAGGCATAGCTCAAGTGGCAGAGCACTTGCCTGGAAAGTGCAAAGCCCTGAGTTCAAACCCCAGTAGAACCAAAATAATGAACAGATAGATAGATACATTTGAGAATGGCAAAATGAAGATTGCCTAAATCAAAGTATTAAGTGAGATAAGCCAGATACAAATGACAAATACTGCATGATTTCCCTCTTATCTAAGGAAGGTGGTGTCATGTGAGCTGAGAGTGTGCTATTATGCAGTTGTATGACTCTAGGTAGCTATGGTATACCATGCATTTGAAAAAGCTAGACAAAAGGACTAAATACTTTCAGCATTAATAATGAATGTTTGCAGAGATAGATACGTCTAGCCTGATTTAAACACTGTACAATGTATACATGAATTGAAACATACTACCCTATACATGTAATTAATTTTTGTTTTATGTATCAATTTAAAACAAAAAATTAAAAACAACAAAAACGTTTAAGGTGATGGATGTGGTAAGTATTTTGAGCTCATCACTCTTCAGAGGATGAATCAAACATCACAAGGCACCCCACAAATTTATGTGAATATTATGTCTCAATCAAAATTAAATTAAAAAGGGAAAGCAATAAATCAGAGGCCCTCCAATTACAATCCACGGGGTAAATCCAGCCCATCGGAGTTAAATAATCTAAGTTTTATTGGAATGCAGTCATACTGACTTGTCTATCATCTATGGGTGTTTTGCTGTACATCAGAGCTGAGTAGTTGAACAGAGACAGTGTAGACATCAAAACCTAAAATATTTATTATCTGGTCCTTTATAGAAAAATTTTGCCATTCTCCTCTCTAAATGTTTGGTGTAGATTTTGGTTGGATGTAATAATCATGCATTATATGCTTATGACAAGTTGGGCAGTTTAAATTTTTTCCTCAGGTAATTCTTAATATGTGAGAGAATACTAGTATTTTCCCCACAGTACAGAGAAGAAAACTGAAACTCAGAGTTTAACTAACCTGCTCAACATCTTTCTGAATATTAGGAGATAAAAACAGTTTTCTATCACTCAGATCAAAATATACTGACTTAAACTCTGACAAGAAATCAGAAATTAATTCTAGATCTCATTATTTTCAGATGCACCTTTTACTGTCAAAATAAAGGGTGTTGACTCAATGATTTACCTGAACCAAAAATGAAGGTGCAAATTATATGGAAAATTGAAGTTATAAAGAAATATAAACTTTGTTCCAAATATTTGGAGGTAAAAGTTCTCCCCAACGAATGAATTATACCAACACATACACATAATCTTTTCATCAGTCCTAAGACAATCTAGTGACACCATGCTATCTTAAAGAGGCAATTATATGACCCTACCCAATTCACCAGCCCAACTATTCTGTTGATCAGCTGTTTTATACAAATGTCTGTCACAAATGTGTAAGAAAAGTCACTGGCACAAATTTAATTTTCCATAATAAGTTAGAAGACACTGAAAATATTTTATCTAATAGACTAGGAAAGCCTTTAGAATTAGAATTGGCATGCAGTTAATCCAAATATCCAGGGAGTGAATTAATGAAATTTAATTAAATTATTTAAGCACTATTTTGAAAAATGCTGCACCTAATACAAAGAGCCTAGTGTTAGTTTAGAGAAAATATAGATTTAGTGAAATCAGGGGACAGAAAGCAAATGTATGACCTACTCCCACACTACCCAAATATAGAGAGAACAAAAGACTATAAAGGGAAAATTGAGAAAGGGGCATTGGGGGATAGTTATTCTAACTATAAGCCTTAAAACATTAGAGGTGGGGTAGGAGAAAGGGACAGATAGCAATGTGAAAGGGGAGGAAGTGATAAGAAGCAGATAATGTCAGCACTTGGGAGGCTGAGAACTGAGGACTGAGAGTTCAAGGTCAACTTAAGCTACGTAGCAACACTCAAAAAAGAAGAAAAAAATAAATACACTAGTATGAAATATCATCAAATGATACCTTCAGCCAAAGTCAATTCATTTGGTTGTCTAAAGTAACAGATGAGAGAGAGAAAGAGACAGAGACAGAGAGAGAGAGAGAGAGAGAGAGAGAAAACATTTATTAACATACTAGGTAAAACTGCTTTGAGTATAAGATTAATGTAAATGTATTATTACTTATTATTATTTAAGTTTAAAAGTACTTAAAACCTTACAATTAGAATAGGACTAGTTTTGATGTATTTATAATTTTACAAAGAACTTAAGAAACATAAGAATTGCCTGGACTTTTAGAAGAAATCCACAAAATCATGAAGATGGATGGAAGAAATCAAAGTAAAAATATGGGTCCTGTTGAAGTAAGCTCTTTTACCTTTTCACATTTATATGTTATTTTGATTTATTCTGATCATTCCCAGCAAACACTCTATCACATGCTAAGAAGAGAAATAATGAGTCTTGGGACAAATCAGCTTCCTGAGACCCGCTAAGCCCTCTGTGCTGGATAGGATAGAGGTGGGAGAGCATCTGGCTGCACTGCAGGGGAAATTCCTGAGAATTTTGTGTCATTCCTCATGCAAATCCTCTTTTCGCTGCTGGTCTTCTATGACATGGAAACAGGGTCAATTGTTCCTGACCTCCTGCCTTCTCCAGGGGGATTTAGGAGAAACATCAAGTACACAGGCTACACAATCCTTGCTGTGTTTCTAATCACCTGTTTTCTTTTTTGTTTGTTGTTCATGTATAAAGAGAAATGTACTTAAGTCTCCAGAACAATAGACCTTTGGTGAAGAATTCACAGGGGATAAAATCTAGTTCAGACATAGCGATTCCTGAAAATGCTGACTTTGGAAACTTAGCGGGTTCTGAGGTAACATCCAGACATTAGTCACTGAATTCACTGTGACTTATGCTTCTGGGACTATCAGATATTGAGCTGTTGCAATTTATTACACATTTTCTATGAGTTTTGGAAACTAAAAAAAGAAAAGGTCCCACAGCAATCAATAGCTATGTGACCTTTAGACAGTCACCTTACTTGATTGGGTATCAGTTTGCTGTTCTGGAAAGTGAAGGAATTATAGATGACCTACAGTGAAAATCTCCCATTTCAATAAGTTGAAGTAACTTGTTAATAAATTAAATATATCTTGACATAATTACAGAAAAGGATAAAATGTTTGTGATATAAAATCGCCTCTGTCTAGTCCCGTAGGGGGAACTTCTGGTTTGTCATTTAATTGTCATGACACATTACAAATGTTTCAAAGCTGGATTCAGACTAGCTATGGGGCCATGTGGTGCTAATGTGTGCTCCAGGTTTTAAAATGCTGTAAGGGATTATTTTAGAGACATTGAATAGTTAACTAAAATGTGAAAATAAGATTACTTAAAGTGGAAGAGGGTTGGAAATTTGGTGGAATTATTGTAACTGTAGGCAAATTCTGTAGGGGCAGGGGATTAAGAGAGGAGGGTGTGAGTAGTATGGTCAATGGCAAAGAACTTTTCTCCCTAAGAGGTGAAAGAACAGGTCGAGTACATTCTAATGTACTAAAACATTAAAACAAAGTTGCAGAGAGCACAGACATTAAAAATAGATTGCATAAAACTACACTTATTCATAATATTACCATAGCTTATATTATTAATTTGGAATTATTTAACTGGGTAATAATTGCAATTTTAATAGCTAAATTTAGCTTGAAATATTTTAATTTTATTTCATTTGTCTCTAGAAGTTGTGGAATTTAAGTTTTAGAAGGAGAAACAAACATTTTTAGTAGATAAGTAATCCAGTTATTAGGGATCTGAGTAGATCTGTTATCTTTACCAAAATATCGCTCTGCTTTGAAATCCAAGAGTGTAATGATGCTTTCTGGGTCTAAAGGTGGTGCTGATGTGTGGCTCACAGGTAGAAAGGGAATAAAGATAGCACAAAGATGCCAGGGAACAGGTGCAGCACCATACCAGGGTCATTTTGCCCAACATCCTGCTCCCTCACTGTCCTGGAATAACACTTAACTACAGCTGAGACTACTACTTGATATAGTAGCCAACAATCCCCAGCAATGACCCCAAAAGGAACTTTCTCAACTTAGAGGTATCCAGAGGCCTCGTTCACACCTTACCATAGATACAGTTTCATGCATGCACCTCCCCTCAAATTGGCATTTTTGGCTCAGAGAACAGCTTTTTAGGTAAACCACTCTCCACTCACCAGTTAGTGAAAATGCCCTCCTATTTCTTGAAAAAGTCCACAATTATATGTATATCCTTAGTCTAAGCATTAAACCTTATCCATAAAAGTGCCTGAAACCTGGGGGCTCAGGGATTTGACTGTTTGCTCAAGCTGCCCCCTCAGTTTCCTTTGGGTGTGTACTATCACTTTACAATCACTTCTGCTTCAATAAAACCTAGCTTTTGCTCAAATCAGTTCTGTTATAAACTCTTGTGTCTGCCCATGGATTGTTTCATTGGCAATACCAAGGACCTGACATTCATCTTCCCTTACAGTAACAATAATGTCTCTACTGTCACCAGGTGTAGTTCTTGCACTAAATGTGGTTGACCTGTGCCACTGACACAATTGTAAACAGTTACTCTGTAACTATTTCCTCTGAATTATCCTAACAAGAGTGAGCCACTTTTTCCTGATGCAACCTTGACTTACCCTCCTCTGAAAGGCAGGTAGTATTAACAACCACCTAGTAAGATTGTTAAGAGGATGGTGTAGCATGGTACTGGTGTTCCAAGGTCCTCAACTAATATTTTATGTTCTGTAAAGACTACACCATAAGACAAGACTTCAGCCTGAATACTTTTTTTAGGGAACAGCAATCCTTATCACCAAAAGTAAGAAGAAAGGGAACGAAGTCCAGGAAGACTGGGAGGCCTGTGAGAAACAGTTCATTGCCTTACTGGCACCTTGTTTCTTGCTTACCATTGGTCACATGTGATCTCAACAGGCTTGAACTCCCAAGGCTTCCAAATCATATGGTCAGCTGTGGCAAATTATAAGCAGCTACTTCCACACCACTAGTGTGGGTTTCACTCCATGTCAATGAATGAAAAATAACTAAAGAGTTATCAAGTCACCAAAGAAGAAATATTAAGTATGGTAGTAGAAGAAAAATGAGACATTGAAAATCTGAGAAACTAGGCTGGTGGAGTAGCTAAAGCAGAAAATCTGAGAAAGTGCATGAGATCTATTTAGTTCTTGGATAAGGTCATAATTATCATTATTTTATCACTATCCAGAGCTTAGAGTCTAATTATTGCCTTCCAATCATGCTACCTTCTTTTTTGGGGGGGATATCTGGTTTTGGTGCTAGGGATTGAACCTAGGGCCTCACGGATATTAGACAAGCGCTCCACTACTGAGTTACATCTCAGCTCTCATGCTACCTTCTTTAGGTTGCCCTGTTATGAGTCGGTTCTTACTCCAGTTGTGAACCAAGGAAAGACAATGTGACCCTGTGCAGAACAGGAATCACTGGAAGGAGAGGTACGGGGATGTGTGACAAAAAGGAATCCAATCCTCTCTGGGGATTTCAGTTGGAACACTGCAAGAGAGTTTGAGAAAGATGATGACAGATACCTTAAAATTATTAAAGAAAACAATAGTAGCTATTGAACTGAAAGGCAGATAGAAGCTGAGAGAGTAAGCTACACAGTGCTTTGAGGAGTGGTGGTGATCCTGACCGACTCCAGGTTACACACAAAGTACACACCACTGTTATGCAGAGAAAAGCTACAAACATACTTACAAGATAGGTTTATAGAGAAAGGAACTTTTCAGTAACGAGCAGAAGCAAGCCAGTTCCACAGGAATGGAGAATGTTGTCTTGGCTCCATCTCATTTGCATCATCCTGTAATTTGTTTGGGTTTTGTAAACTTCATGGACTCCCATGTCATGACTTTCAAGATCATAAGTGAGAGCCTCTACTCAAACTTAAGCCACACCAAAAATATTGTATTGGCACTTTGCCTGGAATATCTAGGGAAAATTCATCATTGGGGATCACTTAATATTAGAATTTAATGATGTCATTAGAAAATCTATCTAATTTCCTCCCTTCCCTCCACCCACTCTCATTTTACTTTGTAGGCTTCATTCTTAGCCATGCTCTCTCACTATCAGCACCAATGATCCTTAATGATCTTCAGTGCCTTTAATCTCCAGGGAGAGCATCTTATTCCAATGACCATGTTGATCCTGCCAAAGGAACTCTGACTGGCTTGTGTGGAGTCATTTTTCACACTCCTGAGCAATGATTCCAGACAGAAAGAGTACTCTGGAAAGACCAGAATCATCACAAAGTACTGCAGAATCATCACTTAAGTACTGCACATGATGCTGTATGATGGCCAGTCTTATCAGGTAGGAAAACAGACTATGAAAGGAAAAGATGCTAAACAGACCAAAAGGTAACAGATAGCTGTCTGAGATAGCACTTCATAGCCCCTGGCATAGTTTAAGAAGGTGAATATTATTGATGTACTCTCTATACAAGAACGAATATAGAATTTGTAAACCTGTTGAAATCACCATAAGAAAGGGACTAAGGTAGAAAAAAGATAAAGAGAGGTGATGAACCAATTCGGACTATAATTCATTTATATGTGGAAATGTCACAACAAAACTCCCTGTATAGCTATCTTAAACAAACAAAAATGTCACTGTTTTTCTTTTACAAAATTGGAGAACAGGAGGATGAAACAGATCCTGTCTGGGGGAGTTGATACCAGTGGGAGGGGGGAGAAGGTGGGAAAAGGATGTGGGAGGGTGAATATAGTGCAAATCCTATGTACACATGTTATATTATATCAAAAAATGAGATCTGTGGATGAAACTATTCCAGGAGTGGGGGGAGAAGGGATAAAGGAGAATGGTAGAGTATATATCATGTATGATACATTTGATATATAGTGAGAACTTTTATAAATGCCACAATGTACCCCCCGATGCAGCACAATAAAAAAAGAAAAGATAAAGAAAAAAATCCTTATAAATAAAAAAGTACAAAAAAAGAAAATACAAAACATTTTTGAGCATCTAGTTCTGAGTTCAAGACCATTCCAGGATTGGGGAAAATATTAATAAATATTAATATAATATTGAATAAAATGATAAATGTATCATAAGATATATAAAATCTATTAGCATAGATTTTCTCTAATTCCTTTAAACTTCCTGTGCCATAAATACCAACTTAAATTATACTCATTTCTAGACTAATTGAATTTGAGAAGAATGAACACTAAAATGGTTGATCCTGCAATCAGATATGTGGTGGACATGAATTATCTGGTAGAATTGAGGCTGTTGGGAAAAGACTTTGCAAGAAGAGAAAGGATAGTAAAAAGGACAGTGTTAGAGTATAGTCTTGCTAGTAGTCCATTATACCATTAAGATGGCTCTGTTTAATGTTGCTAGAATTCTCTTATCAAACCAAAACAGGAACTGAATAAATATGGGGGAGGCCATTGCTTGGCAGTGCTGTTAACCTGATTGTACCTTCTCATGGTTTTATCGGCTGTGCTTCAGGCTGGCTATAAGAATATTTACTCAAAAGAAACAGAGAAACATGCCCACTTTTAAGAAACCTCAAAGCCTCTTGCTTCCCTGTTTCCTTTGGCTTTTTAACTTCCAGATTTAACTTTAATGAATGATATTTAAATTATTTTAAAGATTATAAGGTATGTTTTAGGAATATATATATATATATATATTCTTAACATGATATACCAAAATCTCTTAATAAGTGGGATTTTGGAAAACAATCCTAGTAAATATATAAGTTAAACATAACACGTCTAATTTTATAATTTATAGTTTTATTGGGAGCTGGCAGGCACACAGTAGACGTAAGTAAAAGCTAGTCTCCTGTAACTACTGCTTTGTGCCCGAGCATTATTTGAAGTGTGTATGGGTGTACATGCTAGTGGGTCTGAGTGTGCATGTTATTTTTTATTGTTCTAATTTTGCTATATTTTATTTTGGGAAACAAAGTACTTTTTGATTATTTCCTTTTATAAATTTGTTTTGGGAAAATAAAGGTATAAGAAGAAAGTTAATCTCATTACATGTTAATGTCAGAAAATACAACACAACCATCTCTTCATATGTACATATCATGGCTATTTTAATAATGACTCCATTTATGGCATGACTGATTTATCTCTTAAGAGAAAAGGGTAAAACACTACCTTTTTTTTTTTTACTTAAACCAGTGTTTACATTTTATATCCAACAACTCTTCAAAAGACCATGAGCTCTTCCTCTCACTTTTCCTTATCTTCACTTGAAAACTGAGAGATTGTATGCCTAATTTCTCCACCCAAAAAAAAAAAAATAATAATAACCCAATGGTGTATTGAAATGTCTAGGATTAATAAAGAAAGCCATAGGATAGGGATAGAAAACTTGTCAGATAAATGTCAATTTATGACTGTAAAAACATTCAATCTGTCCAGAAAGTGTGCTGATTGAGTCGGTTTTGACAGACAAAGAGCACTCACGGAATATCCTTTCCTGGAAACATCCTTCATTAATATTTACATCTATCTTTACAGTGCCGTTGCTGCAAGCATAGGTTGAATAAATACAGCCTGAATTTAAATCATATACATGATCATAGGCCTGTAATTGTCTAAGAATCTAATTGCTTTTGGGTAAGAATATGGGGATGATGTTTCTGTAGACTTTTTGGATCGCAGGTACTCTAATTCAAGGAAATAAAAATCTATGACACTTATTTAAAGACGGAGACATTTGTAATCAGTGAACTTCTAATAGTAAAAGAACAAAGGGTGGCTTTAATTCCCATCCAATTCCTCCAATTTTTTTTTGTCGTCTTCATTTTTTATTCTGCTGTGAGCAGTCACTAAAAATATATCTGGTCAATAAAGGGCAAGTAAAATTGGAGGAGTTGCTATAGGAACACACAAAGTGATGCAGAGCAATAACCAGTCTAATTTAGTCTGTGTTTTCACGTTGTATTTCCATTGTCATCAAGTTCAACTTCAGAAGACATTCTTGAAGAAAGAGGCTACTTAAAATGCAGAAGATTCTTTCTAAGAGAATTTTATATATTAGCTTTATAAGTAATAAATCCTAAATCTGAGTAGCACTACAAGTAGAAAACTGGTATTTCTTATATTTATTCCATTATATTTTCAATGCATTTTGACCCAAATCATTTTTGCACAGTGAAAGACCTGGAGATGCATTTTAATAGTGATGAAAGAATAAGCCAGGAGGAGTGCTGCCTGAGGCCACCTGTGCTCATGTCTCCCTCCCTGAGTACACGCTTCCATTTTGATGGGTAGGATATATTCCAACCCTGACACCCTCCTCATTCCCAATTCAGTTGAATTTTCCCACTCAGGAACTATGTTCTACTCAAATCTTGTTTCTTCCAAAGGTGACAGACCCTGCTACCTTGTTCCTGACCTCCATTTGATAAAGCCAGTGTAATCACTGTAGGCATTTCAGATTGACATACCAAAATAATTTCACATTCTCCAGACCCATGACTGAAAGGGTAGGGTCACTGCACTCAAGCCACATGGCACTTTTCCAGAGGGATGGGGGCTTTCTTTGTAATTATAATTGAGGGAGTGATTAGCTCAACTTTAGCCAGCTTATATCTGTTCATTCTCATCTGTCCAACTCCTAAGCTCACTCAATTTTCTTTGTTCCTCCAAAAGTTGTAGGGGCAGAAACAATTTCTAACCCAGCAATCAGAAGGGCCCATAGATCAAGATAGCTCAGGAAACAAGATCTTTTATAAAGTTATGTAAATGACATGGCAAGACACTAGAGTGATTTCCTTCCTTCTCGGGTAAGTTGGAGTCAAAGATCAAATGTTTATTCTTTTTTTTTTTTTTTTTTTTAAGTAAGTGGTTTACAGTTGACAGCAGGGACTACAGTTAACACAATAGCCTTACTACTTCACTTGATTTGGTTCAGCAATGTGGCTTTCACCTGTGGCATATAATTGAAGCATCTGTGTTGACCAGGAAAAGCGGCACAAAGGAAAACAAATCTCCAAATGATAGTCACCACAAAATTTTAACAAATAGAAAGTGACATGAAGCAGGATCAGTAATTAATGTGTATGCAAATTATACTTTTGTTATGAAACAAGCAAACATAAGTTATTCACCCAGGGTAAAATTCTTAACAGTTCGGTATTCATTTATTCTGCCAGAAGGCTATCTGTGCAAGAGCTTTTTATCATAAGAGTATGATTGAGTGTGTGTGTGTGTGTGTGTGTGTGTGTGTGTGTGTGTGTGTGAGACATCTGGGAGTGTGCAGAAAAGGAGTATAAAAGCAATTTCTGTATTCTATGCTCCTAATTAAGTAGCAAGGCAATAAGAATCAAAGTTGTATTTGTCAAATACCTAGACCTTGCTCTATTCTAGCACCTAACATATAATATTGCCTACTTTTTGGTAAAATTATACATAAAGCTCTGCACTATATTTTAATAACTTTTCCAAGGACCAAAGCAAAGAGTTTATCAAAACCTTTAATTGATAAATACTGTTGTTAAAAAAAAAAAAAGGATCTAAAGCCAAAACACTCTACCACTACAAAAGAAAATTGTAATCTGTCATGATAAAAACAAAGCCTATCATCCCAGCAAGTGTTTCTATGGTTTACAAGATCACATTTTAAGATGAATAATCTTTCGTTTCAAATAGATGTCAAAGCAAATCGGGGGAAGGGATGGAAAAGGACTTTGAGCCTTCAAAGGCAATGGGCCCCATTTACAAATGATACCTTTCATCTCCAGAGCTGTTAGCTGGAAGGCAATGCTGAGTGTTTAGTCTAAAACAAGAGTAGAGGTAGCAGAGTTAACCAACATTAGACATTGAGCTTCCCACTGCAACCCATCTTATCATATGAACTACGCTGCAACTGTCTGATCACAAAAGGAACACACTTTTGTTTGCCTTGAGAGGAGGATGAGCATTGTTAACATCTATCTCTGCATCCCACACAGAATAAAGAACTCATTTTAGACTCAATGAGTTGACTATTCTACATGTACAATTACTTACTATTTATAATTCCTTGCTGAGAACATTTTTGTGGGACATTACAGGTAGTGGAGTTTCCTGTTAGGTCAATAAGCATTTCCAGTTCTTTAAGCTTTGATGCACTTTCCCTGCTATCATGAAGAAAATAAGGACAACTCTGACCAGGTGCAATACAGTCTACATTTAACTTGCTTTTTCTTACCACCTGATATTCAAAGTACCAAAAGAGTCACATGTAAATTAAAAAAACAAAAGCCTTTTTTCTTAAACTGAAATTGGTTTATATGGCTTAGGAGACAAAGCAAATGGGATTCATCTTCAAATTCACAAATTTACCCATGCCAGTTCTTAGCTGTTAGGATCAATAAACCCCCAGGCTTCACTGCAGGAGTAAGGCTTTTTCACATGTGAAACCTGTGGCATGGTGGCTCAGGAAAGAGAAAGAAGCTGAACAGAGCAGGCTCTACTCTTCCCAAACTCTTATCAAGATCAGTCCTTCTTCTGGGAAGAAGGATAAGTCAGTGACTCAAAACACCACTTACTCTACCTGAGATCCTTCCCCAGGGAAGCATAAAACCAAGGAAATGAGACCCTGCCACTCCAATACCACTCCTTTCCTACCTAATGTGGTCCTGGAAAAAGTGTTCAATTTTTTTTTATAAATTTAAAAATAATTTTGTATTGTGTTGGGTGGTGGTACATTGTGGCATTTACAAAAGTTCTTAAAATATATTCAAATGTATCAAACTTGAATTCATCCTGCCCATTCTAAGTGGAAACCTAATAGTACAAAATAAGTTATTTGTCTTAGTAAGTTTTAATACTATGAACTGATTTAAATGTTGGAGAAATTTAGGTAATTAATTTCTGATATTTAGCTATTGAACTCAGGGCCTATACCTTGAGCTACTCCACCAGCCCTTTTTTTGTGATGGTTGTTTTTTGTTGTTGTTTTTTGTTTTTGCAATAGGGTCTCTCCAACTATTTGCCCAGGTGATTTTGAACTGCGGTCCGCCTGAGCTCTGTCTCCTGAGTAGCTAGGATTATAAGCGTGAGCCACTGGTGCCTGACTAAACTATACTTCTAATAGTGTAGATTCTTTGAAATGAGTGTTATCTATATGGTGATAGGAAAACTAGCTAAGGTTTTGAAATTTTCATACTCTTGATATCATTTTACTCTCAAAAAGTGACACACAGTTAAAAAGTGATACACACTGTTAGGATATTCAGTCATTTTATATGTAATAAGGTTTTAAAAATTACCAAATTTCATATCCCAATACCGTGTCATGAAACTTGCTGTGTGTTTACAGAGCTCATCTTGTTCCTAGCATGTCTACTGTATCACTATGCATAGCCTCATGTGCACAAAGGTCCCAGCACATTTGTTAGGCTGTGCTAGCATTCTTGGAAACTGTGCCAAATTCTCTATTAATAATGTATACAAACATGTATATTTTGGTTTTCTTCACTGGGCATAAAGATAGAACTTTTAGAGATATCATGGAAAACAATCTTGGAAGAAGTAGCAAGTTAACTCAAACTTAAAGGAAAAATAAGACTGGGGCCAAAAGGGAGGAGAAATATGGTAATTCACATGGAAATACAGAGGAGAAATCCATAAACCAAGAATGAGCCAGAGATGAACCTGATGTCTTCACCTGATTCCCCAGAAATCAGAGCCCAAGACTGAGGGCTCATTTGATATTTTTTATTAGAGTGTTCTACTCTAGGAAACAGGAGAGAGAGAGAGGTGAAGAGTAGTGATATAAGGAAGGAAGGAGAGCCAATGAGAATATATTTTGAAAGTGGCATGGAAAACAGAGTGGACTTCTATGTCCTTGGGGACATATTTCCGTTAGCTTAATTTTATTTTGGAATCATGTGTCAATGAATGGAGAAAGGGAGAAAAGGTGGAAGAATTTTAATACTGGCTTCCACACCTTATTGGTCAAAAGTTCTCTCTATCCAGGCTTGGTGATATACACCTGTTATTTAGCAGGAGTTTGAGGCAAAAGGATCTTGAGTTCAAGTATAGCTTGGAGTACACAGTAAGATGCTGCCTCAAAAATTAATGACTAAATAAAAGGATTTCTCCATGTGGCATTAAGTTTAGCTTGAACGACAACAGGTCCCTATCATACCATCAACAAGAGAACCACAGGGAAATTATCTTCAAGACCAAATTAAGTTTTAGGAAGCATACCCTATTGAAATGAGCAAGTGAATTAGAAGTGGGGTTAGGAAAAAGGGACTAGAAACAGGAATGCATGTGGCATACCTTTGTAAGTGATTGAGTTGAGAGGCCACCTAGACCAGAACCATGGCTATCACTGAAAAGGCAGTGAGATAAGAGACAGGGACCAACTACAGGTGCTGTCTTTGACTTGCTTCTGACCTCAGAGAGACACACTGACATGGAAGGTCACTTCTGGGACTTCAGTTTTCTTGTTTGTAAAATGGGAAGAATTGAACTTGCCCTACTGACTTTGTGAAGTTATGAAACTCAAGGGCTTGCATGTTAGAAAGGGTCGTTGTTATTACCAGAAAGTGTCATCACTGTTCTTACCATTATTTCCTTTAGATTGATAGAGATTGAGAGTCAAGTACAAGGAAGAAGACTTAGGTTTATACTCACAACTACATAAAAATGTAGTCCACTTACTAAAACAAAGTAGCCATAATTGAGGCAATTGCCTACATGATTAAAATCCCAGCAACCAAAATAACCTAAACTAAATAAAAAATTTCTCTGTTAAAAAAATGCTATTTTTTAAGCAGATTTACTGCTTACAATAAACAAATTCCCTAAATTCTAAGAAGTCAATCACAATTTTTTCTATAATCACAAAATGTGCTAAGCTACAACTGAGAAAAAACTTAGTAACTATCACTTTGTATACACCATCAAAAACACATGTGCAAAAATAAGATCTTGATTTCCATCATGAAATCATTAAAAGCCCATTGGATCATTCATCTTGATTTTAGGGAAAATGTGCCTTTCCCTAGAATATCATCACTTGAGTGTGCACTTAAGAAACAAGGATGGGTCTTTCCCTCTTTCTCTCTATTGGCTCTCAAGTCATAGAGGTCTTCTTGCACTGATTTATCATGAAACTGCCCCAGTCACCCTTATCAAGTCTCACCTTCAGCCCACCACCTGCAGATACAGGAAACAGTGAAGATCTCACAGGGCAACCAAGTCACCTGTAATTCCAATAACCTCTTTCTCTGTTTTTGGCTAATAGATAGGACTTGGTCTTTATAAAAGAAATAATATCACACTTTACCAGGGGGACTTGCAAATAACTGACATTAGGTGACCCATGACTCAAGGTCTGGTTCTTTTAATTGGTTGTCACATTGGCCCAGGAACATAACGTGTTTGATCCTCTGTTAAACAGCTTAGACTGGATCTTCTCTACATCTTTTCTAGTGTCGATATTCAATGATTCCAAAATAGATATGAAATGCTTTTCTGTGAATGTGAACTATAGTGATTAAGGCTTTATTAGCTAAATTTGATATTACCAAATATCATAGCAACAGCAGCCACCAAAACTAAAGTACTCCATGCTAAACTGAATGTAAACTCCCTAAAGTTGATTATTAAATGCCTATCTCCCTGAATTTTGAATTCTCAACTTCAGGGGTAAAATTTATGATGAAAAGAGCTGAAACTACAAAAGCCAAATGTGGAAAATCGATGTTGTCCTCATTTCACAGGGCAAAATAACCTCTGGTATATGCCAGAATCCATGGCCTTGGTCTGTTCCTTGTATTTCCTTCTATTCCTGTAAGTCTTTCTGGCACATGATGGTCAAACCAACCTCATGAATCTCTTAGTGAACTGGGCTCCATTTCAAGTGCTTATCAAACTCTATTCTTTTATCAAAGTTTTCCCACTTCTCTGTTTCCTCATTTTTCATTCTACCCCACCTTCACTAATGCTATCTCACTAACATTCTTTGGATTCTTTATTGTTAAAGTTGGAAGCCTTTCAATTTAATCTTTAATGATTATTTCTTATCTCAACAAACAACACCCCCCCAAAAATAGCTATAACTAGAACCTAAACTGTTCCAGAAATAGGAAATCCATGGAGTAGAAAATTAAATATGTTTTTAGTTGGGAAGAAACTTGAGGGAATGAAAAGTTAAGGTTAATAAAACATGATGTAGTACCAGGAGATAAATGCAGAATGAACAGTTTGCCATAAAATCCTATGCACATGGTAAAGAGAAAGTTCATATTGCCATACCTTTCTATTAGTCATAGGGATAGATGAAACATGACTAGTTATATAATTTAGTGTGTTTGTAAGATAAAGACACACCAATTGCTCTGGAGATGCACATAGAAAAAAATTTTCTCCCAGACTACTATGAGAAAGATTCTCTATTGTGAACTGGCAACTTAATTCTTACAGTAGAGAAGTCACAGATTCTCACAGGTTTGTTTCTGATGGCATCCTTCAGCGTAAACTGATGACAATGTAATACAATCAATAGCACAGGGAAAGTTGATGAAACATGGTGATCTGGTTTAATGCAATGATAGATTTCCACATTATTAAGAGGATTGGTGGTGTATATCTCTCAATAGCTATGGTGTGGCAATATAGTCAAGATTAACAGCTCAAATCATTGTCTGAAGTACAGGATGACCATGCAGTGACCACAAAAGTTTTATTAACCTGTCAACCAATGAGTACAACTGCCTTTTCAAATAAAAACTGAATTAAGAAGAGTAACTGTCAACATGGCGGGCCAACCCATGAATCCTCTGCAAGGAGTCAAGGGAAAACCCCCAGCATGACATAGAATCTCCTAAGGAAGAAAGGTATACACACACCCAACAAAGCAGGTAAGAACTCTAACTTCTATGCCACAAGGCAGAGCTGTAACTTGTCTGTGACAATTTTCAAGCAATTGAAGCCAAGCAATCTGCCTAACCTCATAAATAATAAACCAAATCTCTAGAAAGCATGGACCTCAAGTCTAGAGCAAACTAACTTCCTGTTTTGCCCTAGAAAGGTAAAACCATTTCAGGATGCATTCCTAGTTATCAACTGGATGAGACAGCATGTCATTGAGCAAGCATTATTATTTATAAACCAACTGAAATGGAGGCTGTTGAAAAAACAGGATAGTTGAGTTTTGAAAGAGGTGATATGTGATCTCCAAGGAAGGCCATTTAGAGTCGGGTGTCAACACCAGGTCATTTGTACATGACAAAATACTTGGAGCTCAACAATTTACAGTGTTCAGGGAGGAGCATTAGCCTTGTTTACAGTTTTTTTTTTCATATATTGTCTGACAATCTCCTAAGCAGTATTCTCATCTCTCCTTTTCACCTTGACATTCCCACACTACTAAAATAATCTGGTACATTGTGAAACTTCAACAAATATTAATTGAATGATAAATATATGTCTATGTAAGAGATCCATAATTGATCTCACTGGAAATAATTGTTACTATAACAAAGCCTGCCTTTGTACAATAGTGGTATAAAGCTTTGTAAAAAAAAAATCCTTGATCGACATTTACATATTTAAAGAAAAATGGAAAATAAAGAGATTTTAGAAAGAAAGAAAAAAGGAAAGATGTATATACTCTAGCTGATACTCAAAAATTATGATTGATACAGTTTCTTGTTGGGGTCCAAATGTCTGCCTTTTAACAATCATTTCAGATTATTTGGGTGTAAGAGATCCAGGAATTAAGGTTTCAAAAACACTGATGACAGATGTGTGGGGCATACCTGCAATCCCGGCACTTGGGAAGCTAAAGCAGGAAGATCATAAGTTTGAGGCCAGATTGGGCTATCCAGCGAGACCCTGTCTCAAAATACAAAAAAAAAGCAAGCAAACTAGCAAGACTTTTGCAGTAAATTCTGTATGAACATCACCAACTCAAGGTTTTGCCCACATCCAGTTCCTATTAAGATCAAAGGACAATGGGCAACCCATATAAGTAAAACAAGTCAATAATAACAATTACTCTTCAAGATGGTAGAAAACAAAATAGAGGTCGATCATGAACACCTGTGTGAGAAATCTGTGCTTTGTTTGTAAAACACTTTCCTGAAAACTCAGGCTTGAAATTTATTAAGCAAAGCATTTAGGAAGGAATAGATGTTAAAACATTAAGCCTTAAACAGAGACTAATAAGGTGCAAACCATCTAAAAAGTAAGCTTAACTAAATTCTGGATTTACAAACAAGTATTATGAAAGCTGCAGAAAAGCTGCCTGGGATTGGCAAATTTCAGGACCTTAGCAGATCTTTTAGCTAAATTCAAACATCTCACATAGATTTATTTTTCCTGAGCTTTTGTTTGTTTTGCTTTGTTTCTTAATTTAATTCTCAAATAGGTGCTGGGGTTATCTCATGAATATGATATAAACCCCATCAGGGCAGAAACTGAGATCCTTTTGCTTTTAACGTCCAGATACAAAGATCTGGCAAGGTTATTAGGTACAAGTAATCATTTCTGTGGAGAGAAAGTGTGTTTCTGGACAAGACAGTGACACAGTGAGTCTTATAGTATAGCAGCTGTGTGCAGATAAACGCTCCATCTGATGACATCATTTATTCATTTAAATATCTTTTAAGCTCTACTAAATTTCAGGTGCTTAGAATGCAAGAATGAAGTAACACAAGTCACTACTTTCGAAGGTTCACATTCTGTAACTCTGCTGTAGCGGTAACATAGTGATGTACGAAAACATAAGCATTGTGAGTATTCCAGCCCAAGAGGGGCACAATCGCCTACTCAAAGGAAGAAGGAAAATGGTATCAAATATCTCTAGAAGAGGTGCCACCTCAAGTAAGTCTGCAATTGGGAGAACAGAAGTTAGGCAAGTGTGGGCTGAGAGAGGCCACAGAGCCATGCAAGAACTTAACATGTGAGTGACCTAGTGGCAAGACTTGGGGCTGGAAGGTCATGATGGACTGAACCTTACAGAACATGTGGGACTTTGAAGTATCAGTGTCAGATGATGGATACTCAGCAGAACTGAAAATCATTGCAGGAACCAAACCTTTTAACTAGAAGTACAATTTACATGAATATTCTTTTCTTTTTTTTTTTTGGCAGTACAGAGCTTTGAACTTGGGCCTCACCCTTGCTAGGCAGGTACTCTACCTTGTAAGCCACTCTGCCAGCCCACATAAATATTGTTTCCATTTAGGAATTTTGATTCCCTAGAGGGAGATCATTAAACCAGTACAATTTCTTATTGCAATGTTCAATTATATGAGAAAAACAATAATTCTTACTGGAATATGACAGAATCACAAGTGAGGATGACTTGTTGCTGTTTCTCATTCCTCATCCTTCCTCTTAAGATAAATATAGAATATGAAGCTAAATAGCTAATGGCAACATGTTTCCTAGGTCATTTCAGATTGGGGGGAAGAAAACAGCAAGCTGTTATTGGAGTAATGCTTTTGGTGGAGTGACAGGGTCATCCCTAGGGAAAAAGATATGTTTTCACAGTCATTGGAAGTGTTTTGGTACACCGAAATGTCCTAGGAACAATATTTCAGAATTTCTTGACCTTCTAGACTCTTCCCGTTCCTGTCTCTCCATGATTGTTACACTTCAACACTATCCTATGATATTATTCCACTCATTTTGCCCCTTTCCATCATTTCTATTCAAATTAGAATGAAAAATGTCTCAAAGTGAAGAATATCTTTCCGTAGAACTATCATTTTTAAAGGAAATTAGACAGAGACAGCTCACAATTAGAGAACCCATAAGTGTGCTTTAAGGGGATTTGTCCTCCAGATTCACCTTTCACCCATGAATGACCTCATCATAGAGACAAATTGGCATAAATTATATCAATAATTTGTTTCTGTGATGTGCAAAGAAAATAACACCCCACAATAAATTAAAGACCTTTACAACTGCATTTGATCAGCTTTTTTGCCATTATTTATACATAGAACTGCAAAGTCACATTCACAGAGTTACAAAGATGGCTCCTGGACTGAAGCTCTGTTTAGATTATCAGCCAGTGGCAATGGTGAGGGCTTATCTGAGTTGAGAGCCTTTGCTGAATTTGACTTGTTAATTGTAACACTTGCCAGATTATTGAAAAGTTGTCTCTAAACCTCTGTTTACCCAAGCTTGAGGTCACCTAAGTAGAGTTGCTCTTTTATGTAAACTGGTCAATCACTTTGCCAAACAGATTCACTGCATTTGTCTTTTAAAGTGACCTTTTGACCTGTAATCACCCACATTCTCTTCATGCTTTATTTCACTTCATGGGAGAGCATTTTAGAATGTTTGTCATGAAAAGAGCCACATAAATATTAATGTATTGATAGTGTTATGGCTTTTCAAAACTATATTTCATTTCACGGATTTTAAGAGCTACAAAATTTACTGACTGTACAGAAAATATAGGTATAATGGACTTACTGAAATGCCCCAAATGTGATAAAACATATGAATTATTAATCCCATGAAAGTCAGTATGAATCTATTTAAATGCCAATTTTCCAAACCAATCTTGTTTTTTTTTTTAACTAACAGATAAAATTTGGGATGACAAATAAATATCATGCCCCCTCTAGCCTTTGAAATTTAAAGTTAATTTGGGCATAAATATATAAGCTAAAGAAATGCATAAAGTAGGATGCATCTAGCATAAAAGTGTGCTGTAATTCTGTTACATAGGCATGTCTCTACTTGCTGTCTGGGCTCTCAACTTGCCATAAGGTTGGAAAGTCAAGAGACAACAGTCAACAATGACTATAGGGCATCTCTGAGATACATGTTTTGGATAAAAAAACCAAAATCTCATTTAAGAGGTATTTCATATAGCTTAGAAGAGATGAAAATAGCTGACCCTGTAACATCCTTACCTAGTATAGCATAGGGGACAATAAAAGGAAAGGGAGATTTATACAGCATGAGTACTATACTAAGTACAGAATTTTCTGAATTGAACTGTCTAAACCTGTATAAAAGTGAAAATCTGCTCTGTGAGTACCTTATCACCATGTAACTAATGCATACCAAAATCTGCAGGAAACAAAGCATTACCCAGTTTACCACTGGTTATTCCTTCTTTTCATGTGTTTGACAAGGATTGACAACATAAAAGGTGCTCAAACTGCTTTTGCTCAAAAGCGCTGACTCCTTACTTTGTTGGGCCCATGAATTAACCAAAAACAGGAGAAGCTTGGCATCCCTGCCTCCATTTTGTACCTGTCTTTGCTCTAAGTCATTCTCTTTGCAGTCACTTTGCAATTATCCTGGGTTCCAGAAAGGAGAATACTGATAACATCTTTGTGACAAGGGACTGAAAACTTCCCATAAGGAAAAGTAGAACGTGCAGGACAGACCACCCCTCCAAATGAGGACAATTACCTATCATGATGAGGCTGCATCCTGGAGCAGGAGTGATCATCTCATGCGAACGATCGCTCCCCTAAAGTGATGACAGCAATGACATCTTCTCTAGAGCCCCTCTGGGAACTGTTGGACTGAGATAATGGTCAACCAGAGCACACCTGTGACTGAGACTGTTAACTATGCATAACTTTGTCCCCTGTCTCCAATTCTTTTGTCTACTTAAACCTCTGTTTGTACATGTCTGTACTACTAAGATGGCTGAAGAGGAGCTGAGTGCCTACTCTTCCTCTTCCCACAGCATATCCCGAGCTGTGTAATAAACCTTTCTCTGCCTCCACCATACCTCTTATTTGGTGTTTAGGAGTGGGTTGGCAGACCTGGATATGGAATCTCAGGAGTTTGGGTCTGGGGTCCAAAACTCTGATTTCATGACTTCAGTTTTGTTGGAACTAATTGTAGCACATTAATGAAGAAAGTGAATGTTGTACTCAGCAGGAAAAGGCAGTGTGAGACATCAGAAGAAGTAGGGAGAGATGTGTGAGATATCAAATGGACCAGCCTCTCTTGAATGAAGGATTATTTAAGACTTTGTTTTCATATGATATGTGGAATGCATTTAATTTTTATTTTCTCTACCCCCCCCCTTTTTTTCTGTTGTTTTAATTTTAAAGAAATAGAGAGAGAGAGGGTGAGAGGGAGGGGAGAAAGAGATATTGAGATTTGACAAGAGCAGGATGGCAAGAGGGCAAGGGAAGTGGGTCTGATACAGCAGCTGAAACTTCTCCATAGCAACAGTATCAACAACATTCTGAAGAGGAAAATGTGGTGCTAATGCAAAGCTACTTTACACAGTATGATAAAAAAAAATTAAAGAAAGCAATCCAAGGAAGTGAAGAAACAGGTCTGAGGGGAGTATCTCAGTGGTAGAATGCATAACTAGTATACAAGAGGTTAGGAACCTAGAATCAGGAGGAAAAAAAAGTATATTCCTTAAAAAAATTAGGAATATAATTAAAAATTATGATTTTTTAAAAAGCAATGACCATGACTAAAAACTGAGTCCCTTAGGATAGCTGGAAAAGATGGGATAGAACAGAAAAGAGGAGGAGGAAGAAAATTAGACTGAACACAGAAAGAACTACATGTATCTGAAGATCAAACTACACAGATATAAAATTTTAATGGCCAAATGTTTGAAAAATTTATTATGTATGAACACTTTCATACTGAAGAATAGGCACATAAATACTTGAAGGAAAAGTGGCCTAAAATGTGCTAAGTTAATGTTAAAAACATCAAATTGGTCAAAAATATTAATTTTCCCTGTATACAACATACACAGTGAAGCAAAATGATTAAGAAAAAAAAAAAGATGGGCAAATTTGGATCTGGTAAGTGTTAGTAGGAAGAAAGTTGTGATGCTATTATTGATTTTACAAAAAGTTTTAATATATAGCACCAGAGGTGTTAATGAAGCAAAGAGAGTCCATACACTAAGGTTATAACTCTAATAAATCTTTATATAACAAATAACAAAGCATCAGATTATACAAATAATGAAATGTAGAGATGACATGGAAAAAAGCAATAGAAATCAGATATTAATTTATAACAATAAATCCATGAAAAATACAGCAAACAACAAAGAATAGCATTTAGAAATATATTTACTTCATGTCCATATCTTACATTTGTTAAACTTCTATTTTATTAACTTACATATATGTGATGTTCTACTCGATCTCTGTATTTCCAGGAAAGAAGATACATTTTCTTGCTTAGCGATGATAAAATGTTTAACTTGATTATTTTTCTTGATATAGCTGATGTGTTCATATATTCCCAATGTATAGGCAAAACAGACACTGTATTTATAATTCAATGGGAAAATTATTTAAATTAATAAAAGCATACAATCTGTCAAAATACATTTCAAATAATCCCTAGGTTAAGGAAGAAATAAAAATTCAAACTGCAAAGTTATTAGAAATCAATGTGGCATATCAAAACATAGATGAATTTGCCAGATCTACGTCCAAGGAAAAAAAACATATTGAACCAGATAAATTACAATCAATCAAATAAGGTTATGAATCAAGAAGATGGCCTTAAAAATTACCTATAGAAAAACATGTAATCCTATAGAAAGAGGAATCCAAATAAAGTCTCTTTAGAAAGAAAAATCTAATGGAGCATAAAAGTGATTAAGTAAAAACAAAATGCAAAACAAAAAAAAGTACTAAAAGTACTAAAATAGAAATAATGAACAGAACACTAACCACTAACCATAAATCTTGAGAAAATTAAAGGAATCCTAATGGAACTATTTAAACATTCTGTATGCATTTTAAAATAATGAATTAGATTATTTTCCATAAACAGCCATAATTGACCACTGAAGCCTATAAACAAAACTTCAGAGCAAGTTGCTTAACATTAAAATTTCCTCATGGTTGTATATAATAAATAATTATGGTACTGTATCATATCATAGGAAGAGCAAAATCTCATTTTCTTTTGATGTTATACCAAACACTGACGTAATATAATACAAAAGCAGCATAAATAAGGACTGATTGTTCTCACAAAGGAATAATTATATTAAATAAACACATTCAAATGGAAATGCAGAAGTGAATGGGACCGGGAAAGAATACCAGATTAGGATCACAAGAAGCTTACTATGGAAAAACAAGTTTTACTCAATAATAGGAAGTCTACTATTTAATATATGATATTAATAAGTCAAATGAAAACAAATGTTCTCAAAAGTCAATCAGACGTTTGTCAAAATTTTAAATCCATTTCTGATTTAGAAAAAAATCTATACACTAAAAATACATGCCTAAGTCCAAACACAATAAAACAATATTTCAAAGTTAGTATGATTTTTATGTAAAAAGTTGGAACTATTCTATTGAAGAATCAAAAAAAAAAAAGGTCACACAAACATACATTGGAGAAAATACAGCCTGTTTGACAAATAGTGCTGGGAAAACTGGATATCCTCAAGTAGGCAACTGAAACTAGATTCCTCTCCCATCATGGACAAAACAACTAAAATTGGAACAAAGACCTTAATGTAAGACCTGAAACTTTGAAACTACACTTGAAAACATGGGGAAGACACTTTAAGATACATGCACAGACAATGACTAATAGCAAGAACTGACAAATGTGATTGAATCAGATAAAAAAGCTTCTGCACAGCAAGGAAATGATTAACAAAATGAAAAGACAGACTGGAACAGGAGAAAATCTTTGCCAGATATGTAACTGTCAAGGGATGGATATCCAGAATATATAAAGAACTCAAAAAATTTAGCCCCAAAGAAAGAGTAATTCAATCAATGAATGGACACATGAACTGAATTGGTACCCCTCA
Source organism: Castor canadensis (assembly GCF_047511655.1). Taxonomy (NCBI): domain Eukaryota; kingdom Metazoa; phylum Chordata; class Mammalia; order Rodentia; family Castoridae; genus Castor; species Castor canadensis. Next base: position 49,380,194 of record NC_133401.1, on the reverse strand, counting down.
AAAGAAATCCCAATGAACAATAATTATATGGAAAAGTGTTCAATATCTTTAGCCAGCAAGGAAATGCAAATCAAAATTAGATTGCAATCAATACCCAGCAACACCCCTCCAAAAAAATTATTTACACAGAAATTCCCTCTCACCAGGCCAGAATGGCTATCATAAACAAAAAACAACCAATGCTGGTGAGGATGTGGGAGAAAAAGGGACCCCATACACTGCTGGTAGGAATGTAAACTAGCACACCACCATGGAAATCAGTAAGGAAATTCCTAAAACAAACAAACAAACAAACAAAAAAACCTACCCAAAAAATAGAGCTACCGTATTCTCTGGTTACACCATTCCTTAGTATATACCCAAAAGGACTCTAAGCCAGCATACAACAGAGATACCTGTATACCCATGTTTATCACAGCACTATCTGTAGTACCTAAGTTATAGCATCAGCTTAAGTGCTCATTGGTGGATGAGATGGACAAAGAGAATGTGGTATATAAACACAGCCGTGTATAATATTCAGCCATAAAGAAGGATGGAATTATGTTATTTGCAGGAAAATGGGTAGAACTGGAAATCATATTAAGTCAGATAAGCCACAATCAGAAAGACAAGTATCACATGTTTTCTTTCATATATGGAATCTAGAATTAGAAACAACAAAGACATGAAACTTAGAAGCGGGGCTCTTCGGAAAGGAGGAAGGGGATCTGGGAAGAGGAAAGGGGATAAAATTAATGAGGAGTGAATATGATCAAAGTCATTATGAAATGCCACAAGAAATCCTATTTTGTACAATTAATATGTGCTAATGAAGTAGGAAAAAATGTAAAAACATAAAGGGTAGGTGCAAGAGGGGGTAGCTCTTACCACTGCCTCATTACCATAATTAATTAGTCCTGGTCTGGAAGCAGTAATAGGAACTTGCTTTTATTTTTTTCAGTTCACTCAGCATTTTAGCTAAGGATTTAGCATCCACAGCTTGGGAAAGCTGGTTTCTCATTTTCTTGTGATCAACAGAAAAAAGACCCGGAATTTTGGCTGGAGTTCGCAACACAAAGAAGCAAAGAAAAGGAGAAATCAAGCAAGATGGGAATGGGGGCAACAGCAGGAAGCTAGCACTTCCAGGTTCAGAGGTGCTGTGCTAAGTCCAAGAAGTACTGTGGTGCAAGCCACGGTACCTGTGTAGAGAGAAGGCAGCAGGGCTGTTACCATCATGTGACTATGTCACATGACTTCAATTTGTTTTTTACTGGTAGTCCTTTGTTAGTCTTCCAGGGAGCCTACTGTCTGAATTATTTTTTTTTCTGATGAAATAAATCAAAATTGCATATTATTTCTTAAGAACTCTGACATAACTGACCAACACAAATTAACAGAAAATGCTGAAGTGATAAATATTGAAATGGAAGACAAATATTTACAAGTAGATTTGATTGTCTATTTAACAATCTTAAGAGACATCTGTAAAAGAATAGATGCCTTAAAATGTAATCACATTCATATGTAAAAATGATTCATGCTAATAATACAAGAGATAGCCCATTTGTGATGACTCTGACAAAGAAAAATGATACAGTATATTGAAACAAATAAAAGACATATGGGGAAATCTATATAAAAAATACTAAATGACACAAAATGATATTTATGCATATAGAAAGACATACCTTCTTGGATAAGAGAACTGTAAAGGTATTAATTCACTTCAAATTGATATCTATGTGAAAAGCAATTACAATTTTACAGTTAAATAACAAAAGGTAAAATGTTATCAAGTTCTCATTTGAAAAAAGGGAAAAATACTTAAAACAATTCTGAAAAAGATTGATGAAAATGAAATAATCTTACTGATAATAAAATATCTTACAAATATTAAAACCTTTGACATATTAAGATATTAAATTCACATGAAGTCAACATTAGCAAAGCACCTTGGAGCTGTTGGAATAAAAAGTGGTTGAATGAAACAGAATAGAAGCTAAAATCAATTCTAATAATTATGGGATTTTTGAGTACTATTAAGGGTGCAAGCTGGTGGGGAAAGAGAGTGAAGGACTGATTCACTGAATGGTGCCAATGGTGTCTGAACAACAGACACCATTCTTTTTCTTTTTCTTGAGACAGAGTCTTACTAGATAGCCCAGTTTGGCCTGGAACTCAGCTTCCCAAATGCTGGGATTGCAGGCACATGCCATTGTGCCTGGCTTTTTCTCATTTCTTAAACTAATGGTTCTGTCCTAGTCAACTCAGAAATGCCGTAACAAGTACCTCAATGTGGATGGCTCCTACAATAATGATTTATTTTCTCAGTTCTGGAGACTGGAAATCCAAGATCAAGGTGTTTTCAGGGTTGTTTTTTCTGAGGCCTCTCACTGGTTTCTAGCTGGCCATCTTCTTTGGGTTTCTTCATAGGATGTTCCCTAATCTCTGAACCGTTTCTTCTTTATAAAGACACCAGTGACATTAGGGTGGTTAAGAATTCAATATATGCATTTGGGGAGATCAGAATTCAGTATATAACAAGTTTCCCAAGTAGGATACCCAGCCAGCATCAATTCTGAAGCTAAGAGTCAAAACCCTGAGGTGGGGACGAACTATCTACAACTATCTAACAAGTCTCCCAGGTGATTCTGTTTGCATGGTAAAAAAGGTTAGCTCAAGAAGAATTAACCTAGAAGGTAACACACATGCATAGGAAATCAATGTGAGTCAACTCCCTGTATAGCTATCCTTATCTCAACTAGCAAAAACCCTTGGTCCTTCCTATTATTGCTATACTCTCTCTTCAACAAAATTAGAGATAAGGGCAAAATAGTTTCCGCTGGGTATTGAGGGGGTGGGGTGGAGAGGGAGGAGGTGGAGTGGGTGGTAAGAGAGGGGGTGGGGGCAGGGGGGAGAAATGACCCAAGCCTTGTATGCACATATGAATTAAAAAAAAAAAAAGATGTGTTATGAAACATGGTCAATGACATCATCAAACCAATGCAATGGAAACAAAATAGCCTTTTCTTCTATAAGAAGAGTAAATTATAATCTTCAGTGCCGGCAGCTTTTGAGGGTGCAGGCAATCCCTTACACTCTTGGCAGAAAATAAATTCTATTCCTTTTGTAGAGCAATGTGATGATTATCTATTAGCTTTTCAAATACACGGCAGTGCTAAGGCTCAAAACGTATATAAAAGATTATTTCAAGGTGTGTATGAAAGATTTCTTGTAGGACTGACTGACAAAAAAATTAAACATGAAAACCTACCAATAACCTTTATATCCACCTATACGATACTAACCAATTTAATTAAAAGGGGTCAAATTAGGAAATAATATGCTATTATTATCAGATGGAGGCTTTTTTTTTGTATTAATATGGAACACTAATATTTTAATTAATGAAAATATACAGGGGCAGAAAAGGGAAGCTTCTTTAATTCTTTTTGTGGAAATAGGATAACCTCATAAATAAAATATTTTTCTGGAAGTAACAATAGGAAAAGATTAAAATGAATATCACTGGGGGATGAGAAAGCAACACCTCTGTCTACACATTGCCTTCTGTATGGCTTACCTATCCTAAGCACACTACTTGGAGAAACATATAAAATCTGTACAAATGCCATGCTAATGTATATTATTTGCATTATATGACTGCGGTTTATTTTAATTTTTGCTATAATCTTTTGTGCTATACCACTCATATTGTAGAATTGCAAAAGGTATGAGAAAATTAACTTTCCATTTAATTACTTTATAAACTATGAGAAAAACAATACTATTTTTTGTTGAGTATATTCTGGACTGGCTTCCCTTCTTAGATGTCATCATCACTACACGATCTTTCGTTAGCTCTATGGCAGACTCTCAAACTCCACCCCTTGCGATGAGAAGGGTTAAGTTGAATAACAGGACTCCCTAAATAAAAAACCTCTAGTTTAATAAGTCACTTCTAAGTAAAGAGACAAGAGATTTGCATGATAAAAAGAAATACAATAATCACCAGCCAACAGTCTGAATGAAATGACCACTGTTGGTGGACTGTGAGGGTCAACAAACGGGGAATTTGACCTCTTGAGCTCTCAGACACTATCTTCACTGCCATTCACTCTGACATCTCTGCCAAGCAGCGTGGGATAAGATGTAGGAAAGAATGTTTAGAGAATTCAAGGCAAATAATTTTCTCTACGTCATGCATAATAGATGACAGGGAAGAATCAAGCTCTAGGTCAGGGACTGGCTTTCATTCCCAAGGCCACTGTGACTCAGTTTACCACCTGCAGCAACTCAGCTAGCAGACTCTTTTAGAATGGATGCAAGTGCTCCATGTGGAGTCTGAGAGTAAACCAGCATTTCTTGAAACATCGGTCATAAAATATATTACATTAGAAATACACAAAGACATGTTATATATACATTTTATAGTTTTACAGCTGCAGTTATAATAAATGAAATGGATACCATGAAGAGTATAAAGAATCATGCATCTAAATTGTCTTGTAGCTGACATTACAGGTTTGGAGTAAAAGTGACTATTTCAAACAGAAAATGCCTACACACTGAAATGATGTTAGAAATAAATTGTCTTCTACATATTGGAGCAATTTCCAGTCTTTATTGCACATTGGACTTTTGAATCAAACTAAGCAAAATGAAAACCACTGGCACACTTTGAAAGACAACACTAAACACATTTCCCCACACTTTAGCACAGGGCTGTGTGTTCACCTACAACTAATTCATGGTAACATATCAGGCACTGTGAGAATCAACTGGACTCCAGAGACAGCTTCATGGTGCCATTTCCCTGACTTGTTTTTGGCATATTTGTTTTGTGACCCCTGGTGAGTCTGTCCTCCTTAAGGAGATGATATCCTGACAATCCACTACATTTTAAAGTCATTCTGTTTTTGCGAACCAGCAACGTACAGGACCAAACTTTTTATTTTTTAAAAAACAAGCCTTCCTAAAATGACTTTATTTTATATTAAAAGGTGTTTATAGAGCCAAAGAGTGCTTATTTGTTTTAACCTCTTCCTTGGATGTTCTTTCAAAGTTTAAAGGGACATATTAAGCCAGGTGCAGTGGCTCACACTGGTAATCTTAGCTATACAGGTGGCATAGGTATAAGAGTACCATCATCCAAGACCAGCCCCAGGCACAAAACATGAGACCCTATCTGAAAAATGGCTTAGGACATGACTCAAACGATAGTGCCCCTGCCTAGCAAGCATGAGGTCTGGAGTTCAAACCCTAGGGCTGAAAAGAAAAGGGGGCCATACTAAGTCACCCACATGAAGATGAGTTCCCTGCAACATGAGTTGCTGTGTGCCTGCCAGTAACACCCACACTCTCCCACAGCTCCCCTACAGAAAAGAAGCTCAACTGGGATCCACATGCATGAGCACTCTGAATTTGAATGCAACGTTTTATGTTTATGCACCTCACTTTTATCAGATATCCAGACAGACCCTTTATCTAAAAGTGGTTGAGAGCCATAGTCCAACATGACATGTAAATCCCTACGTATTAATTCAACTCATTGATAATTCAACTCAATGTCTAGAGTGCTTATCACTCAATCACGGGGCAGATCAAGGCGGGGCCATGTAGAAGATTCTCGTGGAAGGGTATTGTCATGGTTAGAAGGGATGGTCCAGCAGTCTGTTGGAGAGAGTAATGAAGCCAGCATTCTAAATCTAGCAGATTGTTGTTGAAAGTGGAGGTCTTGATTTATCTTTGTTCGTGTAGTGTATAGAAGATCATGGTTACTGAACAAGAGTATTCTGATCAAGGTTACCTGTTATTATTTGTTGGTCCTCTTGTTTAATTTCATTTGTTTGTCTTATATGGCTTTAAGTTTAATAGGGAGAAAACACTTTTGCAAACTTAAACTGTAAAATCTTTCTTACTTCTATTAGGATAATCTCGATTGAGTTTTGAAAAAGAGGAAGGAAACTGGAAATACACTTGTGTTTATACTACCTTTGCCCTTGTAGATGGATTTTTGTGTCTTAACAGAAGGGCACAATTGGGTTCAATATGCTTTTTTAAAGAAAAATGAATATAAATCCTAAACAGGTAGGGGGTGTACAAGTGTAAGTCACGTATTTTTTGACCCAGATCAAACGTATGCTGATATAATTAGAACAGACACTGAAAAATCAAGCTTTTGCCCTGTTGTTGAGACAGTGCATAATGATGGAAACATGGAGTTGGTTTTGAAAATTTGGGGGAGTTATTAATGAATTCTTGTTGTCTATAATAAAGACTAGGAATCATCAGTCAAGTTGTTATGGAATTTGAGAGCACATTCAGAACTCTTCTCAGAGGGTTGGTTATGGAAAACAGTTGGAATACTCCATCTAATCAGGTTTAAATTATGAATGTTTTGACTCTGTTTGGGGCATGTGAGACAAATTATCCATCCAGGTCAGCACAGTCCTTTTGGGATGAGGCTGCCTGTTTCTATGATCGTCCATGCACTCACAAACAAAGGCAAAAATCTTTTCCAATAAAAGATTTTGAGTATACAATCTGCAGCCTTGAGTGTAAAATGTCCAGACAATAATGTGCATAGGCAAAGAAGTATAAATTCCCCTCTGATTAGAGGTCATAAAAGATAAATTTGCTATTTAAATACAATTCAAGAAAAATGAGAAACAGACTATATTTTCTTATGGTGCAAAAGCTCAGCCTCATACTTATTTGCAGAGAAAAATTGGAAGCATCTTGTTCCATGCTTAATGTAATGCATGCTCAAAAAGGTCCTGATGCACTGAACCCACTCCTCAGACATACACACAATCCTCCACTTCTTGGCTGCATGTGGATTAGGAAAAGTGTTCGCCTGACTTGACTTCCAAATAAAAATCTCATGGTCTTGCCTATATCTGAATTCTTTGCTGTTGGTGTTCATTTGACAAATATTTTTGGTTGTCTCCCACACATCACCCATATATTGTTACCATTTACCAAGAAGGCTCAGAAAAGATATAAAACAACCATCAGTACATTTACCACCTAGCTAGTAATTTGTGAGATAAAATTCCTATTCAATGATGCAAAGCTCATGATTTCTGAAGATGCCTCTTTTTACCTTAAGTGTGGCACTTTTCTATGGTGAGCTAAGAAGTTATGATTAAGTAGCTCCCTCTGCAGACTGTGATGCTCAACCCTCCCTGCCACAACCAATCCAAATGCCATCATTAAAAGGAGTGCACCACAGCCAGGGAACTCACAAACCATGAGGACCCAACCAGAAGCCAGTCCCCTTTTACTACCACCAGGACCCAGTTAAGTGTGATTAATGATTAAATCTTTTATTGTTCTGAGTTCTAAGTAATTTAGACAATTACTCTTATCAGCACTGATACATGATAAAATTGGAGTCAGGTGGAAAGGGGAGTTTTTTTTTTTTTAACAAATTAAACTTCTTCCATCTTTTTTGGCTACAGCTAGTATTGCAAAACCTTGGGGCAGTCCATATTCCTATGTCTAAATAATTGATTCTAAATAAAAATTATTAGCACAATAATCGTAAAAATGAAAGGACAGAACTTGAGTTATACCAATTCTGTCATTCTATATAACCACTTGGGGGTGTTTAGTTGTGTTTAAAATTTAAAACAGTGACTAGAACTGTGAGGTGGAATATTTTCACATGCAATATATAAATTTTAGTTCATATATTAAATATTTACTTCATTTGAATAAAATCTGTAATGTTAATATTATTTTCTCATTGTTAATTGCTGTGTTTAAAAAAATGAATTCAGAAAATTTTTGTTCTTTAAAGTGAATCCAGGAAATTATTATAATTACTGATTTTTTTCGGATACAGCCTTACTTCTCAAGAAATGGATTGAGGTCTACACTAGGGCTGGGGAGTCCATTCCAGTTCTAAATCGTCATTGATTTAGGCCGACCGGTTCTGAGTGACCAAAATGTATCTCATTTGATTTTTAGGCTGGCATTCCAGAAAACTCTAGCATGTTCAAATGACCACCTCTATTTTTATTCTGTCCTTAATTAAGTCTCAAGTATTTGCAAATTATTTTTAAATGATGCAAATATAACTATTTCTTCTTTTTAAGAATTAAGGGGTTGTTTTGATTACTAACAATGCAGTCATTGAGACAGTCTTTAAAATAGCAATTGATAAACAGCATCTCTTGGTCCAGCCCAGCCAACATCCTTGTTTTGGAATAAAGTTTTATTTGATCGTAGACATTCTTTTTTCATATACATGGTCTTTAGCTGGTTTCTCACTATGAATGCAGAGCTGAGTAGCTGTGACAAAGACCTTTAGTGAAGAGAATGTGCTAATTCTTACATTAAATAGGCATTTATTGAACACCTAGTCTATATTGGATACTGTGCTAGGGACTGAAAATATAGTTGCATTAAATTTTTCTATAATTTCATAATTAAATTGTGCTGGACTTGGTGGCAAAAAATTAGACTAGGAAAAGTATGGATACCAAGTATTATTCAAAGAAATAATACAAGATCCAAAGAGGAAGGCATTCTCAATTGATAAAAAGGTTTGAAGAAACCTATTATGTACTTTTGAGCAAAACAAAAGGGCACAAAACCTTTTAACTTATTCCAGATTTTATGACTCCTGACACTATTGTCAACAAAGACCACATGAGTAAGGAAGCTGCCTACCAATATTCCATCAGGGGATCATATTGCAAAGTGATGTCTGTTAAAGGAGGGGAAGTATCAATTTTTATGTCATTATCTATACCTGATGATTATTTTATATATTTCTTCTACAGGGGTAAATCAGAATACCCAATTTTTCTTTGCAGTATAACATGACACTAGTGGTTTTATTTTTGACTAGTTTTTTTTTCAAAGCCATGGCACTTGTGGTTGACATGGTGATTTCCCAGTAACTTTTTCTCCATGACCTCAAGCCAGTACCTTGTACTTGGCCTACCTGAAACCCTTTAGATCTTGGCTCAGAAGTATTCACCCACAGAAAGAATCAAAACATAAAACAAATGCAGTTAAATTAAGATGTGCATGACATTTGAATTTCAAAAAGATAAATTTGAAATTATGTAAATTGCTTCCGTGTGTCTAAGGGAACATGTACTTTATGTAACAACTCTCCTTGGGTTTTCCTCTCTGACCTCCAATGTATTAGGAAGATATGCATGCTTCTGAACCTTGTATGTCACAGAAAATTATATAGGCAGTCTTCAACAAAAATGCAAACATAAGTTTGTTAGTATTGATAAAGCTGAATTTTAAATTATTTATGTCTTTATTCATGAGTTGTTTAGTTATTCCACTAAAAGTTTCAGAGAAACCTAAGGGGTCAAGATGCCTGGGATTTAGTACTGTTTATTTTTAATGCTAATAAAGTTCATTAAATAATAATACTTCAGTTACAACTTTATTATGTCCCTCCATCTAAACTGTTGTGAAGTACCTTATGTACAACAACATGGGCATGAGATGTCTGAAAAGAACTGATGGAAGATTAAAGGCAGTGAGTGACATAACTGTTGTAGAAGCAAGTCTACCAAGCAAATCAGATAGTTTGCTGGTCAAGTGCATTGGACTGGATTCAGATGTAATGAAGAACTGTCATTTCCATAATGAAAGTTATTTTAAATTATTTTGAAATAAGGTTTGTAATGGAGTTCATCATACAATATCTGGCACACTGTGGGTATTTAAAGTATCAGTCAAATGAAAGGACTGGTTTAGTTCTAGTTTGAGAGAGTTTATTGTACACATTAAACACTAGTTGACTTGTCTATGGGTGACTAATATTGACAAGAGATTTTCTATGGGCTTTTGTCCATATAAGACTGAGTTGTCTTTTGCTCAGAGACATAGCATTATATTTTCCTTATATTTTCTTAATTATCTCATGCTAATGATATCATAGGAAAGAGCTGAGAGGGTTTCTGACTCAGCATCAAAGTACTCAAGTTACTGTAATTACAAAAATGACCACTTCTTCATGGAATCTATGAAACTGCCCAATGCTAACTTTTTGGTTTTCACTCTCTTACAATAACATAACTTTAGAATAAGAGATACTATAAGAAGGTGAACTCAGATTGCATCGTAATTCAATCACCTCAGCATCTGACTCCGTGTTTTAGATTTTTGGAAATCTCACATCTGTAAGTGAAGAAAGTACCTTACAGGGTACTCATATGAGCTTCTTATACAATCTGCCATCCAGTCTGATTTTACACTTGCTACTGATGTAATCATACAATATGTGTTCTCTTTGACTAGCTGTTTTTAGCTCCATGTTATATTTTAAGACTAATTCTTTTGGGGTGCAGTGGTAGTAATATCATTTTGATTAGTTTATAATACTCCATTGTATAAATATATAGTATTTATAGATCTAATTATTGATTAATATTTGGGCTTTTTATATTTTTTTCTATTTTTATGAATTGTCCAAATAGTATTTTGTACACCTACTGTTATTAGTAAAACTTTCTCTAGGGCAGTTATTCAAATTGAAATTTATAAATTCAATTTAGTAGTATACATTAAACATTTTATTAAAATATAGAATGTGACTAAAATATTAAAAACATCTGATGTTATGAGAGTAGTGGCTATTTCATGTTATTTTATTTCCATGTATGTGTGTACTTGTATACATAGTTCAACATAAAGTTCTTGAAAATAAGAAACTCTAGACAGATAAATAAAAATGTACTTTAATATGCTCAGCTTTTGTAAAATGAACACAGTGATTGATATATGCTCACTCCTAGCAACAGTATATACTAGCTCCCATTTCTCTACATTCCCAACAACACTTGTTCTGTGTCAGAATTAAAATTTTGGTGTCAAGATCATACTGGTGTGATAGAATGAAACTGAGGTATTCATTAGCTTTCTAAATAACTAACTTTTACTGTAAAGATCCACTTTATTGCATGCCTGGTTTCTATTTCATTAATTTTTTCTTCTGTTTTTATAGCCTGGTATGAATTCCCAATTGTATGCAAATTTGTGGATTGGTAGCTTGACAACGTTTTACCGATAATGACAGCTCAGGTGACATAGCAAGGTGAAGGTAGATATAAAGTAAGCAACAGGGTAAAAACAGTGATTCTAAAAGAAGGTGATTGAAATCAGAAGAAATATTTAAAATAGGACCACGTAAAAGACATATACTTTATGGTATAAAGGAAATTGTTTAAAAGAAACTGAACAAGTTGAGACCCTATTTTTCCTTAAAGTTGTACACTCATATTTATTGAATATATGATATACAACTATACTTTAGTTCATTGGATGAGGACTGGTCAGAGCAAAAGTGTTCTGATCTTAAGATTTGGTTTC